>NC_135505.1:99690129-100047410 GCF_052857255.1 Amblyomma americanum
GCTGTGCTATCTTCAGTTAAGGTGAGGGCGTCAAAACGTTATGAGGGAGAATGAGATTATGGCCTGATATGTTGGTTAACTGCACTGACTAAATTAAAATTGCACTGACTAAATTTTATGTCACCTGTCCTCAATCTATCAACAAAGTCCTAGAGTTTTCGCAGTAGTTCTCATAGCTAGGAATTCATTCAGCAGCCTTTGCTAGTGTGCAGACATATGCTCTCATACTCATGTGCTAGCAGCCAGGAACGCGATATAAAATCTGCGCACGTTTTGCTATCACCATCGCCTCTCGCCCCTTTCTTCTAAGCACTGAGTAGAGGAAAGTAAACCATTTTTCTTTTATTCTGAACAAGTGGAACGGCGGAAGTTTGTTTCATGATTTTATGAAGTTCAATGTACCAAAGAGACTCAGGTCCAAAAAATTTTGACTACATAGGGTTCTCTGACGTGCAGAGTTCTCTAGCATATCACCTCCATCGAACTCAGACCACCACGACAGGGAAACAGCCCGCGGCTCTCGTGTAAGAAGCAGAGCATCTTACTAAGTGAGCCACCACGCTGGCTAAGAAGGCCACAAGGTGTTTTCGTGTAATTGTTTCAGACTAAGTTCTTTCGTCAAAACGCATTTACGAGTCCTTAATTATTTCGCAAACCATCGATTTAAAATTAAATCACCGGGACATGGATGCCCTATTTTAATAACGTGGGACAGCTTGCTTCATCTAAATATTGCCCGTTCCGCAGTGTAGATCTAACAACAATTGTTTTTTTCCTCGGATGAAGATGTCTAA
The DNA here is from genome assembly GCF_052857255.1 of Amblyomma americanum. Taxonomy (NCBI): domain Eukaryota; kingdom Metazoa; phylum Arthropoda; class Arachnida; order Ixodida; family Ixodidae; genus Amblyomma; species Amblyomma americanum. Next base: position 99,690,924 of record NC_135505.1, read on the forward strand.
ATTCAGCGCTGGCACATTCTTGCAGAAGGAAACAAGCTTCGACACCAACCGAGAACATGTGCTGTGGTGTCGATTCATCTCTAGAAGAAATCGCATTCACCGCACGATAACACAAAAACAAAAAGAACTGAACCTGTAGGGAGTATTGCCCGTGGCAGCAAGTTGAACACAGCAGCACCGTGCAGAACAAAGTTCCAGTGCAACTGCGGCGAAAGTTGAAAGCCCTCCTGCTTTCAGCCCTTGAGAAACGAACCAGCTTACTCGAAATTTTGTGTTGTACGGCTGAAGAATCACCGCAGAAATGTTTTATTTGTTGATACATCATGATACTACAGAACAAGGCCGAAACAATTGATACGAACCACTACTACAGGGAGCACATGCACTATATAAACACTTCAAAAGTTTCTGCATTGAACCAATCATTGAGAATTTCTCTATACAAATGTTTAGTCAGTGCTGAAAGCCAGATTCTCCGAGCTCAAAACAGGAAATTAATCTAGATACTCGGTGTGTGATTACTCTGCCTTTTATGCGGTGTCTTTCGAACGAACTAGCTATTGTCTTTAACCAACCAGATAATTCCCTTTGCATAGGAAGGCATACCGGCCCTCATAACAGCACATAATAAAATCAGATGCACAAGCTGTGTCTCATGACATTCTGAAGTATTCATTCCAGGAAGTGTGACACCCACACGTCCACGCCAGCAACGATAAGTGTGTTTTCAAGGCAGTTGATGTATATTTGCCTTTTCAAAAAAATGAAATAATGAACATTTCACACCCACTAAGTCACATTGATTTCATATGGAGTCATAGAAAACAACTCGTCATATATCAAGAAACTTAAATTTTTTAATATATTTTGAATTATCCCCTATTGAGCATGCAAGCATCTAGATGTTAATTTTTTGCAATGAAGTGTTTCAATTTGGGCCGGAAAAGATTAACAACTATGCCCATGTCGTTCACGGCTCTATTCTTTGAAGGTCATTTCTGCAGCCAGATATCTATTTGTAATGAGAGCTCTAGATAAAAAAAGCCAATCGCCATTCGTCGTTGATTGTAGCAACAGCGTCGGTGGGCCCGTTTGCTACTTGAGCAGAATTTTCAGCTCAAACAAGAGTTCATTAAAAAAAATATTGAAATGAAACTGCGCAGGCGCTGAAATTGAGAACTTCAGTCTGCCAAAGCAATCGCTCAAGTTTTCTTGATGGCAATAACCGCGATCTCGCTGGGTTTTTTTCCAGGGCGCTGAACACGTTTTCCATAGAGCTGCTACACTGGGATGGTTCACCGAGACTGCCTAAGCGCTCTCATAAAATGATGTGTATGACGCTGAGAAGCACGAAGAAAGTAAAATTTGAAAGTAAACGCGAGGTAATAATATCCTTGTGGAAATGAGAGAAAAGAAATGAACACGGGCATGACATATTACACATTGATATGATATCCATAGGAATACAAACGAAAGTAGTAGCACACAGCCACCGACAATAGAGACAGGAGATGAAGAACTTTACAAGCGGCCCGGCTAAGACTGCTGCAGGGCCACGTTGATTAGAGATCACACGCAAACACTGTCCTTACCTGGATTTGACTAAGATACTGCTAATTAAATATGCAGAAAATAATAATGACAGTATTCAGGAAACTACTCCTCAGTGGCCTTTGTTGTGCCCAAGATTTTAGAAAGCTGGGTAGCGTTCACCTCATTATCTAAATACATATCCTGCTACTCTATTCAGAGCATATTAAAAGTTTTTACCTAATTTCAGCGAACTGCGTTGAATATAACCTGAAAGCAGTATTCTATGGTTTAGATCTACATGCCTATAACAAACTGAAACATGCACCTTATGTCAATGAAGGCATTCTATTAGTTTCCTTCTGCCGAAAATTGAGATTGGTATGTGTCACTTTTTTGCGCGCTTGTGCATACGGTCCCAGACACCCTGAGAGCATGTGGAGGTAGCGGTCTCGGTCACAATGAAGATGCCCTCGACTCAGCGTGCCAAGCTCAGCCGGAGACCAGCTACCAAGTGGCAAGTTCGGTGGTCGTTTGGTGCCGTGCTTTCGCCGGTATCAAGCCAGAGAATGTGTTGGAGACAAAGGTTAAAAAAAAAACACTAAGTTCATACAGCAATCAGAAGATGCAGAGGCTTTCACAATTCCTGGTACGAGCACATACAATTTGATTTACAATAGAATGCTACTTGTGCAAAGTAACACTGCAGGGAGATTAGAATACAAAGAAAGCTATGCATCTAAAGTGCACTAACACAGGAGAGAGAGAATCAAACGCAATTTGCTCACCGGACGCTGCGACACTCCGACTACCTGAGGAGCACGATGGGGCCGTCCTGCAGGATGCCGCACGCTGCATAGCTGCCAGGTGGCTGGGCAACAGGTGTTATCCCGGATGACGAGCCGGCACGCTCCACTGAAGCTTGAACAGTGGCTCGGGCTGACAGACATCGTTCGACGCCCCTCTTTTATTGGCGCGATCCGCGTCTGTTCGTCCTTCACGCCAAGTATCGACTGCACAATTTCCTTCTTCTTGCGCCGGGTGCGTGACCCCATTGGTCAAGTGCGGAAACCGGTTTTCAGAAGATTCCAGGGCTTCCTCGCAATACCCCGTCGTCGACGCGAGAAAAAAGGGGAGAGGGCGTGACTTAGCACGCTCAAGGCTACGCCCTCTGCGTCGACAATGAGTAGAAATTACTCGGGCATTCTCGAACAATCGACGGCTCTCGCGTCGTCGTTTCCTTTGACGCCGTGCAGGCGTGAAAGGAAATGATGACGCGCGGAGACAAAGCGCGTCGCGATTGCATCCGCGCTGCGCTGGTTTATTTGAATATGCGCCAAATTTTGTGACAACATGTTGGTGCATAACTACAATTACTCGCATTTTCCTCACAACATTTGAGAATGCTGTTTTACACTTATTAAGAATTAAAAAATTTTTGAGACTGATCATTGCAAGATCGACAAAGTAGTGATGTAACCTGTAAGAGTAATAATAATAATAATAATTGGTTTTTGGGGAAAAGAAATGGCGCAGTATCTGCATCATATATCGTTGGACACCAGAACCGCGCCGTAAGGGAGGGGATAAAGGAGAGAGTGAAAGAACAAAGGAAGAAAGCGGTGCCATAGTGGAGGGCTGCAGAATAATTTTGACCACCTCGGGATCTTTAACGCGCACTGACATCGCACAGCACACGGGCATCTTAGCGTTTTGTCTCCACAAAAACACAGCCGCCGCGGTCGGGTTCGAACCCGGGAACTCCGGATCAGTAGTCGAGCGCCCTAACCACTGAGCCACCGCGGCGGGAAGTGGTGTTCCTGTAGTAAGGGCGCTCCTAACAAATTAAAATCAGTGCGTTTACCTGACATTTGATAATACAGATTATTTCGACATTCTGTTGGTGCGGTAAGACCCACACAAAAATTTTACCGAAACTTGCAAATCAATTTTTGATTGGTAGTGTACCGCGACCGGCAGAACAATTGCTGCTATATTGGTCCCCAGTCAGCCGCGTTATGAACCAAGCGAAGTAAGGCAGAGCGCTGGTCCCCTTGTTTTCTTTCCTTGTTGTCCTCGTCTTTTGCGCTATCGTCGCTTATATAAGACAGAGAGAGGTCAGCTTCAGTGTAGGTAACAATAATAAAAACGCCTTCCCGATTGTGCTGGGTTAAATTGTCTGAAGGTCTCTAATTTGTGCGCCTAGAGAACATTTTTTTGTTGTTGTTGTTGGCGAAATATATTGAAAGCAATAGGCTCAGTATCCTCGCTTTTGGCCAAGTGCGCTGCGTAAGTATGAACGTCGCTTTTTCTGTTCGTATTTGGGCTGCGCTCACGGTAGATTATTAGCATACACAGAAATTGTGGACAAAACTTTTTTTTAGCGGATACCTTTTATGCAATCATTTTTTTTCATCGAATGTAAGATTTCACTGTAACAATCAATATACCCGCCGATCACCCGACGGCAGTCTTACTTTATTTTCAGTTAACGCTTTTCCGATCATCAAAAGCGTTTCCTATTGTTTCTCTGCGGCAGTCTTAAATGTTCGATGCAATCAATTGAATCACTTTGAAAGAAACATTTTGCTACTTATCAGAAGAATGGACTATTGCCTTCAATATTCTCATCAGATTGTCATAAATTTCAAATACTCAAAATTTTTCTCGAGAAAGTTGGACTTGAGAGCGACAGTAGTCGGACGACGTGCTAACCTGCTTCTATACTAAGTAAGCTGTAGCGCAAGTCTCCCAGAAATAGCTTTGTGTTGTCGCTCGCTGGTGCGATTTTTGAAATAAACTTTACACAGCAGCTGCCTGTGAACTTTCTTTTGTGAAATGTTAGAAAGAAGTGCGAATTAATTAGACACTTATCTGTACAATCGTAATTCAATGAATAGGTAACGTCAATTATTACTCGTCTTGCTTTTCCTTCATCACAAAAAGAGCGATCCAAATGACCTCTGCACCTTTGTTACATCTTTGTGGACTTCCCAAACAGAAGTTGCCAGCCGAAATTCTTTTATGCGTTGCATATTGCAATCACTCAGTTCAGCCCTTGGGCGCGGGCGGGCAGCCACCAAACCACATGACGTGACGTCACGACAGCCGGAGGAAAAGCTGGGCCCCAACTCGCGCGGTCGCGCGCGGCCGCAGCCACCACCTGACTCCCGCTCCTCCCGCTAGGGGCGCTGCGCTACGATTGACGTCACGGCATATGTATAAAAGAGCTGCGCTCCTTCGCGGGGACAGTCTTATACCTCTGTCACACGGGCATTTCGAGGGCCCTCGAACCGATAGTCTATCGACTCAAAGGCGATCGAGCGCTGCTACACTGGCATTTTCAATGGCGATCGAGTCAATAGCCTATCGAGTCAACGGAGCAGCACGGAACTCCATCGAGATATGCAACGCATTCTTGGCTTAACCAAGCTAAGCCTGGCCATTTTTCTAGAATTGCTAGCAATCATCATACTCGCACCAAAGCCAGTTGTCAGAAGCTCATTAGGCATCACATGTTGAAGTAGGCTTATTTCGTTTGAATGCACGCTTATAGGGGGAATGACGCCCTTTCTTGTCGAAATATTTACCGCAGAAACAGTGGACCAAGCTGCTCTTCTTTAAATAAAAATACAGATAACTGTACTCGGACCGCAAAAGAAAATAGTGATTACTTTTTTATTGAGACCAAAAAAGCACAATGAAAAGAATTACTGTTATACATATTCTATGGGAGAGTTCTGAAATGAGGGATAAAATTTTGTGCATAAATCTCTTACTGTGGCCCAAGTTGTTGCTCTCCAGTAAATTCGAAAACCATGAATAAAATTAATTAACTCAAGCGCAAGAATGTGCGCTTAAATATTCCTTGCGCTTCCATGAACAATAAATTTGACAGTCTGCGCTTCTAATTCTCGTGTGTGTTCCTTCATGATGTCCTAACACGTTTGCGCTGTTACACCTTTGATCAGTACGTACACACTAGCACGGGATATCTACAACTAACCGCCCGCGTTGAGGCTATGCAAGGAAGCCCATCCTGATCCGAGGTGTTTTAGTCGGCCAAATTTCTTGAAGCCAATTTCGAAAAGCTGATCAGAGGTGTGACTCTAGTTTGCAATTATGTCTTATTTCCAAAGGTTAACCTGGATAAATTTTGATTTTTTTCTCCTTGTGACATAAAAGAATGACCATGAATTAAATTTTAGGATCGTTGAAGTGATTGTTTTAAAATTTGATGACTAGCCCTAAATTCTGGAACGGGTTGAAGAAGAGAGAATTGATAATCTCTCGGTAAGTAGGTCCATGCGGAATAAGAATACGAAACGCGAACCTCGAGTTACATCTTCGACAATTTCCTCAAAGTCAGCACAGCGTTCTCAAATAGAGAAAACACTCTCGATTTCAAGGACAAGCCAACTGATGCTTTCATGTCCGCCAAGAAATTTATTTGGGCTCCACTGGAACGTAGTAACGCGCATTCACTAAACAACTTTTTTGAAAGTCCGTAGACCAATCCAGATTCGTTAACGCCTGAATATCATGTAGCTGAATGCAGTCATACAGTCTGCCTGCATTCAATCTGTGGTAATAAGCAAAAAATATCCAAAACTCGTGACCTGTCATCCGGAGCAGCACTCAAAGCTTCTCGTTCAAAACCAAAGGATTGCAAGTAAAAGCGTTTATGAGAAATCTCAGTGAACTATTGCGAGTTCATCTTCCTTGCCTGCATGGTTTGTCAAGATTGGCGCCACGGATGTCATTATATATTGGGCTACAATACTTAAACCATAAATTTTGAGTGTGAGTCTTCGCGGTGTTGAAAAAATCGCCAGAAATTTTCTCCTTCGCTGAAGACGGCGACACCCCTAGTTACCAAGCGGTTTTTTGGAAGGAGAGTGTGCCTTTAACACAAAAATAGGCTGCGATTTTTATAGTACAATAAATTTGCGAGTGATTTAATTTTGTCCACCGCGTAATATTGTGCGAAGACACGTGCTTTTCAATTTGGACACAACAGCCACAGACACAACAATTTGGACACAACAGTAGCTCAAAGCGCGATCAAGAAGTCCACTGACCCAGGGAGCCAGTTATGAACCTTTACTCTCCTCCATATGAACGAAGGCTGCAATGTTGTCAGCGCGAACGCTCATTTTCTCCCAATTTTCATATATATATACCAAATTTATTTGATGAGTCACGGCCGTCGCTCCGCGTGGATGTTATCAACGATAGCGCATGCAGAAAAACTGGTTTTTGAGGAAAGGAAATGACGCAGTCTATCACATATCTGGCTGGAGACCAGAACCGCACTATAAGAGAACGGATAAAGGAGGGAGTGAAAGAAGAAAGGAAGAAAGAGGTGCCGTAGCAGACGTCTCCCGAATAATTTCGGCCACCTGGAGATCTTTAACGTGCAATGACATCGCATAGCACACCCGGCCCGGGCTACTTTTGCGTTTCGCCTCCATCGAAATGCAGCCGCCGCGATTGGCTTCGAACCCAAGTACTGTGGCTCTGTAGACGTGCGTCTTAACCACTGATCCACCGCAGCTGAAAATCGCTTTTTTTAGGGAAGGAAATGGCACAGTAATTGTCTCATATCTCGGTGGACACTCAAGCCTCGACATAAGTGAAGGGAGGAAGGTGGGAGTGAAAGAAGAAAGAGAGAAAGAGCTGTCGTATTTGCGGGCTCAAAAATTATTTCGACCACCTAGAGTCTTAAACAGGCACTTACTTTGCACAGCACAACTTTCCTGGCCAGACACAGTAGCAGGCAACAGAATCAACGCTACCAGCAAGCCCTCAACGCCCCCGCCCACATAGGTGAACCCTCGTTACCGGGAGCTACAGGCCCTGCGAGAGGAGGTGAGTCGTCTTACATCGCTCATCAAGACTCACACCTCCACCCCTCTACCGCTTCCACCAGTCGTCCCTCCCATCCACACCACTCCGCTACCTCAAACACCCACTGAAAACATGGAACAATCCGAATCCCGAACCCCCACCTCACCCCCGCCCCCAAAAAGCGCACAACAGAGCACCCACCCGTCACGCAGACCGAACTTCAATCCCTAGAGGCCAGCATGGATGCTAAACTCGCCGAAATAGACGCGCGCCTAAAGGCAAAATTCAATCACCTCATTGACCACCAGTCCCAACGCTTCGAGCAACAAATTGAAGCGCCATTTACGCGCATGGTGCCCACCGTTGAGATGACCCTTGCACGGTAGTACACCCGCCTCCAAACAATAGAGCAGGTGCTTCCCTCGCTGCACCTACCCAATATGCCCATCAATCCCGTCCACCTACCCCATAGAACTCCCTACCAAACCCACCTACCTTCACCCTACCCAAGCTACAGTATGACGGGGCAATCACTTAATTTGTTATCAATTCTCCAATGGAACTGCCGCCGCTTCTGCAGCAAGAGCGCACCCCTCAAACTTCTCCTCCGCACACATCCCACGCCCCACTTCCTCCTCCTTCTTGGAGACACATGCCCCTGGCACACTTCCAGCTACACATCCGCTCACTCCGGCGCAACGAATACAAACATGGCTTCCACATTCATACATCGCTCCATTACACACCAAACTCATCAGATCAACTCCAAGACTCCCTGTGCAATTACAGAAATTATACCAGATACACACTCCACATCATCTATTTTTATTGCAAATATATACCATCCACCGTCTCATCCGATGGCTTCATTGGAAACGCTACTGCGAGATCTACATCGTAATGCAGGCAAGCATCCTTTGATTATCGGAGGGGACTTCAACAGTCAGCATACTGACCGGGGCTACCGCGTTACCACGGGACGAGGACGGCGACTCTGGTCCTTGGTACAAGAGCTCTGACTCACAATGCGCAACAACTTTAACACCCCCACGAGAATTGGCAACAGTGTCAGCGCGGACACCAGCCCGGACTTGACACTGAGCAGCAACCTTGCGGGTATTGCATGGAACACAACACATCGCACACTAGGGAGCGATCATTAGATCCTCACCGTTGCAGTACCGTAAAAACAAAGAACGACCCTTCGTCTAACACACAAAATGACCAACTGGGATGCGGTCCGCGCCACACGGGCGGCCCTTCCTGACACGCCTATTGCAGACATCGACCAGTGGGTGGCATCACTCATTAACGATGTTTCCGCACACACTCGAACCCTTGCCACAACACCAGATACAACCACCCTCTACACACGCCTGGCAGACCTATGGGAGGCCCACCATAGCATCCTAGAGTGATGGAAAGGGCAAAAACTCAATCGAATCCTTAAAATTCGGCTAGCCGCACTGCAAACGCAAATTACTGAGCACTCATAGGAGCTCTGCCGATCAAACTGGGGACAGATTTGCGATAGTATGGCTGGCAATCTCTCCTCCAAACGCAGCTGGCAACTCCTCCGCCACTTAACTGACCCCACGCAATCCAAAAAGTCACACAACACCACGTTACACGCCTTATACACAAGACCGACCTTTCTCCCGACGCACTCATCTGCATACTTAGGAACACACATACAACTCTTGGTACCTCCAACCTCCTTCACCCCTATGCAGGCACCCCGAATGCCAATCTCGATGCGGAGACAACGGAAGCAGACGGCAGAGCGGCCCTCCTGACTCCGCTAGAACTCCACCCCAGGAGTTGACCGTACCTCTAATAGCATGCTCTGCAATTTGGACGATCAGTCGATTGCCCAGCTCACGGGGTACTTCAACACATGCTGGCAAGAGGGCACCCTTACGCAATCCTGGAGTCACGCAAAAATCTTATTCATATCCTTGCCCCATAAACCCCTTGCATCTGCAAATCTTGGTCCTATCTCACTAATCTCGTACCTGAGCAAGCTTTCGGAACATGTCGCAATCGCCCGACTCACCCAACACATGGTAGAGCAAGACCTCTGCCCGCACAACATGGTGGGCTTCCGTCCTCACCTGTCGGCAAAGGACGCCACGCTCCAGCTCACACAGGATATTTTCGACCCCTCATACCGGGCCGCACAAAAGCGGTCCTCGCCTTGGATCTCTCCGTGGCCTTTGATCGCCTAGACCATCAAGCGATCGTGGCGGCGCTCTCCCCCTTGAACATAGGTGAACATATTCAAGCATTCCTTAATAATCGCCTGGTCGAAATTCACTCCGGTCCCCACAGATCCCGCTCATACATCCTCAGTGGGGTTCGCACCACCCCCCCCCCGGGGTCTGTCCTCTCTCCATTCCCTTCGATGTCACTCTAATCCCCTTGCCCACAAACTACAAACCATCGCTCACCATTGGCATACACTCTATGCTCATTATATCACGCTATGGACCACCCATGGCAGTGATGGAGGCTTAGAAAATACTCTGCAGTTGGCAGCTACCCTCACCCAAACACATGCGCGGAATATCGGACTCCCATCCTCTCCGAAGAAGTCGCAGCTCCTCATACTCCGCCCCACAACCCGAAACTGCCCCACAGGCCTCATAACCGTGACACTGGTAAACCGGTACATTCCGGAGGTACACATACTCCGGGTACTGGGCCTCCACGTCCAGAACAACGGGAAAAACACTCTCACCATCCACTAACTGAACCAGACGGCGGTGTATATATCCTACCTAATCCGCCGAGTTTCTGGACACCACTGAGGCATGAAGAAGCATGACCTATGTCGCCTCATTGATGCCTTCGTCCTCAGCCGCTATCTCTTCACGCTCCCCTACCTGAAACTCCAGGGCAGAGAAATCTCCACCCTGGATGCCATGATCCGAACAGCATTTAACACAGCACTACGCCTACACCTAAATACCTCAACCGAAAAACGCCTCCAGCTAGGCCTACACAATACGATGGCTGAGCTTATCGAGGCCCACCGAGAGACACAATACATACATCTCGCGAGAACCACCAACGTCAGACACATCCTACACACCCTCGGTATCAGGATACCAGCCACGGATCCCAAACTGCTCCGGGACTCTAATCATATTCACCGCGAACTACTTATTAAACCTCTGCCCAAAAACATGCACCCCACCTACCACGAACCTCGCCGCAGAGCTCGCGCAAGGGCGCACCAAAAACACTATGGCATGGAACCGTATGCCGTGTGGGTGGATGCCGCATGCACAGGCGAGAACGCAGTTTTAGCCATCACGAACTCCTCCCTGCAACCGATTGCCACCCTTCACATATCCCCCACTGCCACTTCGGAGGAGACTGAAGAGGCCACCATTGCCCTATCCATCACGCGCACGGAGGCCCGGTATATAATGTCAGACTCTAAAACTGTCATACTAAATTTTGCTCGCGGGAGTGTCCACGTCCCTGCATTTCGTATGCTGAACTCCCTCGCCGCACACCCGCCCCGCCACATAGAGCTGATATGGATGCTTGCCCACTCCGTGAATCCCGGAAGCGAGGCTGCCAACAATTTAGCCCGAGGTTCTCTCAACCGGCCACCGGCGGTCTCCGATCTAGGGTTCTCACGAGAGCGCATGCATTCATTCAGTGAACTGACGTAGGCCTGCAAAGCCGAGCGTTGGCTCTACCCTCCACCCTATCCCTCCCTCGACAATTATCACCAGACACTTTAGTGGCGGCTCCGAACACGCACCTTACACTCCCCTTATATACGCTCCTGCTATCACTAAGTCCACACAAACCCCTCCTGTACCTTCTCCCACCACCCCAAAGCCTTGTCCTTTTCCTCTGCCCGGCAGATCTCCCCCGCGGGGCCTGGAGCCCCTTACCACTTTGGAGGCTTGGGAGACCCTACTGCACTCCGAGGACCCGGCCAAGCAAGCCATCACCACAGGCCGGGTTGCCAGCGTCATGAGCCTCCCGGACATGAACGTTTGAATCCCGTGGGGCCGTGCGGGGACCTAAGGACCTGCGTGTCCTAAACACTGCTGTGTTCATTAAAGTTTTCACCACCACCACCGCAGCGTAACGTGTACATTTTCGTGTGTCGCCTCCATCGAAACTCGCCCGCCAAAGCCGCGTTATATGCCGGGCACGAGCAAGGAAACATACTTTCGTAAACATTTCGTGTTTGGCAATTCTAAACCACCAGCAGTTTTTTTCTGCAATTTGTAAGCAATATTATTTCCTCTATTGACAGATTTCACGCGGCGATTTTTATAATTTCATGTTTCAGGAAATGTAGAAGAAGCGCAGTCGGTTCAGACATTGTCAACTGCGCATACAGAAACATGCTGCTCGCACATTATGTAAATCATATCGAGACAATACGAACGGGATAAAGAAACTATAAGAGGAAGATGTAGAGAATTCAAAATTATATTGGGCCTGCACCACCATAGTCTCATATATGTTAATCATTTCGAACCTTTTATTCGGCACTTGTTAGAAAATTTACCAATTGTTTTAAAGAATGGTGTATTTTTTATTTGGCAGAAGGTTTAAACCCATTTTTTTTTATTTTAAGAATTTCTTTTTTAAATGAATGCATCATTTCTTGGCACAAGAAGGTAATGCAAAGGGCCCAAATATTAAAAAAATTCCACTTCACCTACACCAATTTTTCAATATTCAATTTTTCATAGTTACGGTGTCGTATTTTAAAATTTTAATAACTTTCAACATATCTATGCTTTACAGACAGCAATTTCTTCTCGTTCTAGTTCACTTTTTATTTTAATAGGAATCAGGCTATGGATCTGAATGTCATTATGCCACGGATTTGATATCAGATTGCGATTTATTTACGGTTAATGAATTACCGGCCTGGCTGGCTGTCATGTTGTGAACGCTGCAATTTAGTGGCAACTGCAGTTTGTAAGCCCATGTCCATGCCTAATGAGTTTATCCCCAGTTGCTTTGCGCGGTCTTTTCCTGAGTTGCGGTTACCAACATGACAAGGCGAGGACGTCGAGGAGTGGCTGCGCTGATGAGCGTATCTTTTGTAGATTGAGGAGGGGTAAGCATTTATCGAAATTACAGTTTATTATTTTCTACATGTCGAATAAATATGCAGAGAACCAAACTTTATTTTGTGGTGTTTCAAGTCGCGTAATGATGCATACGATATAAGGTACGTCAAAGTGAAAGGCTTAGAATTTATTTGCACCGTTGCGCTTAATGCAGAGCAGATGGCTGTTAGGTAGTTTTCGTTCAACAAAAATTAACTGCCGCGGCTGGGATCAAAGCGGCTACTTTTGAAACCTGCTTCAGAACGGGTGCTGGCTTGTGCCAGATAGAGCGGAAAATTCCCTGCGAGTGAGCCACCTCATATGCTACTAATAGCAGCAGCTTTAAAACACGATAATCAGCGAGTGGCGGTTATATATATATATATATATATATATATAGATGAACGCAATAGAGTGGGTACACGGTGGAAAAAGTAACAATCTGTATTATAACGTTTCGACCAGGGTCTGGCCTTAGTCACAGTATGTGATACATTCGAAAGACACAGCTTTAATAAGTACGCGCACGTGGTGAGGGAAAGAAACATTCCGGTTGGCGGCTAGCAGCGGCAAACATCTCAGTGTGAGTCGGCAGTCAAAGAAAAAGTGTTAGTAAGCACAGTCAAGCATGATTAAGAAATCGTGAAGTCTTATTGCAATCACATCTTTGCGAAAGAATTGATCGTGTGCTCAAATGCACCAAAAAAGGCGGACAACAACAAAATCAGATTGATGTGAACACAGACGAATACCATTGTTGTTTAAGCAACGTATCATGTGAAAAGCTATAGGTTATGGTGCTGAGATATGATACCATTTCAGCGATAGAAGCAAAGAGCGCAAAACAGTGGGGAAAAATGATAAACGTAAATGAAACATGGCATGATGCGGTTATGACGCAAGGCAAGTCAGCTTTCCAACATTTTCATTCAGACTGCAAGGAAATAGCATTGTACTTGTGTATAAGAAATGATTCGTGAACTTCGCGTTCATGGTGGGTCTTGAAGCCTGATTCCAGTAACGTTACGTGAATTTTTTTTCAAATGCGTGCTTAGTATCATTCACGTGTTTTGAGATAGGAAGGTTAGGCACTGTCTTGCAATGAGCTTTATGATTATTGAAACGATAGCGGAACGGTGTTTCTGTATGGCCAATATATTGAATCTTACAGATTGAACAATCAAGCATTTAGATTACGTTGCTTGTATTACATGAATAGTTACCTCGAATTTTCACAATAAAGTCTGATCCTGTGCCGGACGCAATTGCTGATGTCGTCACCTGCGCGCAGACTTTGCAGCGCGATTTTTTGCATGAGTGACAGCCGATTGGCACACTTGTGCTTGTTTTGGAAGAAGTGAGAATGTCACTAGTTTTTGCCACGGCGGTATACAACACGGGGCGCTTGCTTAAAAATGTGCTTGAGTCGATCAATTGTGCTTGATTCGATAAAAATTCCCGCGACGTTTAGAATCGATGCCGAGTGAGTAAGCACCAGGTTGATTTGTGATTGACTAGAAGATTGGTTTTCTGCTTTTAGGAGTTGCTCGCGGTGAAGAAGGCCTGGGCGTTCTACAGCATTGTTTATTAGTCGCGCTGGGTATTTACGCTTAATCAGGGCGCCTCGGAGGTTTGTACAGTTTTTTTCTAAGTCACGCTCGTCAGAACATATCCGTTTACAGCGGACGGCTTGTCCACATGGGATGCTAGTCTTACAATGTTTAAGATGGCTGCTTTCGAAGTGTAAGTATTGAGGTCTGTCGCCAGGTTTCCGGTATACATCCGTGATAAGTTTTTCATTCTTTATTGATACTGCCACATCTAGAAAGTTAATTGTGTTTGTCGAGTAAGAATAAAAGAAAGTAATGTCCTCGTGCACGTTATTAAAACTAGCGATCAATGACAGTTCTGCTTTGCCATGTGGCCAATTGAGAAAAATGTCGTCGATGAGTCTTATAGTAGAAGGGTTTTAATGGTTGTTGTGTAGCAAGAAACTGGTCTTCTAATGAACCCATAAATAAGTTGGCATAGTTAGGACAAATCCGCGTACCCGTCGATGTTCAGTTTATCTGAACATAGCGTCTGCTATCAAATTCGAAGTCGTTGAGTTCTAGTATTAATTTCAATAGTATAGCTAGCGTGGGGCCATGAACATTATGACTTAAGTTTTGTTTCTCAAAAAACTGCACAACTGACCGGATGCCATCGGAGTGAGGAACGTTGGAATAGAGGGACGCAACATCAAGGGTTACAAGCAAGGCACACTGGGGGATGTTTAGTTCGGCTATGTCGGATAGGAAATGTCCTGCGTCCTGTATAAATGACTTAAATGTAGCAGAAATTTTATTGATGAGGGCGTCAACGTAGCTTGACAACCTTTCAGTTACGGTTCCTATTCCGGAAATGATTGGTCGGCCAGGGTTGTTAGGTTTGTGAATTTTGGACAGTAAGTAAAATCTGCCTGCTACAGGGCTGAGTAGAATTATTGAATTGACTGTACTTTTGTCCAGTTTATTACCCAGAATGAGATTGGATAGCGTCTCTTCAAAAACAATTTTAAACTTGGCAGTTGGGTCGCAGTCTAGGAGACGGTAAATTGAGCTATCTGTGAGCTGCAACCCTCGTGATTCTGCAGCCTCCACTTCTAGAGGAAAAGCTTCCAGAACGGACATTACATTCGTTCCAACACCAGTCGACCATGTCCCGTCTGAGGACCACTACAACCTTTAAAAGAAACACCCTAACACCATGAATTAAAAGACTAGCGCATATAACAAAGACACAGACAAAGAAGTAGACAGGACGAGCGCTCGTCCTGTCTACTTCTTTGTCTGTGTATTTGTTATATGCGCTAGTCTTTTAATTCATGATGAAACACCAACTAGCCCAGCTTTCCGCCTTGATAACACCCTAACACCGTAAGGAACGTGCCCACTGTATTGCGTTTATGTTGTACCGGATCCATCCGATCTTCACCACCTGCATATATATATATATATATATATATATATATATATATATATATATATATATATATATATATATATATATATATATATATATATATATATATATATATATATAAAGGAAGCCAACAGTCACCGAAACCAAGGTGCATAGGAAAATGTTTTCTATTTTTTTATTTTCTAATGCCAATCAATTGTTTTAATAAAGAAATTTACTTATAAACCAGCAGAAAAAACAATCATGCCGCCGGTGGGATCCGAACCCACGACCTCCGAATATCGCGTCCGGTGCTCTTACCAACTGAACTACGGCGACGGCTGTCCAATCTGCTGCTTTCCTGGATATTTATGTTTTGCGTGTAAGCGAACCTTGAGGGTGTTCACCAGCGCCACCCTCGTCCATAGCGGTGGACGTAGCACGTCCTGTAATACCGCAAGTGTGACATAGAACGTCTTCTAACGGCGAGAGCGGAAACTGTGCGAGAGCTCTCTTATGCTACCTATAACATCAAGACTGCCAGAACCGAGACCCCCGTTAAGCTATTAGCAGACAAGGCAAATGAAATGAGGGGCTCGTTTGACAAACATACTAAGGAAGCCAACAGTCACCGAAACCAAGGTGCATAGGGGATGTTTTCTATTTTTTATTTTCGAGGAGGGAAGAAGACGAAGTGCTTCTCTTGCGGAACACATCTCGCCCGTCTCTGTGTTTTTCTGGACTTCTTACTGCAGCTGTGGGGTCTACCGCCCCCTCCATCGCGGTGATGGATGTACAACACCCCGAGGATCCTCCCGGTTCCCGTTCACCCGCGGACATCGGTTCGCGGAAGCGAGGAAATACGTCGAGTGGCAGCGAGGACACGGAGCTGTACTGCGCATCAGGTGACGAGTCCTCGGAAGACAGCTTTCGACTTGTCCAGTACCGCAAGGCCAAACGAAGAATTATCAACTCATCTTCGGCGTCCAGCTCGGACACTGTGAAAACAGCT
Organism: Amblyomma americanum; assembly: GCF_052857255.1. NCBI lineage: Eukaryota > Metazoa > Arthropoda > Arachnida > Ixodida > Ixodidae > Amblyomma > Amblyomma americanum. The sequence continues at coordinate 99,707,355 of NC_135505.1, forward strand.
CCTCAGCGATGGCCTCACTCGATCCTGTTTGTGCCACAGAACGCTACCGACAACCTGCGCGTCCTCATCAGGCAAGCACTCTCCGTGTATCTAGAAAACACCGTGCCAAATGAGATCAAGGATGCTAGGATAAACACTAGGCGAAACATCCTGGCAATCGATCTGATGAACCCGAGCGCACTGACCATACTACAACATGTAACGCAGCTGGGCAACATCAAGGTCCGATCCATCGTGCCAACGAATGGTGCCACAATAACAGGAGTCATATATCACATTGACAATGAAATATCTAATACAGACCTACCAATTCTCAGAAAACCAGCAAGCGAACACAACGTCATTGTGCATGTTGGTCGCCTCGGCAACTCACGTTGTGTGAGGATAACCTTCAAAGGCGACTGCCTTTCACCCTACGTGAAGGTCGGCCACTTTCGCCACCAGGTTCGACCATTTATTCCAAGACCTATGCAATGCTTCAATTGTTAGAAGATTGGACATGTGAAGAATATTTGCAGAAATTCGGCCGTGTGCCCTCGATGTGCCGAACCCCACTCAGAAGACAACTGCAGCGCAAACACGTTGAAGTGTCCTAACTGTCAAGGTGATCACTGCGCCTCTTCCAAAGACTGTCCCCAGACCAAGAAAGAGATCACCATTCTTAAACAAATGGTGAGAGACAACTCTACCCACAAAGAGGCCGCTGTGAAAGTACGGCGAAGACGACGTCACCGACGAAGGTCTTCACGGCGGAAAATATCAAGCTTTCAGGAAAAGTCACCTCGTCAAGCATCATCATCAGCGGACGTTTCCAGCACTACGAACGCCGATGTTGGAAGGGTGAAAACTGCCAGATCTCTTTCCACAAAGGAATGGCCGCCACTTCCGCGTACACGACCGCCAGAAGAGCCGCAGAAGAAGCCGCCCCCAGTACAGCAATGTGCTGTATCAGAGGAGTCGCGGAATACAGATGAGCAAGTGATAGCACTTATTAGGCCTTTAATGAATGCCATTCGCGTGCTGCTAAGCAACATGCACACACCGTCTGCCAGAAGTGCGCTTCAAGTACTGGACGCTCTGAGGCCGGTGCTTGCAACCCTTGAGTAGATCATGGCTCCACAGCCTTGGTCTTTTAGGGAAGAGGTCCGACAAGCAGCTATTTTTCAGTGGAATGGCCGCGGACTCAAAGCGCGCCTTTCGGATTTCCGTCGCTTCGTGTACACCAATATGTTTCCCATTATCGTCATTTGAAGGCCGAACTCATCAAACAAAATCAGGCTTTCTGGATATGAGTCATTTATGTCGTCAGCTGTTTATGAAAACAGTAAAGTTTTGGTGTTTATTCGCCGTGACCTCAACTGCACTCATCAGCCTGTACCACCTAATTACAGTAATCAATATATGTGCCTAAACGTAAGGAAAAAGAATCTGGCCTTTACTTTTGTAGGCGCCTACCTATCTCCGTCAAGTCGATTTTATTACAAAAGACTACAAGACATCCTTTCCTCAACTTCCAATCTCTGGGTCATCATTGGAGATTTCAGCGCCCATCATAGACTCTGGGGAAGTCGGATCATCAACGCAAGAGGCAGAGCTCTGGTATCGTTCGCCTCCAGTAATGAACTTTGGCTGCTGAATGATGGAAGTCCTACGTTCTTACGTGGCTCCACGTACAGCAGCTGACTTGACTTGGCTTTCGTCTCACGAAGCCTAGTCAGACGTGCAGGGTGGTTTGCGGACATAGATACGCACGGAAGCGACCATATCCCCACGTACATCAAGATCAGAGGATTGACCGCTTCCAAAACACAGGATACGATCCAAAGAGTGGACTGGCCTAAATTTCAGTCTACTTTGGAAGCACACTGCGACGCCAATTCATCTTTCGACTTGGAAGAGGCAATTAAGAGCGTGGTGCAAGACACTATGTGTACTCTAACGTGCTCCTCGAAACTTAATGATTTTGATGTGGAACTAGAACGACTACGAGCAATCCGACAACGTGCTGAACGAAAGTACCGACGTACGAAAACAATGGACGATCTACGGACCGCCAGGCGCACGCAAAAGAAGATACAGCGCCGGTTAGACAAGCTCGAATCGCAACGTTGGTCTTGAGAAAACGAAGCAGCACAAAAAAACGGGGACGAAAAAGACACACATACGACAGGACGAATGCTGCACTTCCAACTGATTTTTATTGAGAATACCAAGCTTAAGTACAGCACTACTATCGCCTCGTGGCAATCAACCGCAATGATTCAAAAACGCCATTTCATAATCAAGAAGAGACAAGGAAGCGGTGCTGACACACTGACCACCTGCTTTTCTGATGTGATATGCTTCAATAATCTCTCTTTCCATCCGGTCTCTTCCACGCCCAAGAATTTTAGCTTTCCGAAATATGGGTTTACACTTACAATCCCGGCAGTGGATAGCAAGATGGCCACTTTTCCCTTCCTTCACCAGATTATAATGCTCCCTAGCTCTCTCATTAAAACAGCGCCCCGTTTGACCAATGTACACTCTATTGCAAGTGAGCGGAATGCTGTACACTACCTTAGTAGTGCAACGGGTGAAAACAAGTTGGTGGTTTATAGTGCAAATCGGCCTTTTCTTACTACTCATCATTGGGCAAACTTTTGATAGCTTGCTTGGGGCGGAGAAGAGCACGTTAACACCGTATCTGTTTCCAACTTTCTTAAGATTATGAGAAACTCTGTGAAGATATGGAATTACTTGAGTTGGCAGCTTCTGGTCTTGCTTATCCGTCTTTTTAATGCACTTTTTCTTTTCTAGCAGCGTCTCTGCAACAGCTGACAATAAATCTGGAGGAAAGCCTGACATGCGCAATCGCTCAGTTTGCATTTGGACACTTTCAAACATATGATGATGACATGACTTTTCCAAAGAGGAATTGAGGCAATTCATGGCTATTGCTCTTTTGATTATTTTTGAATGAGCACTACTGTAAGAGAGGAGTGCCTTTTGTGACCTAGGATTGTACATCCAGCATATATGCCCTGGCATATATGCATATATGCATATATGTGGCATCGGGTCCGCCGTTCCCTTCCGGCAAGGAGGAAAAACCAGACGGCACCTAGCAAGGTCGACGTCGTGGGTGACGTGGAGCTCTCGGACGAAGTTCGCGGAATCCTTGAGAAAGGTCCAAAATTCTGCTTTGAGCCGAATGCCGGAAAGCCTGAACTACTGGCTATGGTGCGGCATATAGCCGGAAGAACCAAGGAGCGAGACAAAGACAAAGCCATTTCTGATGGAGCTCAATCCTTGGCAAACAACGTGAGTCGAACTTCAAAGCGCGTTCCTCAACAGAAAAAGGTTGTCGGCTATCTAAAACGACACCGCTTAATGATAGTAAAGTCCGACAAAGAGGGTGGTTTTGTTGTGCTTCCCAAAGGAACGTATGAAGAAAAAGCTATTCAAGCAATCGAGAAAAATTTCAAGAAGACCAAATTTAAGAAGAGAATACAGAAGGCTACAGCGCTCAAGTTGCTGCAGGATCTTCACCTGGAATCACTTGCGAGTAGTGTCAAAAATTCGGATACTTGCACCCTGGAAGCATTCTTCTCTTGCAAAACGCACAATCCCGATTTCCCGTTTAGGGCTATAGTTTCAGAAAAGGGTAGCTGGCAGTCAGCTATAGGAAAGTACCTCCAGAAGCAGGTGGCGACATTGACGATTGAAGACCCCTTCCTTGTTAGGAGCTCTCACAAGTTAGCCGAAGAACTGAAGCAAGGGCTCAGCATGACTTCACCAGTCACCTTCGGGTTCTCCATTGACATAGAAGATCTTTATTACTCCATACCCCACAAATAACTGTTTAAGGCGGTTAGATCCTTAATTGAGGATTCGGGAGAAGTGCCTTTTCAAAACAGGGCGGTTGTGAACATCGACCGTTTCTTAGCCCGTTTAGAGTTTTATCTACAGTCAACTGCCATTAATTTTAACAACCGGTTTTACACACAAAAAGCAGGAATATGCATAGGGTAGTGCGTAGCTCCCGTTCTTTCTGACATTTTTCTTTCCTGCATTGACAAAAGCTTGCATAGCTTACTTCCTAACCTACGCATTTTTAGATATGTTGACGATTATTTGGTGATAATTGACAAGCCGCATGTTTTATCTATTGACGAAGCTGTTGCTGATGTTCTCGCATCGTTCGAAACGGTTGCAAAAGGCGTAAATTTTACCTTTGAACTCCATAGTGAAACTGTATACAGTTCCTTGACCTGAGAATTCATTTCTTGGAAGGGCATATATGCTGGATGTACAATCCTAGGTCACAAAAGGCACTCCTCCCTTACAGTAGTGCTCATTCAAAAATAATCAAAAGAGTAATAGCCATGAATTGCCTCAATTCCTCTTTGGAAAAGTCATGTCATCATCATATGTTTGAAAGTCTCCAAATGCAAACTGAGCGATTGCGCATGTCAGGCTTTCCTCCAGATTTATTGTCAGCTGTTGCAGAGACGCTGCTACAAAAGAAAAAGTGCATAACAAAGACGGATAAGCAAGACCAGAAGCTGCCAACTCAAGTAATTCCATATCTTCACAGAGTTTCTCATAATCTTAAGAAAGTTGGAAACAGATACGGTGTTAACGTGCTCTTCTCCGCCCCAAGCAAGCTATCAAAAGTTTGCCCAATGATGAGTAGTAAGAAAAGGCCGATTTGCACTATAAACCACCAACTTGTTTTCACCCGTTGCACTACTAAGGTAGTGTACAGCATTCCGCTCACTTGCAATAGAGTGTACATTGGTCAAACGGGGCGCTGTTTTAATGAGAGAGCTAGGGAGCATTATAATCTGGTGAAGGAAGGGAAAAGTGGCCATCTTGCTATCCACTGCCGGGATTGTAAGTGTAAACCCATATTTCGGAAAGCTAAAATTCTTGGGCGTGGAAGAGACCGGATGGAAAGAGAGATTATTGAAGCATATCACATCAAAAAAGCAGGTGGTCAGTGTGTCAGCACCGCTTCCTTGTCTCTTCTTTTATAATAAAATGGCGTTTTTGAATCACTGCGGTTGATTGCCACGAGGCGATAGTAGTGCTGTACTTAAGCTTGGTATTCTCAATAAAAATCAGTTGGAAGTGCAGCATTCGTCCTGACGTATGTGTCTTTTTCGTCCCCGTTTTTCGTTTTTTCGTGCTGCTTCGTTTTCTCAAGATGGATGATTACCAACTGGCCCAAACTTCGGTGCTTTCGCAACGTTGGGCTGCCTTATGTGAGTCGCTAGATCCACGCAAGCCTTAATCGCAACTATGGAGAACGGTGCGCGGGCTGCGGACACTTCCCGTACAGCGATTCCCATTCAAGGCGCTTGCCCTCTCTCAAAAGAGATCGAAGATTGACGTGGCAGAGGATTTCTGCGCCAGATTATCCGGCCAACTCACATCTCCCAACATTCCATCGCCTTCGAGCAGCTATCCGCCACCACGTGATTTCCGGTTGGACCTACCATTCTCGATCCACGAACTTAAGGCAGCATTAGCTTTGTGTAGCCGCACATCAGCGCCAGGACCTGACGGAATTTCCTACCGAGCTCTGTGTCACCTGGAGGAGCGAGCGATAGTTCTTCTTGAGGTGTACAATGAATCTTGGAGAAATGGCACGCTACCAACAACCTGGAAGACAAGTCGCCTTCTTCCTCTGCTGAAGCCTGGCAAGTCGCTGTTGGAGCTCTCATTATATCGCCCGATCGCTTTGGCGAGCTGTGTGGGCAAAGTAATGAAGAGGATGGTCCTAGAACGCCTGGAGTGGTACTTGGAGTACCACAACACCTACCCAGATGCCATGGTGGGCTTCCGACGCGGCCTATCATCGATCGATAACGTCGTCGACCTGGTGACCTACATTCAACATGAGAAAAGCCGTAAGCGTCTCTGCGCATCCTTAGTCCTCGACGTTAAAGGGGCGTATGACAACGTTACGCATGAAGCCAACCTCTATGCTCTCGCAGAGATAGGAGTGGGTGGCCGGATGTTTCAAAGGATACGGAGCTATCTATCCATGCGATCCTTCTTTGTAAGCACTGAGGAAGGCCATACTTCTCTTCACTATAGCTACCGCGGCGTCCCCCAGGGCGGTGTACTTAGCCCCATGTTATTTAATCTAACACTAATTGCTCTCCTTGAGCACGTGCCAACCACAGTCAGGCTGTCAATGTACGTTGATGACATCTGCATATGGACACCTGCAGTAACACGCCTACAGTTGCGAGCGAGAATTCAGAGAGCCGCCACACAAACTGTTATCTACCTCCGTAATCGAGGCCTGGAAATTTCCTCCGAGAAATGCGCACTAGTGCCATTTACGCGCAAACCCATGGCAAACTACAGTGTAATGATAAATGGCCAAAAAATACGATGGGTCCGATCGTACAAGTTTCTAGGTGTCATAATCGACAGGGACGTGTCATGGAGCCCACACATATCATACGTGAAAAAACGGTTGACAGGCATCTGCCACCTGTTCAAGTTTTTCGCTGGCAAGACCTGGGGAATGTCGCCTAGTGCCATGTTACAACTGTACAGGGTGCTTTTTCTAGGATGTCTGCGAAACAGCTTGCCAGCAATAATCACCACAGGCAAAACTAATCTACGCACAATACAAAGTCTCCAGGGTCAAGCGCTCCGGATCTGTCTAGGCCTGCCTCAGAGTGCTTCAACAGTGGCTACTATAGCAATCGCTAGAGACCACCTTGTCAAGACCCACATTGAAATTGAAGTACTGAGGACCCATATAAGGTATCTAGCCAGGAATTCTCGTCACCATTTAGCCTCTCTACCAGCGGACAGGCCACACACATCTTTCAGCCAAACGATAACTGCATATGAAGAATCATTGCCAGCTTGTTTCACTCCGGCTGCGAGACCTTCGATCCCTCCATGGTGCCTCGCTCAGCCAAAAATCAACCTCGCAATACCTGGTATCTCGAAAAAAGCTGATCTGTCATCACCAGCCCTTAGACAGCTCACGCTAATACATTTGTACGAGAACTACCGTGACTCAACGCATATTTACACTGATGGATCTGTCCTTCCAAGCAGCTCCGCGGCGGCAATCGTCATTCCAGCGAAAGCTACAACAATCAAATTTAAGACGACCCACGCGACAACATCGACGGCAGCAGAGCTAGCAGCGCTCTTAACTGCCCTTCATCACATTGGTGATGAACCGCCACACAAATGGACAATATTCTGCGACTCGAAGCCGGCACTACAGTCTCTACTGTCACTTCTACGACGCGGACCGCACGAACAACTAATCTTCCATATTACAGAGACGTTACACCATATAAGTGATGCCGGCCATGAAATAACGTTCCAGTGGCTTCCAAGTCACTGCGGGATTATCGGCAATGAACGGGCGGATCACACTGCCCGCTCAGCCCATACCGAGGAGCGCCACGTCCCAATTCCTCTTTCTAGAACTGACGCGGCATGGAAGCTCCGCCTACTTGCTCGGCAGTGCACCGAGTCGCAATGGAATGAGCCACATTTAAGAAATACGCGACTGTACTCACTTGATCCAACATTAAGTCTTCGAGCGCCATCACAGTTTCGCCGTAGAGACGCCACGCTTTTATATCGAGTTTGGTTGGGTGTTGCCTTTACTGAAGCCTATGCCTTCCGCATAGGGATGACCTACACCCCAACCTGTGACCACTGCGGCCATGAAGAATCAATTGGCCGTATATTATGCTCCTGCCCACAGTACAGTCCACAGAGGGCATGCCTTAGCCACGAACTTGACCAACTGGACGACCAACCGCTATCCGAAAAAAATTCTACAACATCGAAAGGACCTACCGTCGCAGAAGAAGGCCGTGCAAGCGCTTTTGCGCTTCTTACAATCTACCGGACTGTGTGAAAGACTTTAACTTGAACGCCTGTGTGTATGTGTCTCTATGTGTGCACGTTCCTTTTTTTTGTTCGCGTTTTCCTCTCTGTCATCTTTCTAACCCCTCTCCCCATCCCCAGTGTAGGGTAGCAAACCGAAGACTCACATCTGGTTAACCTCCCTGCGTTTCCTTCATTCTCTCTCTCTCTCCTATTTATTTCTAATGCCAATCAATTGCTTTTTTTGAAGAACATTACTTATAAACCAGCAGAAAAAACAACCATGCCGCCGGTGGGATCCGAACCCACGACCTCCGAATATCGCGTAAGGTGCTACGGCGACGGCTGTCCAATCTGCTGCTTTCGTGGGTATTTATGTTTTGCATGTAAGCGAACCTTGAGTGTTCACCAGCGCCACCCTCGTCCATAGCGGTGGACGTAGCACGTCCTGTAACACCGCTACTGTGACGTAGAACGTCTTCTAACGGCGAGGGCGGAAACTGTGCGAGAGCCCTCTTATGCTACCTATGGCATCAAGACTGCCAGAACCGAGACCCCCGCTAAGCTATTAGCAGACAAGGCAAATGAAATGAGGGGCTCGTTTGACGAACATATTAAGGAAGCCAACAGTCACCGAAACCAAGGTGCATAGGGGAATGTTTTCTATTTTTTTTATTTTCTAATGCCAATCAATTATTTTTTTAAAGAATATTACTTATAAACCAGCAGAAAAAAACAACCATGCCGCCGGTGGGATCCGAACCCACGACCTCCGAGCTCAGTTGGTAAGAGCACCAGACACGATATTCAGAGGTCGTGGGTTAGGATCCCACCGGCGGCATAGTTGTTATTTCTGCTGGTTTATAATTTTCTTTTAAAAAACAATTGATTGGCATTAGAAAATAAAAAAATAGAAAAATTCCCCTATGCACCTTGGTTTCGGTGACTGTTGGCTTCGTTAATATGTTTGTCAAACGAGCCCCTCATTTAATTTGCCTTGTCTGCTAATAGCTTAACGGGGGTCTCGGTTCTGGCAGTCTTGATGCCATAGGTAGCATAAGAGGGCTCTCGCACAGTTTCCGCCCTCGCCGTTAGATGACGTTCTACGTCACACTCGCGGTATAACAGGACCTGCTACGTCCACCGCTATGGACAAGGGTGGCGCTGGTGAACACTCTCAAGGTTCGCTTACACGCAAAACATAAATACCCACGAAAGCAGCAGATTGGACAGTCGTCGCCGTAGCTCAGTTGGTAAGAGCACCGGACGCGATATTCGGAGGTCGTGGGTTGGGATCCCACCGGCGGCATGGTTGTTTTTTCTGCTAGTTTATATGTAATTTTCTTTAAAAAACAATTGATTGGCATTAGAAAATAAAAAAATAGAAAACATTCCCCTATGCACCTTGGTTTCGGTGACTATTGACTTCCTTAATATGTTTGTCAAACGAGCCCCTCATTTCATTTGCCTTGTCGGCTAATAGCTTAACGGGGGTCTCGGTTCTGGCAGTCTTGATGCCACAGGTAGCATAAGAGGGCTCTCGCACAGTTTCCGCCCTCGCCGTTAGAAGACGTTCTACGTCACACTTGTGGTATTACAGGACGTGCTACGTCCACCGCTATGGACGAGGGTGGCGCTGGTGAACACTCTCAAGGTTCGCTTACACGCAAAACATAAATACCCACGAAAGCAGCAGATTGGACAGCCGTCACCGTAGCTCAGTTTGTAAGATCACCGGACGCGATATTCGGAGGTCGTGGGTTCGGATCCCACCGGCGGCATGGTTGTTTTTTCTGCTGGTTTATAAGTAATTTTCTTTAAAAAACAACTGATTGGCATTAGAAAATAAAAAATAGAAAACATTCCCCTATGCACCTTGGCTTCGGTGACTGTTGGCTTCCTTAATATGTTTGTCAAACGGGCCCCTCATTTCATATATATATATATATATATTATTTTCCCATGGAACGACCAATCCATACGCACAATTATGCGCACCTTACGTAAATGGTGCAGCAATTCTTAATTTTTCCGGAGTCCGCGTTGAAGATTATAAAGAGATTTATAAATATACTGAATGTTTACTCTGGATTGATGTCATTTTAGTAGTTGAGATTGGCCTGAGCGTGAGTTTATTCAAACATGCTAATTTTCTCAGCCCGTACCTGACCGGAGCCCCTGGCCCCCAGCAATGTTTAAAGCTATTTTATTTTATACCTTTAAACACTTTACGAGAACCCAAATAATGGACATATAATACACATTCCTTAGTACAATCAAAATAGAAAAATAGAAACGTTCAAGCCAACCGCAATTACTACCGAAAGAAAGGTTTGTAGCACAAATGTGAAAACTTTAAATCCTGCATGAACGACGAAGGGTAAGATTTATATACCAGGTAATTTTTTTAACTGTTACAGATATTTATTTCCGAAAAAGTGACCACGAACTGCTTAATTTCACGATTTCCATGCCTTCATGCGCACGTGCACAAACACATAAACGTATTTTTGATTATAACCGCGCTGACTACAATGCCATTAATATCGGGTTACAATCCTTTTGTGACACATATCTTCCGACTTTTTCTCAGCGTTCGGCCAACGATAACTGGGTTTTGTTCAAAAATAGTTTACTGGAATTAGTACACCGTCATATACCACTGCTCACCCTCCGCACGAACGCGTCTAAACCATGGTTCAACAGGATGTTACATGCATTAAAAAACAAGAAAAAGCGACTATTCAAAGCTGCCAAACGCCTTGGCACACCGGCTTTATGGCAGAAACACAAAACCGCCGAAAAAACATATTGTAGTGCCATCCGCAAAGCAAAGCTTAAATATTATTCCCATGACCTTCAATCCTTTATGACACACAACCCTAAAAAATTTTGGAAAACGATATCACCTATTGACACTCCGGTTCTTGTTTCGTTGTTGGATAACACTGGTGCTCCAGTTATAGAAGAAGAATGCCCACTTATATTTAATAATTATTTTTCTTCAGTGTTCACACAGGAAGACCATTCCACTACTCCACCATTAGTAGATGCCGATTACCAGTACATGAGTCCCATAGAAATAAGTGTCTCCGGTATTGCAGCATTAATAAACAATCTTAAGATTTCGACTTCTGCTGGCATTGACGATATTAATACAAAAATTCTCAAAAGCACAGTGATCCATTCAAGCAATATTCTCTTCCATATATTTCGTCAGTCGCTATCAACTGGTGAAATTCCAGGGGATTGGAAAATTGGTAAAATTATCCCCATCTTCAAATCAGGTGATAAAACGAACGCGCAAAATTATCGCCCCATATCATTGACATCTGTCCCATGTAAGATCCTCGAACACATCATCGTATCAGCAGTGGCGCAGCATCTAGATAGTAATAATTTCTTTTTTTCTAACCAGCACGGGTTCAGGAAAGGCTTCTCTTGTGAGACTCAACTACTGGAATTTACTAACGAGCTACTACACAACATGGACGAGAACTTCCAAACAGACTGCATATTCTTAGATTTCTCAAAAGCATTCGACCGCGTTGCGCACTCACGCTTAATAGGTAAAATTACCTCCCTCAACCTAGACTCACTAACAACCTCATGGCTAAGGAATTTCTTGTCTTTTCGTAAACAGTTCACGGTTGTTAACGGCCACTCATCTCCGTTTAGCGAGGTTCTATCTGGTGTTCCTCAAGGAAGCGTCCTGGGCCCGTTGCTGTTCCTGATTTACATTAATGATCTGCCATCTAACATTACATCAACCATTCGCTTGTTCGCAGATGACTGCATAATTTACCGCAAGATCAGATCACCTGCAGACCTTCTTGCACTTCAAAGGGACCTCGATCATGTAACCGCTTGGTGTTCATCATGGCAAATGTCACTTAACACTGAAAAATGCAAGTTAATGACATTCAGCCGCAAAAAATCTAACTCTTCGTTCAATTACATGCTCGATAACAGCTTAGTCTCTCAGGTGTCTTCTTACAAATACCTCGGTGTCCATTTTTCATGTAACTTGTCCTGGTCCACTCATATACAGAAAATAACAGCTAAAGCATCCCGGACCTTAGGATACCTAAAACGGAATCTTCATGGAACTCCTGCTACTACACGTAAGCTCGCCTATCAAACATTTGTTCGTCCGCAACTCGAGTATGCATCATCCATTTGGTCACCTCACCAGGCTTATTTAATTAACTCCCTTGAATCAGTCCAAAATCGTGCTGCGCGTTTCATCTCCAGAAACTATGACCGTCACTCAAGCGTCACAAACATTAAATTATCGCTCTCTCTTTGTACCTTGCAATCACGAAGATTAATTGCCCTAATCTGCTTATTTCACAAGATAGTCTATAGCACTAATCTTTCGACTCTCCCTCTTGCCCAACCTCACCGCACCTCGCGCCGTTTAAGCAACCATCTCAGGTTCAAACGCCTTTCAGGTAAAACCGTTGCATTCAATTCATCCGCTTTGCCGCAGGCTATTGTTCACTGGAATGGTCTTCCGGAACACATCGTCAATACTCGTGATCCAGCTTCTTTTAGGACCGAAATAACAGCCATTTTTTCTAATTACTGACGCGTCAATAACTATTGTGTAATGATGTTCTTACTGTTTAATGAGTACTAACAGTCAATCAGCATTATATAATCGTGTCATTCATGCTCCTGTTATTACCCCTATTATGTAATCCCCCCCCCCACACAATACTCCATGCTTGGAGCCTGTGAGGCAACGTGAATAAATAAATAAATAAGTCGGTGAAGTCTGTTCAGTCGGATTCTAGAGAAAGGTGGACATTATGTTCTTGAACTGGGGCAATTTTTAAGTGGCTAAATAATTAATGTTATCCAAAAAACTTTTTAATTTTCATTCCATGGCGCAAGGTAATATTTCTAAATTCGTGTCATCAACATAAGTGAGCTGTGTTTTTGAGTTTTCTATCGGATGTGTGTTTTAATATGCCGAATTTTCTTTGAAACGTCCTTTCATTGAGTTTTGCGCATTGCATATACTTAAAAACTGACGTGTTTCACACTTGTCAACTTTAAATTTTAGGACATCAGGTGTATTTTATTGTGTAGCACAAATTACAATTATTTAGACGATGATACAACGCACTGCGCAATTTGTAATTACGTAATGCAGAAAACCCTGGCTCAACAATATTTCAAATGCGTAATTCTCATGTTCTCTCTTTCGAATAAAATTTACGATTTTAACTGAAAACGAAAGCTTACGCTGTTTTCTCTTTTAGAATGTTAGGAATAAAATATTTCATTCTCTGTAATCCGTAGTATGTCCGAATACTTAGAATGTACAATTATTTTATTCGAGCAAGAAGATTTAACACTTCTCAAAATCGGTCTTATCAAAGTGGTGTGTATTTCGTTTCCATTCTGTTTATATGTAGGGTACAACTTTGTATAAATCCTGCTGATGAAGATAGAAACGCATTTGTTTTCAGAGAGAAGACTTGTCCTCACCTAACAATTTTGGAATGCTGTAAGTGGCTGCTTGCCTCCGAAAGAAAAGAAAAAAATTCAAACGATTGCGACATTTCATAATAAACACTTATTCAATACCTAGTGGGAATCAAATTTTCCGGTTTTCACAATGTCCCAACTGCTTTCGACATCTTTATTTTTATGCGATTCATGTCTTCATTCCAGCACAGAAACTCTTACAGTACAAGAAACTCTTACAGTGATAGGTTTGTACTCTTACCGAGTACAAACCTAGCAATTGCATATTTGTTGTTTTCTTTGTTGTTTCACGGCGGAAAAGGTTTCTTGCTGTGAAGACGATATTTTTTATTTGTTATATGTAGATGCAAGTCACTGTTTACAATAGAATTCAACATTTGACTCAGTCATATACATGCTACGACTTTTACTACATTCAATTTTGTCCCAACGAAAATGCATTACAGTGATCATCATTGAAGAAAATACCTTGTGCGGAAAGAAAATTTACAATATCATTACTATAGCTCAAGAAAAAAAGATGATTTAGAATTGACACTGCTGTTACCTTTCTGTTTATGATTTTTAGCTGGGACACAAAATTGCTGTTTACTGAGCTGCTTACGATGACCTAGATAGCTTGGGATTATACTACTGGCACGTCCACAAAATTATGCGCATTTAGCTGTCTAAACAGTATACTACGATTAGGAAATCAAACAATTTTGTAATATCAAGCATGATACAACTTATGTAAAGCTTTTGTTATCAATTTCCACGGATTTCTTCTAAATTTGAACCAGTAACATGATATAAACTGTTTTAAATATTATGCAAATAGATTTTTGTATATAAGGCATCCTAATATTTTCGCGAACATTTAACATCGATATAGGGTGGTATTTAGGACAGTATTTTGAGATGCCTTGTGGGAACCTGCCCTGCAGGCCCTTGTGTTTGCTTTCCCGCGAGGCACCGTGCAGCAGCAGCCTCACCTCGATTCATTAGCGTACCTTGTTGCTAGTTGGCGTTATTGTTGCCGTAGCAATAAATGCCTGTTTGTTTCAGCCAACGTGTCATTCCTTTGTTCCTCAAGCAAGGCCCGCCGTGGTTGGCGTGCGTTCGGTAGCATACGCGATCACGAGGTGGGGTCCGGGCGGCTTTGAACCGTGTCAACCACGATTAAGTGGGGAGAACGTATTTATATCTCCCCAAGTCATCCCCACATCTGGCAGCCCAACGTAGGGCCCGCTCTTGGAACATTGGACGACGGTCGGTACGGTTCGAGGAACGCCCTTTGTCCGGACTTGGCAAGTGCTAGGCCTAGAGTGAATTGTGATCGCTAGGACCTGCGGCATGCTTTCTTCACTGCGAGGTGTATCGCGCTGCAGCATGTTTGAACTTTTCGTCATGCTCAGCACATTTTTCCCTACAGCTTCTTCGCGAAAATCACATGGTCCGCATCGAGGGAGCGCGAGGCCTAGCGCCTGCGGAGTCACCGAGCCCGAAGCGAGTATGGGAGCCGCGTGGGTGGTCCGAGCTCCTGTATATATTTTCTCTACTGTCTCCTCTTCGACTCTGGGAGTCGCGGCTCCGGGAGCCGGGTGGCCTGGGGCCACGTGTGCCGTTGCGAGCTGGTATTGCAGGACCACCCCACAATGCTGATGTCTCCTCGCGGCGGCGCGCACGTGACCCGTTTTGGGTCTTTGTTGTGTTCACGGTCGTTGTAGGAGTCGTAGTTAGGCCTAATGCTTTTCGGAGCTGCCTGCACCACGCCACAAGAGGCACGGCCACCGGGCCGTGGTGTTGAGAGAGGGCGCACTTTGCTGCCCGCCCTTCTTTTGTAACCTCGCACACTGAGCATTCTCGTTCAACTCAAGAAAGGGCTTTGTTCACTCGAACTTTGCGTTTGCACAGCCGCCGACACGTTTTGCTAGCGAGTTAGGCATTGTTCCACGAGGCCCTTGCGGATGCCGTTTCCCCTCCCGTGACCTACGTTAAAGGCACGCCGAGAGCGTTTCAGCAATTTTGCAGATCCGGAGGAGCCACCCAGGCTTGCTGTCCGGTGCACATCGTCTCGCTGCCACCTGCTCCAACGGAGCGGCCTGTATCTTGTTCACCGCATCCATCCGGGGCAGCTGTGGCGAGACCAGTCAGCAGTCACCTCCGGCTGCTGCCGCCCTGGCGACTACTGCAGAATCCTGGCCTGCAGTTTTCCCACCGGCCTTCTATTCGCGGGCCTGCGGACACGGTAGTCCGCGGGCCATGCGAGTCGTCCCAGCGGAGACCTTCAGAACGCTGCGGAAGTCTGCGTGGACGCTGTCGGCGTGACCTCCGCTGCAAGACGTGCCTCAAGGACATGAAGACCAGGAGACTCCTCCATAGCATGTACTTTCAGGCGCGTGGGGCTATTTAAGTTTGGGGGATGTAGGGACCTGCCCTGCAGCCCCCTGTGTTTGCTTTCCCGCGAGGCACTATGCAGCAGCAGCCTCACCTCGAGGAGGAACGCATTCCCTTGTCAGTTAGATTAACTGGCAGGGGAGAGCGCCAGCGTCGCTGCACGTAAGACTGCTGAGGGCTGCGCGCGGGGGAGGGGGCTTAAGGCTGTTCGGCTGAGAGCGTCGGCGCGAGCGGACGTGTCGATCGCGGCTCAGCTCATCGCCGGCGGGGCGAGGAAGCGACGGGGAGACCCGCTCCCGTATTCTCGACCCGTCCAGGCCGCGGAGGATCCCTAGCGCGGGCGAACATTCGCTCGGAACCTTGCTGGTGAGTCGGACGACCTCGGTTCATTAGCATATCTTGTTGCTAGCTGGCGTTATTGTTGCTGTAGCAATAAATGCCTGTATGTGTCGCCAGTGTGTCGTTCCTTTGTTCCCCCAGAGCAAGGCCCACCGTGGTTGGCGTGCGCTCGGTAGCGTACGCGATCATAGGGTGGGGTCAGGGCCGCTTTGAACCGTGTCAGCCGCGATTGAGTGGGGGAGAACGTATTTATAGCTCCCCAAATTCAACCCCACAGCCTTTATGTATTAATGGTGCCCGTAGGAGCGTAAGCTCCCCTGGAAATAGTCCGCTGCGGAGGGTACAATTGTCTACGTGCGTAAGCGAGGCGGCGAGCATCGAGGCTACCAGAATAAGTGCCTCTGGCTTAATATAATCACTTGAGGCATCATTCCTTTTTAAGAAACCAGTTATGTGCTCATTTTCGGATTCATAAGCAAAGTTTGCGAATATCTCACTTTGTTTACACGTTTCAGTGCAACTTATTAGACCGAAAACTTAACTACGCGGCATCTCTTCTACCCCACTTAACAAAATTCATGCAGTCTTTCACATAGTTCAGTATCAGGGAGTTTTTACCTTCTATAATAATCAGGGTATTTTATTATAGCCATTTATTACATATTTTAGTTCCTTACAGACCTCGAAATATATGTCAGCTGATAGCGCTGCGAAATTTACGGTTATAGTACTGGTCATTACTTTTCCTTATTTCTTCGTCAACTTTGTTGCTAAAATATCTAAACTCGTAAAAAATTTTAAATCTTATAGCTTCTCACATTCTTCAAACTGTATTTTTTGTTGTATAGTGCTGCGCTAAGTTTTGCTTTCTAGTCCTTTATTGTTTCTTCCAGATATTTAGAGGAAATGCATCTAACATCTTTATTCATTTAATAAAACATTTTATCTGAAACAAATAGCTAATCTTACTTGATAAATGTTTCACACCTGGTAATCTCCTGCAGTAATTATCTATAAACTTGCGAGGTAGGGTATTATTCTTTCATGTCGCACGCTGTGTTTCATTGCCTTACCAAGCCGATCGATCTCCTAAAGCAGATCATTGATATCTGCAGCCAGCACCCCAGAGAAAATTCAGCCAAGAAACAAGATTGGTGAAACAGATATTTTTAACAGTTTGATAATTTGGAGTGATATGTGCGGCGGTCTTTACACGATATCTTTAGCCATACTAAACCAACATTAGTCAGTTTTTTTGTGCAGTACCTTAGGTTTGTAGTTCAATAATTATACCCTAACAATTTTTGCACACCGGCCAGAGACTGAAAATTTTGTTAATACTTTTTCAAAACAAGCTTAAAATTTTTTTACCTGAAGGATGGCAATACATAACAAGTATAAAATTATATCTGCATGCTACAAATAATATTTTAGATAGTTATTCTTAACACAAATGGCGCGTATTAAACCAAAGTTGTACTTAGACATATAAAGTAACCACACCACATATCCCTTGCTGGCGCGAAGCAAGCCCATGTAAATATAACCATCGAAGTGGCAAACATTATTGTTGTTCTCTTATTGTACCAAGTGGCCGCGAAACAAACATAACATTCATAGAGAGCTTTTCTAAATGCATTGCAAGCTCTTGTTTGTTTCTAGGGCTCCGTGTGTTCTACTCAAAAAAAGACCATGGTCTACGTAGTCAGTCATTCGTTACAATGTTCTCCTTAAATCAGTAGAAATCATATTTTTTTCCTAATGGTGCGCATTCATGTCGGGCTTCGCACAAATTCAATGAAAACAGCGGTTGCGTACAGCAGTTTACCTTTGTGGTGCCACATGGTCATTTTCAAGCTATGAAGAATAATCACACTCAGCCACTGTTGGGATATGCAGCACTGCCGCTGACTCAGCTCTAAAAGCTAACGCATTTCAACTAATAATTCACACAGTCTCCAGCTCAGTGCTTTTTGGGGAACTACCCTGATGAGTTGCATGTTTTTGAGTGTGAAGTGTAATTTACGTGCACTGGCTCGGCCGTTCCGTGGAAACTAAGCTGTTCTGTCGTTTACTGCGCCTTCCTTACATTTTCCGAAAACAATATTAATAGGTGCTGCACATGAAGTGGACAATTATCCTATTAATTTTAGGTATCGACTTTATCATAGATAATAAAGTCGGTGTATTTTATTGCCTTATCTCTCTCCCGATTCTTTTGACGACTGGCATCTCATCACAATTCACAACTCCCTTTGAAGCTCTTGCATCCCAAATTATTAGGCTGGTTATACTATTGCGGTTTATTGCGTTTAAGCCGCAGTTGCTTATTTTCCCGTTCATGCTTCTTGATTTTCTCATGAATCTGTCTAATTTACATTGTGAGGACTTTAGTATACTTTTAAATTTTTACTACGCTGTCAAAAGCATCCCTTTAGTTTTGATACTCTTTTTACAGACCTCATCTCCAGCCGCATTTCTCTTCGCAATGTACTTCACTTTATGAAGCCACTTTGCAGTCTTTTTCAGTCACATTGATCGTAAACAAGTGCTCTTCATTAAGAATACAAAACTGACATTCACCGTGGTCGCAGTGTGCGCACAGAGGAAGGTTATGAAAGCGTAGAGGAAGGAATTGGTATCTAAATACAGCACCCCACACTATCAAGTGTAGACATGTTGTGATTATTATACCGGCAACACTGCTTCCGAACTGAAGCTGCTGCAGGCGCGGATTCTACTTTTTTAGTGGCAGTCGTCCGAAGCTAAGCTTTGAGACAGACGACCGGTCCTTGATGATACGCAGATCAGGGGACAGCTTTCTTGCGATGGTAGCGGTGCTATTATTGAAGAGAAAAGAAACATTCTGAAAGATGCACTGCAGATGAAGTGTACAAAAATAGAGTTCCTGATTCCAACAGCACTGCCACCTAACTGTAGTTCTGTACTTCTCCAGCAATTACCGAAAAAGCGCTTACCGAAAGACATCCATATGTGGATATTTTCTAAGAATAACTACAAAATAACTGCCACTCCATCATTACTCAACTAACGCAAATAATACGGCTTCAGCTGTCAGCCCCCTGCCCCAATAGCACTTGCCAATGTAAGCATTGCGCTGAGCAGAAACGACTTTCTGAACGTTTTAAAATTTTAGGATTAATGGCGCCTTAAGATTAAAAAAGTTCTGTCAAAAAAAGGTAAACAATATTCACCTTTAGGCACGCGTTCTTTGTTTTTATTTCTTCCCCTAATGGGCGCATGTGGCATGAATATTTAGTTGTTTTTTTTGGTGAAAGTTCGCCACACTATCATAGCGCTTTTAAAGTAATAGAGTAAAGGGCTTCAAAAAACGCAGTGTTACACCATTCCAGTGCATGTAAAACGAATATCTTTTTTGGGTGTGGTGGCAGAAAACATTTAACGGGGGCTTTTTGCAGGAGACCGCGAGAACTGGGCTCAAGGGCCAGCCCCTTATATATTATATTAGGGGTACCTGGACCGGGACCCTGGAACCATGGCAGTAGGCGCGAGATCCTCAGATCGGAGGCGAGCGATGACCATGACGGGTATATACAGGGGAAAGAAGTGAATGTTCGCTCACCGCAGTCACAATATTTCGAAAGTGATCTTGGTGAAAGCAGCGCAGACGAACTCGAGGTTTCTAAAACTAAAGAGAAAGTAATGGGATGTCGATAATAAGAGGCTAAAGCAGTAGCAGTCCAGGTCGTCATCAGCATTGTTATTCTCCTGTTTGTCAAAAGAGATTAGGTATAGAATGCTGTATCGGTTAGTCGTGATGTACTTCCTTGGAGGCTGGTGTTGGCCCATCCGGACATTATTCGGTGGTAAGATTGGCGTAAAAGCTTTTTTTTAGTGCATAACGAGTGGCTGAAAGCAACATCTGGACGCAAGAGAAATTTTCGTAACTGCTGTCAATATAATTGTCAATTATTTTGGAGAACCCATGTATTTTAATAAGTAACTCTGCAAAAATCCGGGCATACTTATTTGTGCGCTGACATTTCACTCAAGAACCATGGTTACAAGTTTCGCACTCTGCCGCATCTGTTCTCTCATCTCCTATTATTCTTGCAAGAAGTCATGTTGTAAGTCATGTTGTGCGAATACTTCCACCATTTAGGCATATTGACACAGCTTGTAACTACAACAATAGCAATGATAATTACGTTGCTTGTGACCATGTACACTATTCTTGCTTGCGCATTCAAATTCACAAATAATTTCTTCCACCATGGTGGACGTTGGCTCAACAGCTTATCATTACTGTTTTAAGAACAAAAAGAAAACTAGCCTCCTATTAACATTCAATTCTTCTACGCTGTTCTTCCAATAGCATTTCCAACAGGCGGACATTTGAAAACATGCATGAACTGCAAGCTATGCGGCTTTTTTATACGCAATTAGCCACTTGTATGCATACAATGTGCATTTGGCCAAGACTGCAAATGACGTAAATCTGCTCAGCGATGCGCTCGTTAGGACAAAGAACTTAAAAATTCAAAAATATTTGAATTTAAAATTATAACTTTCACAACGCCTAATCGTTTTCTTTTTTGTTGTTTCGCAGACGGTTCGTCAGATTTGCCGCGTGCCCAGGTATAAAACAAAAAACTTGGGCATCTTAGGAAGAAGTCTCGCGGAGTATACCGTTTCAAAAACCAAAACGCACAATGCTGGCTATCTCATTGGCCACATACATGTTCGTTGCAGTAGAAATAGTTTCTGCCATTCGTTATGAGGACAATCCAAGGAATGTTAACCGCCATCATGCAAGACTTGTGAGTTTTCTTTTAGGCAGTTGATTTGGAATCTGGGGAAAGAAAGTATGGATAGAGACGCGTTAGATATTCCTACACTACGGGAGATTGATGCCAACGGCACAGCAAATGTTGCGCTTGGTGTATTTCTATTCCAGTTATGTATAAGGATTATTTTTCGGAGCTTAAGTTCGCCGAAGCCATGCCCTTTGTTTTTTTTCATTGTGCTTACAGTCACTAGTGCTATTTGCTTGGTTGTTCTTTTCCGTACACTGAACGATGTCAAATTGTCTGCGACCATGAGAGATCGAATTATTTTCGGGTATCACTGGAATGCAATGCCCACTTTCCCACCAAATGTTCACACAGTCTGCGCTTCCAGTTCACCACTGTTGAGCAATTCCTGTTCGTGAAGAGGCAAACTCGAAGCTGGGTATTGGCCCCTTGGACACGTTGCGAGGCCATGATGAAGTTACGGCAGTTATCTTTCAGCACTTTCGAGTACGCTATTTACAACTTCAACGGCGAAGCAGCAAACCAAATGTAAGTTCACGATTCATTTATTATCTTCTTGTGTAGCACTAGCAGGTTTAGACTACTTTAATTCGTACGTTGCTATAGAGATAGAGACGTCGCAGTAGCAGACACCATCCGCAACAGTTGTAACGGGTGAATAAATTTGCACTAGCGCAGAGTATCGCAGCCGGCGAGTCGATAAGAGCTTTCAGGAAATTCCTTTTAGCACTACTTTTTTCGGCCCAGTCGCCTTGCGCTGGTGCTCCTTGTTATCATCCCGGTCCTCCCAAAACAAGCTTTGTGGCTTTTTTTATTTTCTTCGGATCCTTGGTTGGTTTGTTTCAAGAGTAAATAATGCGTCGTCGCAGGCAATATTTTGACCGGCGCGGCGCGGCGCTGGACGGGAGGTCGATATAGGCTTGCACATGAGCAAGCATCTCCGGCTCATCAAAGCTGCGTTTTTAGTATGGGTGATCAAACTACGTTTCCAGGTAGCAGGTGCAATTGGCGTGGCGCGCGAATATATGTTTCGCAAGGATGCACGCGGAAACACCTTCACAATCGCTTCATGCACTCAGCTTTGCTGTCAGGACGATTGAAAGAATGAGTAAACTGGCATGTCCTTCTAAGCTGCCAAAAGAATCTATTCCTCTGCTCTTCTTCTCAGCATAAGCGCAGTATTGCGCGACGTGTAGCTTCTGCACGGTTTGGATCAAGCTTTTCATAACTTTAGCGCCATCTTTTTGTAGTTTCAAATCATTTTCAAAGAAGAATTTCTATCTGTTGTTCTTTCGTGACTTTTACCTCCACAATAAATGAACAACTTGCAAGACATTGCTCGTATGCGCATTACCTTATTTATGTCCTCGTGTGGTGATCTTGGTGGTGTTGGTGGTGACAATTTTATTTGTGCGCAGTTTTTCTCGATGGAGGATAATTGGTCAACTCCAACCAAAACACTATTGAAGGCTCCTTCGACTCGGTAATTGATGAATAGGTTCCAATGGTTTTTGAGGTTCTAGCTAGAGAGAACCTCCTGCTATTGCTGCTGTGTTCGGTTTAAGACTCTGGGTGACTAAAAGACGATAAAGCGGGAAGGTATGCCCCAACACCACCGCTCTCCTCTACCGCGCCGAGAGCCCCGACCAGAAGATATGAGGACAGCTGCCACTGACCTGAGACCTCACTGACCGCCCACACGTCAGAACCTAGAAGACACGACGACCTATAGACCCACTGAACCGAAACCGCCGCCACTGACCAGAGACCCCACTGACCACCCACCTACAGATGAGAACACAGTACGCCTGCCCCTTCCGTTTGGTACGTCCACGGGCGTCTGCGTTGACTTCCAAAGACCACTGCCTCCTCAGTCTTCGTGGACCTGGCTTCAACCGCTCATAATCTACTCATCTCTTTTATTGTGACGGCAAGTCCTTCCTTTTTTTTTCATCCCTTCTTCCATGACCGTCGTCGCATCTGCCTTTCATCGTCACTGTCATTCTTCTAGGTCTCGCGTTCCGGGCGGTCGCTCTGTGACACCGAGTCTTGTGACGGACAAAAACACGATGAAGTGGGCAGTTGCGCCGGCAAAAGCGCTCGTGCTAGGCCCACAGTCATTAAGTCATATCATCGCCATCTGTCATCACGTCTAGTTCTTCGGCTTGCCGCCATGCAACAACATTTTTGGTATTACTTGATTTTTGGCATGCCCAATTAGAGTGATATAAGCTTAGGTGCTCTGTAGAGAATGGGCGTGCGTTCTCATGTATCGTTGGAGGTATCTCGCGCATTAAACGAAACTTAGGGAATGTTTCTTCATGCACGCGTCTGTTTGTCAATTCTTCTTTAGTTGAGGACTTAACTTGTTGTGGGTATTTCATTATCGTTAACTTCTAACACTAGTACATCATGGCATGGGGTCAGCCCCTGCCTTTCAGTGATGCGCCTCTCTCACAGTGTCGGGCCTGCGAATCGTCGGACGGAGGAGTGTGTGCATTGTTGCCACGGAGGCTCACGTTTGAAGAGGCTAAGATTATTGTTGTTTCTCTGTTATTGTGTTCCTTTCCGCAGCATATTTAGTGCTTTATTTGAGATTATCGATTTCAGGTTTTTATAGACAGCCACTGTGAATATGATACGATTATTTTGTTCTGCTTGGAACAGCTTGGCTGGACGGCTATGGCTATTGCGATTTTCTCTTCTGCGTGAGTTTCCCAAATTGTGTCATCGTAGTATCCGCCCCATACTTGGCTGCGGTCCTGTATAGCACTTGTGGAGTCCTGCCAACCGCTGCTTGTAGGTATTTAGCCCTGGCTTCGATTCCCTCTGTGTAGTCCTCTGGCTGCATACTTCAAGGTATTGGTGATCTTGACCTCTGTTCAAATTTCTCATGATGTGTGTTTCTTGCATCTTGTGCCCAGTTCTGATTTCTACGCCGGTCAATTTGAGCACGTTACTTCCTCTGCGTGTTTGCGGCAGCCATTAATTCTCACTGGCTGACGAGGTATCCCCATCCGATTTCCTTATGGCTGTTAGCAACGCTGCATGCCTGCTATTGTCCACCGCGCTGGGCGTAGCCCAAGTGCCTCTTTGTAAACATTCGTGATATTTCATCTATTGCCTCTTTTCTTTCTCTTTAATGACATTATATGGTGATTGACAAGCTATCCTGCTGACGACGAGCGCCTGCGTTAAGCATATCATGTCTCTTTTCAGCCCATTCGCGGTTTTTTAGTATAAACAACCAGCTATAGTACATGGGTGGTAGTTTCTGCCAGATTCTGCAGTTATTACAGACTACTACCTTCTTCTTGTACTTGAAGGCCAAAATCTTGATCCTGGGCAATGTTTTTATTTTGTGATTTTCCACAATTATGCTAATATTAGGTTTATATGTTTAGTTTTGTACATGGATGCTTCTTCGCAATGAGAAGATCTAATTTTTCTGGCGAGCACTTACGTTCGCTTCCTTCTACATAATTCTGGACTGCCTCAGCAGCTTTCTATAGCTGATCGTTAGTGCAGCATTCAGATACTTCATAATTTTATTTAGTTATCCAATATGCACAGAAGGCATATTTAACTTCACTATGGTTAAGTTTCTCTGACAGTTTCATTAGCGATCTACTGAAGAGTTTGCGCCGATAAAAGTTGTCCTTGCGGGGTTCCTCAGGTTTCCATTTGTAACAGTCGCAATATTACATCACCGATTCCTATTCTGAACGTGCTCTTGCGTAGGAAGTTTCTTACCTCTCGTAAAAACTTTGTTACGTTAGCAAATTTTGTTAGCAAATTTCTTGAGTGCAGTAATTTTCTTACGGTCTCTGGGAGGCATCCGCTGGGTGTCATATGCCACGACACAGAAAGTCAAATTGTAGTCTCATCGTGTAAAAACAGCATCTTCTACCTTTATCCTTCCACTCCCTCCTTTATCCCTTCCCTTACGGCGCGGTTCAGGTGTTCAACGATAGATGAGATAGATACTGCGCGATTTCCTTTCCCTAAAAACCAATTATTGTTATTATTATTATTCAATGCAGTCTTACAAGACGAAGTAAAGAACCTGCCTCGCAAAAAAGTAACCACAGTAGTCCTTGATTTTCCTTACTTCTTAGTAGCCCTAGTGTTCTCGCGCGAAATTCTCAGCATGAACCCACCCCAACGCTTTTGGGTTAGCATCATATTTAAAACCCCTCGCTCAAGTTAATTGTTAAGCAGCTAAGCTTAGGCCGGCGCAAGGTGTTTGGCAACGTAAGCTTTTTTTACCCTGAGATCAGTCGGTTGATGTAATCGTCTGGCGCGTGGGGCCCTCCATGTAAGTGGCACTTACCCCTTTCCTTCCTTCTTTTCATTGTGGGCGATGAGGACAAAAGAAAACAAAAAGGCGGAGAGGAGGAGAAGTTGGGTGAAGCTTGGAGAGAGCGTGTTATCAGACAAAACACTTCCCATGTTCAACACTTGCCGATCAGTGCTGTAAAATTCGAGAGCTTGCTTTGTGGCAATTGCTTAGGAGTTGTAATTGAAAGGCAGATCCCGCGACAGACCAGGCGAAGCATCGTGTTTGGGTCGGTAGACGCCAGAGCTCACGAATTGTGATTTGGCTGAGTACGCTCTCTGGTCGCTCCCCGCATATGTGCTGCGCAGCAAGTTTTGCAAGTTCCTATTCACATATTTTTCAGCCCATAAAACACTATTGTTATGTATCTAATGAAACAAATGCAGTCAGCGTACTGTGATGCCCTGAATGATTATAATGCTGGTCGTCTCGCTAGCTGCTAGCGCTAATCAAGTGCGCACCATCGCGTTGGCGCCATTACATAGTTTTTACAAGTGCTTTTCCATTAAGGAAACTGCTTACAATTTGATAAATGACTCTTATTTTTTGCGTTGTCACCAATAAGGGAAGCCTTCGTTTCGACATTGTCTACGTTCACAACTCGGGGCCATGTTCAACCGAACGCAGTGAGCTACAGGAGAGTGAAAGGTAAGTTAACCCATTACGTGAAAGCGAAACCCTTGCACATATATTTTATAACTCACTGACCGTACTTGGTAATTTGCAAGAAACGAGCGGCAAACGCAGTTAAAGTGCACTAAAGAGGGATCTGAACTCATCATTTTACCGCGAGAAGTCGATCTACACATCGGAGCATTCTTAGAGGGTTCGATTTATTGTCCTGTGCTGCAGGTTTCTGTAATTGAAATTGAAATAAACGTCCCCGCTCCCATTTTTTTTTTTAACTCAACGTGGCAGGTAGGAGGACTCAGACAACGCGTGAAGTGCCTTTCAACCAGTCCCCTGACGGCTTGCCGCTCTGCCATGGGCCGAGTGATACATAAAACAAAGAGTCCACGCGTATTTTTGCTTCCATGCGTCTAATTTGTGGCTGTCTGCGACAGAAACTATTTCTTCATAGAACTCTAAAAAAAAGCGAAAGATAAGCCGCCACAGGTCTGGCTGAAAGGCACTCCACGCATTGGTTGACTCCTCCTACCAGCCGCGCTCATTTAAAAAAAAATGCGGGAGCCGGGGAGTTCAATCAGAATTAAATTATAGACATCAACCCCACAGAACTTTTGCTGCTTGCCTACAGAGTTATCTAAAATTTCTCAGTATTTCTGAACGCAAAATCTTAACACAAAAATTATTTCGTTTACTTTTTTGTTGCTGCATCAACATGCCTCCGAACGGCAGCATAAAAGCATAACAATGTATGACACTTTTTCCTAGCAATTCGCTGCATGCGTAGCACATTCTTTTTATTTTCCCGCGGAACATTTTCGACTATTCTTCATGTTTTCTAGAATTTCTGTAAACACCTCAAAAGTAGTTTAGCATTAGATAACTCTCATACGTTTGTGGAGCGCATTGTGGATTTGACTTTTAAAAATTTGGCTGCACTCCATCTTTTTTGGTGATTAAAAACGCATTAGACTAAATATGACTTTAGTTATAGTTTGTCGTAAAAATCTGGTATACTGTATTTTTAATTCTAGTGTACACATAAAAAGGGGCGCCTTCTTAAGCAAGGTGTTTTGATTTGAGGTCCGCTTTGTGCAGCGCACAAGCATAGCTATTATTTCAAGTTTTACTCCGTTTGTTTTCTAAACATTTTCATCGGACAGTTCAGAATCTTAACAGGTCAGTAATTTGTGCATTACCGTTATGGAAAACAAAGAGTCAAGTTTTCAGATTTAAGAAAAGTAAGCTGGAAGTTGTCAATCTGCTTCGCATACAGCACCATCCTATCAAACTTTTTGTGTCCCCGTCTTAGTCTTAACCAACTAACCCAGCAACGTGTTTTCTTTCGCGCACTAAACTTCTATTGTTTTATTCTCTCTCTTGCACATTGTAGTCATCGGCAAATTTTTTTAACACCCCAGTTTTGTGTTGTGATAGCTTATGCAATGAAAGTAAAAGCTATAAACCTGTAAACAAGAGTGTAGATTATCTATCACTGTAAAACCACACATTTCATGCGTGTACATGTAGTGGCGCAGAACTGAATTTTACTTCTCCGGTTTTCACAATTCACCAATTAGTTCACATGCGCCTTTTATTTTCGTGTACGGGATCTAATTTAGTGCTCTGGATGGTATGTTTTTGGACACAATGCTTGGCGAATACCTATAATTTGTGCCGCATCACTATCGATTTGGTTTTTGTCAGTTGCGAGGAAAAAAAATTAAAAACCTTCGGCTTCAAGAGCTATTACTATGTGTTTTTGTTATCTTTTCAAATGGCTTTGAAAGGTGGCGAAGTGAAACCATTCCAAGTCATGTACGCGGATCTGTTCGGCGGGTGCTTCATCCTTGTTACTGCTGGTGCCTCGTTGCGGAGAGGTGAGCCAAAAACAAAACGGTTTCTGGTGGAAACAAAAATAAAAAGTTATACTGGTTAATCAATTGAAGGATGCTGCATTGTACAACGTATTTCTGCAGCACTCTTGAAATAACTACTAAAAAATTTGCTTTATTGAGTCTTGTCCACCTGATAAATTGAATCAAAACCACTATGTTTGGGGGAATACAACTAGAAAGGAAATCGTATTCTAAAATTGCTGAGATGAATTTTCATTGCTTGGGAAGAAATCAAACGCATGGAAGTAAGACGACTAAGCGCTGCATGCTACGGACACAGCATAAAACAGGGTATAATGGTAGATTTGCACACGCGTTTCAGCGTACAGTTCGTATCTGATTGACATGGTTTCAAATTTGACGTGACAAATCAGAGTTCCTAGGAAATAAAAGAACGTTTCCATCGCCGCAGAATGCATGTTTGGTGACTCTATCAGCTTTTGCAAATCACTGCACTGCAGTTCGTGGAACTGAACACTTTCTGAACACGGCGTCATCCAAGGTTTTGAGATTTTTGAGATTACGTAGAGCTTGGTTCATCTATTCGAAATTACGTTGTGATTCACAAACACTTGTAAATATTATCATAAAAACTGAACCAGTGCCACTACCAGCCCTGAAACACTGTCCCGAAATTTAAACCTCCCTCAATGAAAAATGGTGACACGTATTGAAAGGTATTCGCTAGAGCGTTGCCATAAACAATTATGAGGTGAGTGCATAAGGGTCAGTAAAAGGAAGGAAAAGCTTGAACACGTGCTTTTGAGTTGACGCATATCATAAAACTAAACATTGGAGCGCGGGGGTGTAAAATATAAAACAATGAATGACTTGAACATGCGTTTTTAAGTTGACCATGATTATAAATAAACTTTGGAGCAGGTGCATCAGCTATATTTTTTTCATCTTTTTTCGCCACACTAAAACGCTAAGGCGCCCGTGTGCTGTGCGATGTCAGTGCACGTTAAAGATCCCCAGTTGGTCGAAATTATTCCGAAGCCCTTCACTACGGCACCTTTCTTCCTTCCTTATTTCACTCCCTCCTTTATTCCTTCCCTTATGGTGCAGTTCAGGTGTCCAACGATATATGAGACAGACACTGTGCCATTTCCTTTCTCCAAACACCAAATATTATTATTATTATTATTATTCACACTGATATGAAGAGCGCCATCGTCCACGTTTTTGTGCCAGAATTCGTCAATATCAAGACGGTTCATTGTTTTTAATCAATATACGTTCGTAACTCACGATAGCAATTAATTCAGCAGGAGAACCATGTTGCGGCGACAGAATTGAGACAGCGCGAATCGGGAGAACATTCTAACACAGTGCGATACAATGACACGGCAAAGATGTGTGAAATTATTTCAAAACTCGGCACTGTGACACGCGTCGGGTTGTGTGCAGCTTTTCTGCACCAACTTTGGTAATTTCTCAATTTGCTGTTTGTTTTACACAGGTTGCCGCCTTCTCCAGACATACAGCACAGTGAATCTAAGCATCCCACCGGACTGCCGGAGAGTCTACAGGGAGAACTGCCCCCGAGATAGCATTGAAATCTATAACCCCGCTTGCCAACAACTCCTTTCGCGCTTTTTGAGGGCAAACACATGACCTTTAGCAAAGTGGAGCTTTGGGCCAGGTTGACCTCGCTAAGCCAATCTGCAAAACACATGACCCCTTCAAAACTGCGTGTGATGTGTATCCATCATACTATGCTGTCCAAATAAATCCTGGAAATCAGTTTTTGCCTCGAAATGGGTATCATATGTATGAATAATGCCGATGAGATTCTTTGGATTTGGCAGTTGCAAAACTCGTGAGTATAGTGTTGACATTTTCTCAAAGCGCTGAATGTTTTTCAGTCCTAGCTATCATGCTGTTGTTTCTACAAAGCACACATTACTTTATAATCTCGGATCACAGTTCTGGATCTTAATACATTCTGGAGGGCAGAGATATTCGTCAGTGCGAAAAATGTGCCCAAGAGAAGCGAAGACGTCTTTTACAGGATCATCGACCGTTATGGTGTTTTGTCATATCCAAGGCATCGATGCTATCAAGTCGGCTTCCATCCCCAAACTGATTCGGAAAATTTTGGCTGCTGCAAACTCGACGGATGATCACAGTGTGAATGAAAACATGACGTTTTCGGAAGATTTAACTTTTATTTGAGCGTCTTCTGTGAATCTCGTTCAGCATACCTCTTGTTTTGTCTTCAGATTACTACATTCCCCTGCCTAGCCTACTAATTCCATTTATTGTATCTATGACATAGTCAGCCCCGATTGCCTATCTGCTATATGCATCTCATTTACTCTCTATACGTTGTTTTTCTTATTGCGGTTTGTGTCATCTATTCAGCAGCCTTTTTTTTGTTCGAATCATATATATAATGCGTCAGCTCTGAACGACCAGATTCTTTCGGTTACTTTTGGTGATATATCAATAAGAATATCGCCTTAAACAAAGGTAATTTATTGGTTCACAAAATGCAGTTCTTGGGTGTGACATAATATGTAGTAGCTCTACTAAGCAACATTCTGTTGGAATCACTGGCTTGCAGTGTTTCGCAGCTGCCAGCTACGGGACCTGCACTAATTACAGTAAAACTTTATTCTCACGCACATAAAAAAAGTAGTGCAGAAACCACTCTGCCAATTTTTTATGAAGTGTGAGAAGATTCGTCATGATATCCACTACGCGGATTACATGAACCCAAGGAATCAATGGGAGTATCGCGTGAGGTCGATGTTGTACACGCTTGAATTCCGAGATAAGCCACAGTCAATCGTGCACATTACAAACCTTAGCGAAAGAAGGCTGTGCTAAAAATGCACTTCGAATACATTGTATTAATTTCGTATTAAACTTCCATTTTTGGCCCTATGCTTAAATCGCCATATGAATGCTTTCTAAGTATCCTAGGGCAAGTATTTTGAACATTCTTACAAATGCATCAGAAATGCATTTTCTGTCCGCTTAGTGTAATTATTATACATTAAAGATATACTAAAAATATACAATTATTACAATAAAAATATGCAGAAAAATTACATGAAGGTCATTAAATACTGCGGTTCGGCTTAAAAAAAGTCGGACTCACCAGATAATACTGATCAAAGTTTTCAACAGCAAAAGTAATGACTGGCCGCCGTGGTGGCTCAGCGGTTACGGTGCCCGGCTGCTGGCCCGAAAGACGCGGGTTCGATCCCGGCCACGGCGGTCGAATTTCGATGGAGGAGAAATTCTAGAGGCCCGTATACTGTGCGGTGTCAGTGCACGTTAAAGAACCCCAGGAGGTCGAAATTTCCGGAGCCCTTCACTACGGCGTCCCTCATAGCCTGAGTCGCTTTGGGACGTTAAACCTCCATAAACCAGAAGTAATGACTGAACAGGTTATCAGCATCAGGCGACAGACAATTCCAGACAAAACGCGAAGTCTATGCCAATGCAAGGTAACGTGATGGCACCTGAACGGGAAAGATGTCGCCAAGTAAGAAATGCCGACGCAGAGTGACGTCAGGAAACAGGAACTGCTCCGACAAGCTTGATACTTGGCTTGGCTTACATAAATAGCACCCCCACCCCCCTTCTTGAGAGGAGACGTATTATCTTACCCGGTGAGGCGCTTCTTGCGCAAAGACTGTTGGCCCCCAAATTGTCGCACAAGCATTGGAGGGGTTGCGTTCGTATCTGCGATCTATGTAGAAACGAATTGCTAGTCCTCACTTGCGCAGGCATTGGTCAGGAGTCGAACCGTCCACTAACAAATACATAGGCGTCTATGGGAGCTGGTCGGCCTTGCCAGTCGGGGTTCTTTTCGCTGGCATATTCAGGCCCAGAGTTACGCATGGCGCCACTGCCGGTGTAATGCTATCGCGCTGTCCACACGTAAATTAAATAAGTGGTGACTACCTTTCTGCTAGAAGTTAACACAAAAGAATAGACGACAGAAAACGGAGAGCTTTCACTGTTTCCGGAAAGATGATTTCGAGCACTAGGTTGTTCTAGGGCTGTTTGAAGCGTGCTGCAAATATTCTCACGCGAACTGCCAATTTGACAGAACTGAAGTATCATACGCACGAATTTATTTCGTATGTACGAAAGTACATTTTAGATGCATTGCCAACATGTCATTTCCCGAAACGCGATTTCGCGCACGAACTGTTCAACGGCAGCTTGAAGTGTTCTGCAAACACGTTTACGCGGACAGCTCATTCGTTAGAATTGAAGTGTACTTTGTCGTATGTCGTATTTGCGAAAGTGAAGTTTTAATACACTGCCAACATGCAAAGGCCATTTTCCGAAACGCGATTTCGAGCATTAGATTGTTCTATGGCAGCTAAAAGTGTGTCTGAAATATGTTTAAAAGGACTGCCCGTTTGTTAAAATTGAAGTATAGTTGAGACGAATTAATTTCATGTTTACGAGCACACCTTTAATGCAGAGACAAGATGCTAAAACCGCAATATTATTTTTTTGCGTGTTTTAAACGAGCCCAAAACCCGCTTTAATTGACGTATACATCGAACGAATTAATTTTATATTAATGAAACCACACATTTAATACAGTGCCAAGATGCTAAAACCACATAAATACTTTTTCACATGTTTGAAACGTGCTTGAAGCATCCATTAAGGTACTTATACTTCAGACGAATTAATTTCATATTTACGAAAGTAGACTTAATATACTGACAAGATGCTAAAACCGCATTCATATTTTTTCATGTGTTTGAAACTTGCTCGAAACACGCTTTAAGCTACTTATACTTCGAATGAATTAATTTCATATTTACGAAAGTACACGTTTAATATACTGACGAGATGCAAAAACCCCATTCATATTTTTTCATGTATTTCAAACGAGCTCGAAGCATGCCTTAAGTGACGTATTGGGGGCAAATTTTAAGAATATATTTTGAATGCCAAGCATAAAATTTCAGGAACCTATTTCCCGCATATTTTTAGTGTATTCCTGAATACAAAGTATGTTTTAAATGCATTATAAATATCCCGAAGTATATTCCAAACGTATTAGTTTTCACTATGGAAAGGCTCTGCGCTTTCAATTTGCATGAAATGTTTCGCACAGTACGCGTTCGCCCCATCAGTAGGTGGTTGCTATGGTAAAGGGCAACCATAACATAATGCATCCTTTTAAATTTCGCTTCCTGTTCTCCATTTGTAGCGTGGGCGCCACTCTGGAGCAGCTTGACGCATGACTTGAAGGCGCGGCTGTTATTATTTATACGAAATTACAATTTCTTATGAACAATACCTTCCCTCTTGAATTACTGTTTCTATTCTTCCACATCAGGGCCTCTGCTGGTAAGGCCCGACCTCGGGTCGTTCAGCCAGCAATTCTGCCACGAATACATCTCAGCAAACTGAGAGGCCGAATGTCAGATCGCGATTGAGAACCGAGTCTCGCCCCTGAAAATCAACGTCTCTGTGCGCGTGGTCTTAGGTAGTGATCTTTTTTGCAATGGCTTGTTCATGCCTGTGGTTCGCTTTTTTAAAGGAATTAGCATACGATTGCGGAGTCGCATTGAGTAGTCGTCGATATCTCCCATGATGCCACAGATATCATTCAACCTCCTGATCAGAATCACGTTCTTTGGTATGCTAAGCTCACTGTCAAACATGAGAAAGGCCAGCGAGAATAGGTCGAGCGATTTGCATTCGTGCCTAGTGCGAAGAATATGGCGCCCAGATGTGCGTCGCATTGTGCGATCTAACATAAGAGCCCAGGAGCGACTCGATATGTCTACTGAGGCATTCGCTCACATTAGACTGTGGATTAAAGCCCCTGGTTCTCTGTTGCCAGCACGAATTGCTGCACATCTACCGTAAACTCTTTTGAAGCAAAATACGTGGCATTGTCAGAGTTCAGAAGGCCTGAGATGTCTTAGCGGAAAACCATTTCAGACGCCTTTCCCAAAATAAAGTCGCATTCGCTTTTCGCAGCGCCTATAGTATTCAAAGATCTCATGAAGTGCCACGCAATTAACAGCCGGTATTTTTATCCTCTTTTGCTCCATGGCAGCGGCCCGATCAAATCGCAAGCCAGCATCTCCATGGATTTTTAGCTTATGATACGCTTGAGTACTCCCATACGTCAACCTTTTACTCGGTCTGTTAGCAGCCTACACAGCTTCTGCCATATATTCGAACCCCTTCCGCAGCCGTCGGCGTTGTTATAGTGCCGCCTAGTCGAGCACAGAAGTATGCGCGGAAAATGGGCTTTGAAGCACGCATCTGGTGCCTGTTTACCTGGCAAGCATTTTAGCAAAACTCCTGCTACTGCTGTTGCTGATAGGAAAAAAAAAGGAAAGTGCACGGGCCAGCCTACTGGCTCAAGCCGAGCCACGCTTGCTGGCGCGTGCTGAAAGTAGGTGAGTTAAAGGGCGGGAGAGCAAAGATAGAAAGAAAAGGCGCGCTCTAACTCCGTCGTGGGGCAGAAGGAAGTTATCCAGCCATCTCGCAGCAGTACCAGCTACACTTCAGTTTGAGCCAACCAAGCTACCACTGGAATAAACATACGTTTTGGCCTGCGTTGTTGGAGCGTCCGTCTCTATACTAAAGCTTCTAATTCTGGGAAAATTAGTCTTCCTGCTGAGCTTCGAGTTCTTCTCAGCTAGGCGCAACCTGAGGGGGCATCCCTAGTTCGCGTTCAGGCAGTGCGCAGGCGGCGGGAACGGGAAAAGGTTGATACCGCCAGGCCAGCAGGAGTTGTCGAATGCCTCCGTCCGCTCGGTACGGCAGTGGTTTCTCAGCTGTTCGCACGTGTGCTGGCCGAGCGGCCATCCCAGACTCGAGGAGGCCGAAGAAGGGGCCGCCCTGGCGACGATGCGGGCGCCTCTTCCTCCGTTTCGACCACGGCCACTCTGGCGAGGAGGCGAGACAGTTCCGGCGAGGGATAAACTGGATCCTCACAAGGCCCGGAGGTAACACTGCATGATTAGCTGGGAAGAAACCGAAAGCGCCAGGATAACGTTGCTGGCCATTAACTTTTGAAGGACCCCACAGCTAACATGTTCAATGTAGGCAGTAGGCTGGAAAGCGGGAATCCGAGTCGTGGATTCGGCCATACCGGCAGGCCATCATCATTCACTCATTACAAACAATAGTGCGGTGGAGATGGGTATCATTATTATGTTGCTTGAAATACAGGCGATAAAATTTTTTGGTCAAAAGGTGGAAGAGGTGTGGATATCAAGAGTTAGTAAAAAGGAGCACATGCTCTTTTACTGCGGAAAAGTGTTGAAGTCATGGACCCTGTATTTTTGAAAACGACTGCATCTCAAACGCGATCATGTCCGCTGACTCAGGGAGACCCCCCAGTTACCCTTTTCCTTCTTCAAAACCAACGGAATCTACAATGTTGTCAGCGCAAGTGGCAATAAACGCTCACGCCTCTTACTCAAGTGCCGCACTTTTGCTACAACGTTCTCAACGCCAACGCATACAGCGCATGTATCTCTGTCACTACTGTCATGTGGCTGAAACCATGAATGATGTGTCCGGTGACCGAGGGAACGAGTAATGCGCCTTTCCTTTCCTTTTGCGGCTCTTCTAAAGGCTAAGAATAATTGGTTTTTGGGAAAGTAAATGGCGCAGTATCTGTCTCATATATCGGCCGACACATGAACCGCGCCGTAAGGTAAGATATAAAGGAGGCAGTGAAAGAAGGAAGGAAGAAAGAGGTGCCCGGGTTCCCGGGTTCCAACCCGACCGCGGCGGCTGCGTTTTTATTGAGGAAAAACGCTAAGGCGCCCGTGTGCTGTGCGATGTCAGTGCACGTTAATGATCCCCAGGTGGTCGAAATTATTCCGGAGCCCTCCACTACGGCACCTCTCTCTTCCTTTCTTCTTTCACTCCCTCCTTTACCCTTCTCTTACGGCGCCGTTCAAGTGTCCAACGATATATGAGACAGATACTGCGCCATTTCCTTTCCCCCAAAACCCAATTAATATTAAGGTAAATGGCGCAGTATCTGTCTCCTATACCGGCGGAGACGTGTACCGCGCCGTAAGGTAACAGATAAAGGAGAGAGTGAAAGAAGAAAGGAAGAGACAGGTGCCATAGTGGAGGGCTCCGGATTAATTTCGGCCACCTGGGAGTTTTTAACGTGCACTGACATCGCATAGCACACGGGCGCTTAGCATTTTGCCTCCATAAAGACGCAGCCGCCGCGGTCGGGTTCGAACCCGGGAACTCCGGATTAATAGCCGAGCGCTTTCACCACTGAGCCACCACGGCGAATACTCTCCCAAAGCATTAAAATTCCTTTTGAGGAAATGAAATGACAGAGTACCTGTTTCACATCTCGGCGGACACCTGAAAAGCATCATAAGGGAAGCGATAAAGCGGGGAATAACAGAACAAAGGAATAAGGAAAAGCTGTAGTGTAAGGCGCCGGAATAATTTGACCACCAGAGAAATTTTAACGTGCACTTGACATCGCACAGCACACGGGCACCTTTTGCGTTCCGCCTTCATCGATATACGGACGCCGCGGCGGGGTTCGAACCAGGAAACTCCTCTTCTGAAACCGAGCGCCGTAACAACTCGGCTAAGCTGAGCCGAGCGACTCAGAAGCCTCCTGCTCCACATTTTGATATCGTGGCGTAGGAGGCCAATATCACTTTCGGAATAATTTCGACCGCCTGGGGATCTTTACCATGCACAAGACGGCATCTGTGTCGTGGAACGCTAAAATCTCATTCATAGATGGGGTCATGACCTCCGAAGCACAATACCTCGCGCGGGAATTTCAGAAAACCCGCAACTCTTGCGTCAAACGTGACGTATTCTGATTCTGATTTTTTCAACATGAGGAATCTCCGCCCCTTGAGTTTGTAATTTGATGTTAGGGATGGTTCTAGTTTGTCTTTGATGCAGAGGTCTATAAAAAAGAAGTTCAGACTTCTGCAGCGAGCATTGCAAGCCCCTACGGCTGACATAGTTTTCGACCTCATTTATGGCCTTCTGTAGCGTACTTTCGATGTGCGCGTCGTGGCCACGGGTCATCCACATGGTGATATCGTCCGCATACATGCAGAAATTCAAGCCATCTATCCCCTCCAGTCTCGTCGGGAGCCGTATCATGGCCACGTTGAAGAGAATAGGGGTAAGTACCGAACCCTGAGGGGTGCCTATGCTGCCCAAGAAGAAAGGAAGAAACAGGTGCGCTAATGGAGGTCTCTGAATTTATTCGACGACCTGGGCATAATTTCGACCACTGGAGACCTCCTCTACGGCATTTCTCAATGCCAATTTTTCTCAGGTGGGTACCGGGACACAATGGGAAGGCAGGGGACCAAGAGGCTGACAGAATAGCTCAAGGATACATTACTTTGCGAGCATCCGACGAGACCGCAAAACTCTTGACAGCAGCCAAGGAATACCCGGCTATACTACAAAATTACAGAGCCAGAAGAATCCAACGTCCCCCGGTGAACAAATCTCTCATCAGAGAGGAATCTGTGACTTGCAGACACAGACAGGTTCTTACCCAAACCTAAATATACTAAACAAAATGCACCCTACGATATACGCGGACAAATGTTATTGGTGCTACTAAACATCCACATTATATCACACAAAAAGGGCATGCCTGAACATAGACTTGGTCCACAAAATACAAAACACAAGTGCGGAGCAACTGGAGAGAATGCTGCCCAGGGACTGCTGTGAAGACCCACAAGGTCTGGTAAAGCGAGCTCAATGGGCGGCAGTGGCCAGCGAAGCGCTGGATTGAGGTCGGCCGACCATTGATTAAAAGTGGACGAGCTCGACAAAGAAGACTCCTGGGGATACAACCAAGGAGAGAACATCTCTGAAGATGCCCCAAAACCGCCGAGTACAATAGTTTTCTCGTCCTCCTCCTCGCAGTAACTGTCTAACTTCTCCTTGGAGACGTCTACAGCGCCGTGAGGGAAAGGATGAAGATGAGAGTAAAACAGGAAAGAGAGAAGGTGGGGTCACAGTGGAGGGCTCTGGAATTATTTCGACTACCTGTGGATCTTCCCGTCAAATGACATGTGATGATGACAGTTGGCCCGTAAGTCAATAAGGGAACTTTCTTGTCGGAAACGAAGTGTTGCACAAGCCAGTGAGCTGTGCGGTGTCAGTGCACGTTAAAGAACCCCAGGTGGTCGAAATTTCCGGAGCCCTTCACTACTGCGTCCCTCATAGTGTGAGGTGCTTTGGGACGTTATACCCTCATAAAACCGTTAAACATTTTCCACGTCCTTGATGCTTTTCTTTCCTTCGTTATTCAAGAGTTAGTTTTCATTCGATCAAATGCACTAATTCCTCTTTTGTAATGATATGTTTATTCTTTTGTTAACATTGGACCCCAGTGCTGCTGTAAATGTATCCCTGTATTTTGTATCTTTACGTGGTTCCAAGAGCTCCGTCCAGGATTTTTTTTCTGGAATTCCATTTCTAACTTTAGCAGTGCGGTGTCGGAGAGTAATGATAACTGTGGCTGACCGGGGCTGGTCTCTGCGAGTCTATCCTTTTGGGACACGTCCAAATGTGGCACGGC
The DNA here is from genome assembly GCF_052857255.1 of Amblyomma americanum. Lineage (NCBI taxonomy): Eukaryota > Metazoa > Arthropoda > Arachnida > Ixodida > Ixodidae > Amblyomma > Amblyomma americanum. Next base: position 99,745,662 of record NC_135505.1, read on the forward strand.
CTAAACTGAGCACATACACTCGCTCCTACCAATTGCAAAGCTTCAGCCATTTGAAAGCTCCACTAACTCTATTGGAGAAGCTTTCAGCTGCTCCTAAAAGGAGCGAACAAATTCACTGTATTCATCTGTCGCACTTGTTTCGTAAATCCTATCATATCCTTAGCATTAGCCATAGTAGCCAACTTCAAATTTCAAGGAGCATAATTTACCTTTTTGTAAATTATTTAACACAAGCCCCAGGACTGCTGAGCAGAGAATAATAATGTTTACAGCGATCGATAGTACTGCATACACGCTAAGCTTGACGGGAGGTTGCATTTGCGGTACAACATTTTGCGGGTGAGGTAAATAAAGCGTGATAATTTTTTACGCTGTGTACAAAATATACTGTTTTAGAGCTAAATGTGCTGATTATCACTGTGTGTCGCTCCGGAAATCCGTGCCTTCATGGATTGTCACCGTGCATGTTGCAAGGTGGCAGGACGAAACTTTATTTTCGGCAACGATAGTCCCGTCTCGCAGGAGCGACAGATCTGCTCCCATAATTTACTAATTTGAAAAAACTACGAATAAGTAGCGTTAGTCAAACTTCTAAACAAAGTGGGTCTGCGTCTCGTGGCCGCCAAAGAGTAGAGGCTTTGATGTTCTAAGTTTGTAGAAGCTGGAAGTAGAGTGCTGCTCAGCAAGTGACCAAAGGGCGATTAGTGCTGCTTTCACGTTTGTGGGCCTAATGACGTGGCTGGTCATGTGGAGTGCATGTGAGGTAGCTAATTACGGCATTGAGGCCCGAGTTTTTGCCCTCGTTTGTTAAGGCAGAGAACCAGTGAGCCGAGCTCCGTTTATGGCTGTCGCAACCGAGATAGACACCGCAAGTTTTAAAGCGTAAAATTGGAATTTTGGAACCACTGCTGTTAATCAAGCCGACGCCCAGTTTCGTTGTCGCTGTGCTATATATTGCTTTCTCACGGTGGCTCAGTGGTTAGGGCGCTCGACTACTGATCCGGAGTTCCCGGGTTCGAACCCGACCGCGGCTGCTGCGTTTTTATGGAGGAAAAACGCTAAGGCGCCCGTGTGCTGTGCGATGTCAGTGCACGTTAAAGATTCCCAGGTGGTCGAAATTATTCCGGAGCCCTCCACTACGGCACCTATTCTTCCTTTATTCTTTCACTCCCTCCTTTATCCCTTCCCTTACGGCGCGGGTCAGGTGTCCAAAGATATATGAGACAGATACTGCGCCATTTCCTTTCCCCAAAAAACCAATTATTATTATTATTAAAATAAATCATTTTTAAGTGCCTGGGAGCAAACAGTGCACCGTAAATAATTTTCACATGTGCGTGCACTATCGGATCCAAAAGTTAGTAAACCACCCTTTCGAAGTTCCAAACCATACCGCATAGCATGTAGGCGCCGCACGACGATGCCCTCCTGGTGCATCGTTAACGTGGCTGTCGAGACCCGCCCAGTGCATCGTTCTCGACAGAAACAACAGTGCAAAAAAGAGGTGCTCTGCATGCTCTGCGGGCAGGCCGTCACACCGATCAGGCCTGGTTCCTCTTTACTCTAGGTCTCCCGAAGGGTGAGTCCTGTGTATTAATTTTTCCGGAACCTTCATTTGAGTTTCAGGAGCAAATTGAGTAACGACCGTCAATTTAGCATCGGTCTGGATATGTCCTCCTCTGGACAGAGAGAGAGAGACTCTTTAATGAAAAAAACAGAGAATTTAGCCGGCGTTTCAATATCGCTGGCATGCTACTCTGCGTAGGGAGGGGAATTTTGGAGATAAAGACTGAAGGAGAGCAGCGTGAAGAGGTGGAAGGGAAAAAAAGAAAAAAAGAAAAAAACGTAGATAAAATGCAGCCATGAAATGGGTACTAAGGATGCAGTGGCGAGTATTTATGTAACCTCCTCTGGGCCCTATTCACTTTTGCTTCATTACCGTGTATCGCGCACATATAAAACCTTGCGCATGGAGCTCGCCAGCGATGGGCTTCCGTAGTGATAGGGCGTGCAAGTTTTCGTTTGCCGCTACTTTTTTGGTAGTGTAAAGTAGTATTTCCGCATTTTAAACGCATCAACTGGGGTATTCAGAAGAGAACGTCCTCCAGCTCTACACAGCATTATTCATGGGATTATTTCGGTAAAGTCTGCCTGCACAGGGAAACTTGAGCAAAACGAACATGCAGTCTCTACAAAACGTTCAAGCTCAAGCTCTCTGGACTTGCCTAGGACTGCCAAAATGCGCGGCTACAGCCGCAACAGTACTAATCGCCCAGGAGATTGCAGTGACTACCTATATAACAATGGACGCCTTAACAGCGCATATTCGTCACCTCTCCCGGATTTCTGCTCGCCATCTTGCCAGGCCTCCTGCTAACTGACCGTGTACATCCTTTGCGGAAATTACTGAGGCCCATCTTAATTGACATCAGCCTCGAGACGGTCCACTTCCTTATGGAACCTGCACCAACTCGTAACAGTTCTTTCCATACCAGGCATCAAAAAGAAGGCTGATTTATCGCCGACAGCATTAAAACCGACCACTCTTGACTATTTGTATGAGAAGCTCGGAGACTGACTGCATGTATACACCGAAGGCCCATTGACCTCCTCCAGTTCCTCAGGCTCCGTGGTCATCCTCGTAAGTACCATAGTTAAGAAAGTGAAAGCATCACACCAGACTTCATCGGTTAGAGCAGAACTTACCGCTACTTGTGTCGCCATTTTTCGTATCAATGAAGCACCACCCCAGCAATGGTCTGTTTTCACAGAATGAAGAGCAGTCCTCCAAGACTTACAATCTTCAATTCGTCATGTGTCTCATGAACAACTGGTCGCGAAAATCCGAGAGCTACATCACACAGCCGTCAACAAAGGGCACGATATTGTCTACCAATGGCTGCCAAGACACAGCGGCATCGCCGGCAACCACCGCGCGGGCGATGCAGTGCACATTGTTCACCACGAGGGTGGTTTTGTGTCCATCTCCATCTCGAGAGCCGACGCAGTGGGCGGCTTCGAACACTGGCGTGGGAGATCGCGCTTGCCTTGTGGAATTCCGGTAAGTTTTTGAACCCGTGTCTATTTTCCCTTGATCTTGACCTGAAGCTACGCCTTCTGTCCGGCCTACCACGACGTGAGGAAACTTTGCTGTGTCGCCAGTGGCTTGGTGTCGCACTCACAAACCATTACTCTACTGTGACCACATCTTATATTCTTTGTGAATGCCCAGCGTACAGTTCTGAGAGACGTTCTTTACGCCGTGCACTGGAACACATTGATTCAAGCCCGCTAACGGAGTTAAAGATACTTCGACCCTGGCCGTGGCGATAATCGGTGGTGAGGGCCTGCCAGGCCTTCTAGCGATATTTAAGTGTGCCGGGCCTGCATGGCAGGCTGTGACTTTGCCGAAGCCTTTTCGCCTTCTGCTTTTGATTACCACTCCCTTTTCTCCGTCCCCTTTATGTCCGCTCGTCTCTTTTCCCCAGTGCAGGTTAGCAAACTGGTTTTATCTACTGCTTAACCTTCCCGCCTTTTCTCCCCTTATCCTCCTCTTCTTCCTCCTCCTCTCCTCGGCATCATAAACCAGCCATTAACCGAGTGCGGTCAAAAATCACCATAGCTGCCCTTTAGGGTCTACTCTTAGTTTCCACTTATTCTCTTTAACCGCCTGTTCCTTTGTGCAGCTCCCAATTATCCCACTTTCTTGACGTGCGATATTGTGGTTCTAATTATTTTCATCATTCTCTTCGACCGCCCGCGTGGTCGTGACGTGGCTGCATGTGGCCTCGAGCCAAGGATAAGCAGAAAGAAGAGCACGCATCGCCCGCAGGCGTCTTTGCATCCCGCTGCTCTACGCTTGCTTCCCATCGTGCAGGACGCCTCCAGCGCAGCTTCAACATGAGCAACCGGCGCCTCTCCTACGGGGACGGAGACCGCGGCCGCCCTTCCCCCGTGGACAGGAACAGGCAGTTCATGACCGGTCGAGCCAGACCCGCCACGACGGCCAGAGGCGGACAGAGGCGGCAAAGCATGGGCTACAGCGTGGAGTACGAAGAGAGCGGCTCAGTTGCTGATTCTAGCATGCTCCGTGGGACAACGGATTTCAGCCACTCGTCTGGCAGCCCCTACATAATGGGTAAGTGCTCGATGACACCGATTAAAGACGTTTAGTTGCACGACTATGGCCATTGCTGCAGTTTGCGCTTCACATGTGTCCGTCCAGCCCCCATAGACCAAAAGTAATTTCAGGGGTGCAGGTTGAGGCGCAATTAATTTAAAAGATGTGCAAAAGATCTTCGGGTGGTTTGTAGCTACTCAAATATCGAGGCGCTGAGGTTTGCACTCCGCTCAGATTGAGTTGAACCCCAAATTATATTCATCATCATAGAGCTAGCACTTTTTTAATCTTCGGGCCTCGACTCTGCCCATAGGGTCAAGAGCCGCATTTATAAGGTTTCTTTTTTCTATCTTTTCTTCTAAGGTTTCTGCCTTTGGTCAAGTCCGCCTTTCATACATTAGTCGGTGAGGGACACTGCTACAAGCTAATACCAGCGAATTAAGTAGCGGCTTAATTCGTTGTTTTAAATCGCAGAGAGAAATAAACGAAACAGACTACTCGCAAAACAAAGTGAAAACGATCTTTCCTTCTTTTTCCACTTCGTAACTAACAAAAGCAGACATAGGTGTGCTCTTGGCACAAAAACAAGCTTTTGGGAACTATGCACATACTTTCCTCGTAGTTGCAAAGGACTGAAGAATAATGTTGAATGAATTTCGGTGCTGAGCGGCATGCAGTTGGACATTAGCTGTGCTGTCATTATGTTACCATTCTGATACCGCTAAAGCTGTCACTCTCTTACAGTAGCCTTAAAAGCGATTCTTGCTTCTATCCTTTATGTACTCTGCAGCCGCTGAAGAAGTCCTGGCATTACTTTCCTTTCCGTCATCTTGTTTTCTTGAGCCATCGTCCTTTTGTTACGAGTAATCTTTTAACCTGTGTGTTTTGAAATATAGCTTATATGGACGTGCGCCACTGCCATTAAGCACCCTATCTCGGCGAGGCTTATTACTGTAAGCAAAGCTCTATTCTACACATGCTCCAAATTGAGCTGCGTAAAATCAAATCAGCTTCTCCAATGAAAGATGTACTGAAAGATTTAATGTAAATTATTTACTCTGCATGGATCCACTAAGCTTCACACAGCAAGGAAGACACCGGCACTTGTCAGCCAGATTACGTAAATTATTCATTTCTCCGAGTGTTCGTTATTTTCGTAATGCTGGTGCTGAACATTCTTAAACATTATTTTGTCTAGAGTGGCGGATTTCCGCCCTATCGAAAATACAAGTTTTACTCAATGACTAATGAGGCTTGTTTTTTTTTGGCGAATGTATAGCGCCCCTAAGAAAGGGTTCCGTTAAATAAAAGAGGGCGCGGCCGTGTCTATAAAGTCCCCATTTTTTTAAAATGCGAGAAAGTTAGGTAGAGCAGAAAATGTGGCATTTTAATTTTTTCTTGCATTCTCACCGTCCTTCAACATAACGTGAGTGCATAAAAGCCTTTTTTTTTTCTTGATGTGTCAGTGATTTCTAACTTTATCGCATATTTTAACAACAGACCTTGATGTCACCCACTGCATGCTAGATGCAATGAATTTAAACGGGTATTTCTAGAGAAATCTTGTATTCCCACTAGAAGATAGGGCGCAGCATATGTTGCCTTAGGACACGTTCTTAGAATTGGAATAGGGTTGAAAGTGGCGCCTATGTAAGAGAGCTGTGACGACTCAGATTACATACAAGCATTGTAAAATCAGTACCCGCTGCACATTCGGTAGAGAGGCTAAGGCGATGGCCAATAGGCCTAAGGCTACGAAAGCCATGTTGATGTGTTCGCGCTGGCACTCGTTTGAATCTCGCTCAGGTGTAAAACTGTGGGATTTCTGGCATCCTCTCTATCAAATTAAAAATTTCGAACAATACAGATAAATTTGGCTTTGTTTATGCTTAAAAACTTGTAGTCAACGAGATCTGAGTAGTGCCCTTTATTTACAAAAAATAACATTCTGCATCAGTGTAACGAAAGTGTGGTTAGAATAAGGCTGTCGAAATTATCGAATGCCAGCCGTCGCCCGTCGAGCCCTCGTTGCATAATTTGTGTCTGCTTTTGACAAAACAAGACGAATATATTTTTGTAAAAATATTTGGTTACTCTCTTGGGGCTTCAAGTTAGTCATATAAAAAATAAGAACAAGTTTGAAAATAAGTCAAAGTGCCAATGTTGCGAGTTGCATGCCTGTTTCTAAAAAGCGGCAATGTCAGATTTTTGTTGGTGGTTTGCGAACATGGGTTCATTGGTTAGCCCCTGATAAAACTTCAGAGTATTGCTGGAATTTAAAAAAAAAAATTGTTGTCGGTTTGCGTATTTGCGCTAAATGCGAATTAGGTACGCTAGCAGTTTGGTTTTCAGTTGGTTCGGTGCTCAGATTCAGTGTTCACGGATGGCAGTTGTTCGGATAACGATACTGGGTTAAGGTGCATATATGCGGAATTGGTCATTGTATTCATGTATCCCGTGTAATCTTCCTATCAATCCTGGCGAAGTGGTGCAGTGGTCAAGCGATGTGCTACTGGCTGTTTGTGGTAGGTGCTGTAATGGATGGGACGGAGGGTTGCTTGGGTTCGGTTGCGATCCAGGTTGCTCTCCACGAGCAGCCACACACGATTGAGCTGGCGCCTAACATGGTGGGCAGGTGAGCAGCCGGCCACAGAACCCGCTTCAGTAAGACAACTAGACAAACACACAACGGCTAAATGCAGGAAATGGTCAGTATAAGTGCTAGCGCAATAATAATAAGACCTGAGCCGCCGCCTAATCACGTCGATTACAACCGATTACGCACCCTCTCACAACAATAGGATTGGGCCTGCACGGTGCTGTACTTCATCATGGTATATATGAAAACTATTAACCTACGGTGCTCGTCCGCAGTGCAGTGGAGGTTGCAAAAGATTTTTGGTTCAGGACAGGACACCAATGGAAACGGAAGTTGGCGACGTTTAACGTTTGATAGTTTTATACTGAAGCTGGCCTAGCAGCTCTGTTGAAGAGAATTAGACGGATGTCAGGGCCTAGGGAGGTTAATAGGACATTTATGTCATATAAAGTAGTCAAGGGCTGTCACGTGCTGGTTTTCATGGTGTAGCCGGCAGAGGAGTAATTGGTGTTAAATTCTTTATCACCAAGAACATGCCAGGCAGCGTAGATAGAATTTAAAGCCTGAAAGGGAATACTGCAGCTGTGAAAGTAAGTCAACATGAGGTGCTCAACTGTCCAGGCCCACCACCCGGCATTCACTCATGACAGTGGGATGGTTGAAAGGTGCTATCAAACTAACGCCAGCAATGAGTATTTAAAAATAGAAACTCTAAGCCAGGCTAAAGTTGAGATGAAACATTCGGCGAAAGCTGTCTTGTCTCTCCGTATTATACCCTTTCGCCCCCTCTAATTTGTCCTATTTTTATTTCTCTTGCCCTTTTTTGTCTTCTTTAGCCCTTTCATCTTCTCAGATTCATCTCCCACTTCTTTGTGCTCTTTTTAATTTTCATTCTTTAATATAGGCGTCTGTCTCCTTCGCTTATTTTTTCTTTTTTACTTTATGCGTCATCTCTTTCTTCATAACCCTTTCCTAGACTATTATCTTCGCCTCGCGATTCTCTACTCTCTTCTCATTATTATTCGTGGTCTTTGTTCTTATAGATTTCTGGTTCCTCGTTTTTTCTCCTCTTCTTCGTCCTTGTTACATTCTCGGTCTCTTACTCTATGGGTTTTGCTGTTAGTTTTTTGCTTAACCGCTTCGGCATCACGCGACGGCCAGTCAAACAAAGCTATGGCCATCGACACACGAAGACGAGCATTTCGTGTGCTACGCCAACGGCAACAGGTTCCCCAGCCTCGATCAGTGCCAGCTACACTGTGGGCCCATTCCACGGCATAAATATATATGCAATGTAAATAGACTATTCGCGCCCTGCAAGAGCACTTTCTTTTTCAAGAAGTGGTGGTTCGTCAACAGAGAGACGTAAGTAGTCGCACTAAAATATGAATTTTTCCGCAAAGGTGCGTGTAGATGGTTGTTCTCAAGGAAGGAACATCAAAACATGAGGATAATGGTACAACCCCTGGAATTATTTTGCCTACTTTTCCTTTCCTTTTGTCGCGCTCGTTTTGCATTTTCGCGTCCAATTTTAGCAATTTGGTCAGTTGCCATTGCAACGGAATAGCGCTGCAGGTAATGAATTTATTTGCATGCTTGGTGCTACATTTTGTTCAGTGCCAGATTTGGTGTAGACTGTGCATTGGTACCTTGTCTTGATGAAAGCTAGAGTACACCGCAAAACCTTCTGTTGAACTCAGTTGGGACGCGACGTTTCGGCACCGACTTCTGTAAAAAATAGGGAAAAATTTGCGCCGTTCATCAAAAGGCGTGCCAGTTTACTAGTTCTAATACGGGCAGGTTTGATTTTCTGGTTATTCGTCTTCCGGCGCACAAATTATAGCCACTCAAAATATTCCAGCACGAGAGTGTGTTTATGTTTACGGTTTCTTTGTTTCTCGCCGTTTCAGCACAAAATGTGTGGAGTGGGACTTCAAGAACAGCACGTGCCCTAGCAACCCGAGCGGGTATCACCAGAACCGAAATGAGAACGAGTGCATCAAAAATTGCGTCAACCGCCGAACGCCCTTACCGGGCTGCTTTCCAGAAGGGCCCGACGAAGTCTGTCCTCATGACATCTTTAACGACCCCTACTTTGTGCACGTTCATTCTGACGGAGTGAGGCGGTGCCACAAGTCTGAGTTCGAGCATCTCAAGGAGCACCGCTGCGTCAATGAAAGCAAAAGGTCAGTTGAAACCGCGGCTACCCACCTTGCTGTTTTATGTCAGAATGATTATTCATTCTTTACTGCGTATAAACGCATTCTTCGCGTCCACTTGGGTGTCAGAGGAGGACAATTTTTCAGTTCCTAGGGAATTTTGGTTTTTATAAATCAGGAAAAATGACAATCGAGTTAACCTTTCTTTCCTTTCGCCAAGAGTTTTCAGAGAATTTCGGAGATCTGCGCGAAAGTTGGGAGAATTTTCACGCCTAGAGGCATTTCCGACTGACGATTATTACAACCGAGGGAAATGCACTGATGAAGGAACAAGCGCAGACACGATTTCCTTACTGTCAACTTCGCGCCTTCCCAAATTACAACAACCATTGCTAGTGGCGGTCTCGCCGTTATTTATCGGTCTGGTTACTTTTTCGAGAGGCGCGAAAAAGATTCCAAGATTGGGCCGACGTGGAAAACTGCGCTCTGATCCACTGCGGGGCTACGGCGTCGACTGCGCGTAGGCGCTATAAGTGCAAAGTTATTCGACATTGGAGCCGTTCATTCGCAGCACTATTTACGCTGAGGAGGTTTAGGTTGTCTGCCGAACTTTATTGCAGCAAAACAAAGGCACAGAAAAGGCGATTTCATCGCTCGCTTTTTAGTGATCCTAAATTCACTTGTTTAGAGTGCGTTTGCGCTCGTCGCATATTCATCGTTGTCAACCAGGTCCTGTATATCCCACTGTCACAGCATAGCTATCCCCGATACGCTGGAGCGATCAACTTGATTATGTTTTGGAACGGCATGCTTTCGTTGGCCACCCCATATAATTTTCAAGCCTGTAAGGATCACAGCTGGTCTTGTTGGTTAACACGTTTTGAGTGGTGAACAGCGCGAACAACAAAAGGAAAAAGTTACACAACACAAGACGAGCGATGCTTCCTGTATTTTGCGCTTCCGTTATGGGCGTCAGCGTAATGACATTTTGACTAATTAAGTTGCAAATACGGCAGCCATTTTGAGCTGACAGCTCAAATTGAAGTAAGAAAAAGACATTTACGCGGGTCATTTTCATTCATATTTTTTCTCTACCACTGAGAAGCGTATTCAGTTTGAATAAAGCTACAAAATGTACTCTTAAGAATTGTATTTTTTTTTTGAAACTTTAAGGGTTGATGGAGGCCATCTATTAGCCATGCTGGCTTAAAATACGTGAATCATGGAGCGTGGAAACGGAACAAAACACTAACACTTACCCCACTTTTTCCTTTAATAATGACAACAGAACAACAATTGTAAAAAATTCTTCAAAATTGCACCGGAAATATCTTAGGATTTTACTAACGGACCGCGGGTAAAATTGCTGCAAAAGAAAATTGTTGTCCTAGGCGAGGGAATTTTTGATAGAGATGTGACTCATCACTGACCGCAGTCCAGGAGCAGGTCGGCGATTTTCTGTTCGCCCAGAAGTTCCTGGCTATGTGGACCTTGTGAGATATTTCCGATAGTGCTGTAATTTGAAATGCTGCGCTCAGCATCAGGTTTGAAGATGGCGCCACATGCTTAATATGAACACGGTGCGACCAAATGGGCCAGAAAAAACAAACGACCAGACCAGAGCTGGCCCTGTCTTATGCTTGTCTTTTCTGTTCCATTTGGTCCCGGAGTTTTCCTATCACTTTCACCGTGAACCAACTAGCCCGAACAAAAGTTTTACTTGAAGCCCCAATTATCATTTTCCTTCATATCATCAGTACTGGTGACGCAAGACTTAGGGGTGCTGTATTGGCACGCTTTATGAGCAGATAGGATCACGTTTTTCGTGAAAGGAGGTAAAGCAGTACGCAGCTGTATGAAAGCACAGAGATGAGGACGTGTTGACTCTTAGAATACGAGCCGCCATCTTCAATGCTGCTTTCAGTAAATGGCCTAATTTAGCGAATACAAATTTTGACATGCGAAGATTATTAATACTCTGCTGCAACCAAAGTACAACCTGAGCGGATGGCCAAGGTTTCCTATTATAACTATTATTTGCATCAGCTTGAAAACCCGAAGCCAGTCGCGTTGAAAACGGCAGTATTGTAAATAGGTAAAACCCAGTGTTCCCACGGCAGCAGCGATCTGTATTTGGTTTTGACAGTTTAACTCGCGCATGTGGCGTGTCTATAGCCTAGCCTATAGTAAACAGAATTTCATATAACCGCTCAAGTCGTTAAGCGCGCTTAGCGAAAGATAATTACACCTAGCATTCATGATAGGTACGCTCTTTTAGTTAAATGTCAAACAATACACATCAACAGTGCACACTGCATTCTTATCCTTGTGTTTTTGTCCTGATGCCGCCACCCTGGAGAACACCTCCAGCCCACTTTCTCCACCCCTTTTCAACCTAAAAATATCGCCTGCCACTATTCCCCCGCCATTACCAATCACCCATTTTCATCGTCCAGCCTGCCGCCATCATGCATCCAACTCTACTCAAAAGAAGCGCAGCCGCTTATAACCACATACCTCCGCTCAACAGAAGGCCCTACCTACAAACCATACACCAACTTTTACCCTGCAAACAACTTCACCCGTAAAAGGAACGAAGAAGAAGTCAAAGCCGCAACGTGAAGACGATCACTGTAGAAGCAAATCTTATGCAGAGCCAATACGGCTAACGTGCTTTGGTCGCATCACCTCGTTCACTGATCAAGACAGAAATAAGTAAAAAAGAGAGTAAGCTGCCCTCCAGCGCACTGCCTCTTGGAAAAAGGAGTGCGCTGGAGGACAGCTTACTCCCCTTTTTACTCCCATTGAGCGTATTCATGTTAATAGTGTATGACAGCATGCGCATTTCTCTCCCCATTTAGCCGGTGCTCTCACGCCCCCGCCTTACCCCTGCTGGACAGAGTAGGGAACGATTGGCGTGATGCTGCCTAGGATCGTAGCAAACAGTGAAATAGAAACAAGGAAAAGTAACCGAATGGCGGTATTTGATTATCTGCCCCGAAATGCTTACATCTTCCCGGCTTGATTTGCATCTGCGTATCTAAAGACCTTGGCGCAGCACTCATTCTAGCGCCTGTTGTTGTTGCTGCGTGTATTAAGTGCAGATTCGACACTATAGAGGAGTGCGTGGAGGTCTGCGAAAGCAAGGTGAAGCGTCCGCATCGCCTGACTGAGCAGCCAATGAGACTGTATTACGACGACACCGAAACGTCGACTCACTTCAAGGAGGACGTAGCAGTTCTGCAGACAGAGACAGCTGAGGACCAGACAAGGTGGCGCGTGGTTAACACCACGAGAAGCTGGAATTATTTCACCAGTGCCCCCAAACTCTCAGCTCTGAGGCTTCTAAGAGCCAGCGAAGCCAGCCTTACGTGAACGCCACCTCTAGGCGGACCAATTTCAAGACGACCGCGCGAGATGAATATTGATGAGGATATTTTTTATGCGGCGCTGCTCTTTGTGCATGGGCCAATTATGAATTTGATGTAGATAGAAGGAGCGGTGGAAGTGGAGGCGAGGGGGCGTAAAGCGCAATCTGATTTTTGGGGTTGGGTATGTTTTAAGTGCCGCGTATTAAACTCTGCCGATTCGTAATGGCCCAGCACAAGACTGCGCCGGCATAGCTATGTAGAGGCAAAAAGTTTTTAAAATAGGTGTGCATGGACTATCAGTAGGTTCCCAAGGGAAACATTTCACATGAAACCGAGCTGAAGGAGAGCTACTGTCGCTATAAGTTTGACCATATTCATGGACTAAATGCGAAGGTTAAGATTTTCAACGAATATTTCGAAGACAACTGCACAGAAACAGTAATTAAATTGCGTGACTGGAACGCGTTTGTATCTTTATCGCCTACAAAGTAGCGGCTATACACTGCTGTGCCGTGTACTGGCCTCTGAATGAGGCCCAAATTACACCTTTAGGAAATCGGTCTTAAAAATATGTTTAGCGCTGGCGCAAAGCTAGCCTGCATGTTCTGGCACGTAATGTATCATTGTAAATTTTGATACTTCCACCAAATTGTTGCATTATTATGCAGTCAAGAATTTTGAACTCGAAAATCATAGCCGTGTTGCATTATGCATTATGGTCAGAAATTTTTGTGCCGGACTGAAACCAGAACCTCTCATGCTCAGAAGACACAGCATATTTTGCCGCAGCCACTACCATAAACGTGCATATGGATGAATGGCGGGTTACTTTCAGACAAGCACGCAGAAGAAATCTTTCGGTGCAGAAACACTACTACACTCGCAATTCTGGAGAAGCCTATGTCTGCCCAAAGCATCTCAAATGCCTAGAGAAACAAAATGTTTAATAATAATAATAATTGGTTTTGGGGAAAGGAAATGGCGCAGTATCTGTCTCATATCGTTGGACACCTGAAACGCGCCGTAAGGGAAGGGATAAAGGAGGGAGTGAAAGAAGAAAGGAAGAATGAGGTCCCGTGGTGGAGGGCTTCGGAATAATTTCGAACACCTGGGGATCTTTAACGTGCACTGACATCGCACAGCAAACGGGCGCCTTAGCGTTTTTCCTTCATAAAAACGCAGCCGCCGCGGTCGGGTTCGAACCCGGCTCCGGATCAGTAGTCGAGCACCCTAACCACTGAGCTACCGCGGCGGGTACAAACAAAATATTTCCCCGACTTGGTTTTCAACCCGCGGGCGAAGTGAACTGATCAGCTTTGCCGCTGCACAAGAAAACTATGCTATCGTTACTCCCGATAACGCCGTTTAATTTAACTGTAGCATGCACTTGCGCTGTTGCAGCAGACACTTGCTGTTTGTTGCAACGTATTCGTCGTGATCAAGTTCCCTGTGTGCGCAAAAGTCACTAAAGGAAAGGATACGCGCATAACTGGTTCCCTGGGTCAGTGGACACCTGAATCCTGCTTTAGCTGCGTCAGAAAAGAGGGACATGTGGACTGCTTGCGTTTTCGTTGACAACGCTTTGGCAGAAGCGCAAAACTGGAGCTGCGGTGGAAGTCCCGCCGCGGTGGCTCAGTGGTTACCTTCGTCTACTGATCCGGATTACCCGGCTTCGAAGGCGACTGCGGCTGCCGCGTTTTGATGGCGGCGAGACGCTACGGCGTCCGTGTGCTCTGCGATGCACATGCAATTTTAAGATCCTCAAGAGGTCTAAGTTTTTCCGGAGCTCTACAATACGGCACCTCTTTCTTCCTTTCTGCTCTCGGTCCTTTATCTCTTCCCTTATTGCGCGGTTCAGGTGTCCTCCGAGATGTGAGACAGTTAATGCGCCATTCACTGTCCCCAACAACCAAATTTTAATTTTATTTTTTTCTGTGAAAGGTTAAGGTAGACCACTTAATGAACACATAGATAGCACTGCTTAGCTTTTACACATCTTGTGGCAGAAGGTGAACAAAGCTATTGTGACACGCAGTTTACACTCTGGATTTCTGTAAAATAAAGACCGTTTAAAGATTGAAAGCACTGCTCATGCTTTTACTGATGTAATGGCATAAGGTAAACGAAGTAATTGTCGCACGCGGTTACTGTCATTCTCAAAAACTTCTGGAGGTTTAGCTCCGGTTAACCCTGGTGGAAAGCAAAAAACTGCGTCCCCCTGGCACCGTTCGTGGTCGAGCGACTGGCGGTTTCCATAGGCAGCCATACTCACACACAAACACAGTGCTAGGCATTTTTTATTCGTTAACATGTTGCTTTCTTCGAAAGGATATTAAAGCCGCTCACACAAGACAGTATATATTTATTATTGCTTTGTTGATATTTAATAATTGGTTTGGGGGAAAGGAAATGGCGCAGTATCTGTCTCATATATCGTTGGACACCTGAACCGCGCCGTAAGGGAAGGGTAAAGGAGGGAGTGAAAGAAGAAAGGAAGAGAGAGGTGCCGTAGTGGAGGGCTCCGGAATAGTTTCGACCACCTGGGGATCTTTAACGTGCACTGACATCGCACAGCACACGGGCGCCTTAGCGTTTTTCCTCCATAAAATGCAGCAGCCGCGGTCGGGTTCGAACCCGGGAACTCCGGATCAGTAGTCGAGCGCCCTAACCACTGAGCCACCTCGGCGGGATTTGTTGATATTTACAACTGTATTTTTGCTTCTTGGACGCGGAGATATGGATCCAAACCACGCTCCAAACAACGCGCAGACCATGCAGATGATTTTACAAAAAGCCAAATTGAAAAAGTTTTTTTTTTTTTTGGTGGGGTGGGGAGGCGGGAAAGGAAATGGCGCAATATGAGAAAGGCGTCATTTTTTTCAGTCAGTTTTATGAAAAGGAAATTCCACCTTTCTCCCATTGCGCCATTTCCTTTGCCCCAAAAAAATGTCTTGTTCAATTTCGCTTTCTAAAATTATCTGCATGGTTTGCTCGCCGTTTGCAACATGATTAGGTACAATATATCCGCTTGGACGCGGAGATATTGAACCAAATCCCGTTCCAAACGACGCGCAAACCATGCAGATAATTTTAGAAAGAGAAATTGAAAAAACAATTAGAGTAAGGGGAAGGAAAATTACGCAATGTGAGATAGGCGTCATTTTCATTTCTTAAAATTGATTTTTGAAAAAAAAATGGTTTTTGGGGGAAAGGAAATGGCGCAGTATCTGTCTCGCATATCGGCGACACCTGAACTGCGCCGTAAGGGAAGGGATAAAGGAGTGATTGAAAGAAGGAAGGAATAAAGAGTTGCCACCGTGGAGGGCTCCAGAATAATTTCGACCACCTGGTGTGTCTATCGATATGTGAGACAGCTACTGCGTCCTTTCCTTGCCTGAAAACCATTTTTTTTCCTTTCAGACCGACCCGCCGCGGAGGCTCAGTGGTTGCAGTGCTCGGGTACCGATCCAGAGTTCCCGGGTTCGAACCCGACCGCAGCGGCTGCACTTCGATGGGGGCGAAACGCTAAGGCACCCGTGTGCTGTGCGATGTCATGGGTGGATGGAAACAACTTTTATTAGAAAAAAGGAAAGAAAAAAATCTTCCAGGGTGGTCTCCTACTGGTCCAAGAGTCAACGGGCTTGTGCCTCACGTAAGGCCCGATCCACCAGCCATTTCTGGCCGCCGGGCTGAGCGGCGTTCACGTGGAACGCCGCTCCGCTGCTCCGTGCTCCGCCAAGGAGAATTAGGCTTAGTGCGGCGACTCCGCCTCGGAGGTCTTTGTAAGCTGCTTCTGCAAAATACTGCGTACCCACGGGCAAAGAAGTCTTCGCAAAAGGTCCCTTGGGTGTTCACGAAAGCCTGAGGTATGAATTTCGAGCCCTATGAAGGACAATTCGTAGAATAAAGTAGGAAATTCACAGAGCCCATGTGAAGCGCGTGGGCTCCGCTCGGCTCCCTGGCGTCAAAAGCGTGCGATGTCAGTGCACGTTAAGGATTCCCAGGTGGTCGAAACTATTCCGGAGCCCTCCACTACGGCATCTCTTTCTTCCTTTCTTCTTTCACTCTCTCCTTTATCCCTTCCCTTACGGCACGATTCAGGTGACCAACAATATACGAGACAGATACTGCGCCATTTCCTTTCCCCCAAAACAAATTATTATTATTATTTATTATTCAGGCCGAGAAAAGAACGCAATGCACTGCTGTGATATATGGTTTGGGCGAATATGTGCCTTCAGCATGCTTCACGGCCACTCGGCTGTATAAAACACAAAGATAAATTAGTAGTTCTCCGTAGCACGTGATGGTGCACTGCAAATACCGTTACTTCCTGCTCTTTTTTGGCACTGAGCAGAACATAATCTGAATAGCTCAGTCATAATTTCGCGAATGTGCAGGCGCTGGTCAGAATGAAACGCTGGTGTCCCACACATTCTTTGTGGCTCCGATGGGAACGTTACTCCAGGACTAATTTTTCGCTGGCGGATCATCACCTCTTTTTTTTTTGCTTCCTGTGTGTTTCATGTTGGCTTTGTACCCAGGTCACACGGCATTCCTCTAAGGCATTTCGAGCAAAGGCGCATCTTTTCACCGAAGGAAAGAATGCTTAAAGGAGCAGCCCAAAGGTGAAAAAGTCGTTGACGCTTAGCGCCCGCTGCTGTGCTCGACCCGGCTGAAATCAAATCAAATCAAATCAAATGCAGTTTATTTTCCGTCAGAAAGAAATCAACGGAGGAGGCTCGAGCAAAAAGTGAAACGTGTTCACTTGATTGCGCTCAAGCCCCCTTTTACATGGCATGCAGTGACGACACATAGGTGGACATTATATAAAGCATACTCGTGGAATATGGAAATATGAAACAAAGCAAGCAAAACGTACAAGGTTAAACAATATAGAGTGGTTTTACAAAGCTCTCTTGTGGAACTTAAACAATTTTTTATATGTACAGCAAGTACGAAGACAAAACAAAATAAACTGTAGTAATTTACAAACAGAATGGAACGTGCATAGGTACATATTCATAAAGGCAAACGGTTTTGCAACAGAATTGCATGTTATTATTTCAGGTGCACTAATTAGTATGGGTTGTCTGATGCTTGCTCCGACAGGAAAGACCTAATTTTTGAAATACTAATGTGGTTAATGTCAATTCCGTTATGTTCAAGATTGTTTAAAAGTGTTGGTAATGAATGACGTAGCATTTGTTGCCCATAATTTGTCCGGGAATAAGGAACTTTCCAAGGTTCTGAAAAGCGGGTATCACGTACATGTGTTGTTCGAGTTAACTGTGCCATATATTTTAATTCTTGCTGGCTCTTACGAAGTTGTTGTTTGTATCTTTTTGCCAATGTATATAGGTATAGATTATGTACACTTGTTACATTAAGCTGCATAAAATATTCGCCTGTGTGGGCTTGCGAGTCGACCCCTACGATATGCCGAATAGATTTTTTTTTGAGTACGTGCAAACGATTTAGATTTGTGACGGTTGTTCTCCCCCAAACAAGAAAGCAGTAACTTATATGTGATAGAATCAAGGCATTGTATATGTGCAGTTTAATTGTTTGTGGTAGGAAATAGTGGAACCTCGCTAGTATTCCGACAGATTTAGATATTTTTGTTATAGCATAATTAACGTGAGTGTCCCATAGCATATTTTTGTGCAGATATACGCCAAGTGTTTTAACTGAATCAACAAATTCTATTGGTTCGGATCCTAATGTGATATTTAAGAAGTGTGGTGCTTTCGATTGCCTGGGAGTGAACATGACTGCCTTTGTTTTTTTCGTATTAATGTCCAGGGAGTTCGCTTTACTCCATTGGTAGAGATTTTGAAGGATCGCGTTAATACCAGCCTCTAAGGATTGAAAGTTACGCTCGTGGAATAATAGGGTAGTGTCATCTGCATAGGATATATAATGTGGAACAGGGCTAACAGATGTGATATCATTTACGTATATGTTAAATAGGAGAGGGCCAAGTATGCTTCCTTGAGGTATGCCGGTGGTTACAGGTCTGTATGATGACATGTTGTTATCTATTGAAACGCTTTGCCTTCGATGTTGTAGATATGATGTTATAAGTGCTAGTGGTGTTCCCCTTACTTCATATATTTCTAGTTTCTTTAGTAATGTTATGTGATTAAGACGATCAAAAGCTTTAGAAAAATCAATGTAGATGCCAATTACTGCTTCTTTTTCTTCAAATGCTTTTAGTATAATTTCTTTCTGTGTGAGCAATGCTAGTTCTGTGGATTTGCCTTTGCGAAAGCCGAATTGTGTCGGTGTTAACAAATTGTGCTTTTCAAAAAAATTGATGATGCGGATATGAATTACTTTTTCAAGTCCTTTTGAAAAGATAGGTAGGAAGGATATTGGGCGATAGTTTGATAAATTGTTGCGATCGCCGCCTTTGAAAATTGTTATTACTTTAGATATTTGCATCTTTGCTGGGAAAACGCCTGTGGAGAGAGCTAAATTGTAGATATGAGTGAGATGTGGTGTAAGCAAGTCAAGTGCACCTTTTATAGGCCTTAGCTGAAGATCGTTTATGTCCCGCGCCGAACTGTTGCGAAGAGAACTAAATGCATCATGGACTTCACTTTCACTTGTGGGAACAAAAAAGATGCTGTCTAAATTTCTAGCAATATTTCCCGTTGCTTCTACACAGTGAGCACTAGTAACCTGGTTGACTAGATGGTTGTTAAATTCTTCAGCTAGCTCTTGTCCACAAATAACTTTGTCATTTATAATTAATTCATGTGTATTCTGACAATGGGGGTTTCGATTAAGTAGCTCATTTAATTTCTTCCACATAACGTCAGATTTTATGGTATGACCCGTCTCAAAGAATAGGTAAAGATACCGCTGTTTTTCTTTCCGCTGTATGGCGTTTGTTTTGTTTCTATATTTTTTGAAGGCTTTCCAATCTTCTGTATCGCGCGTACTTAGAAATCTATGGAAGAGTTTGTCTTTCTTTTTTATCATTTTTAGGGACTCCTTGGTAATCCAAGGTTTACGTGATTTCTTGAATTTTTTTGCAGTAATGAAGGGGAACGACTGCGAATATGCATCTATTAATTTATTTAAAAAGTTATTATACGCATCATCAGCTGATGTTGTGCTATAAACATCACTCCAGTTTGTCTGTATAAGTTTGCTACGAAAAATAGATATTGTAGACTCACTGATGTTTTGAATTTTTCTGCTTGGAAGTGATACAGTATTCGTACGTTTAGGTGTTGTTTTACAGAGTAAAACTATTGCCAAGTGGTCGCTGATGTTTGATGAAACTGTACCTGCTGTTGTTTCGTGCTTAGGCAGGTTTGTTATGAATAGATCTATCAGTGTGGATGATTTTGTGGTTATCCTTGTGGGAGTCTGAATCATATTACTGTAGCCTTGCGAGAAGAGTGTTGTCTGTAATAACTGCTCAGAGGTGGACGAGGTAAGCAGGTCTATGTTAAGATCACCTCCCAGGATTGTTGTGTAGTCATTCTTATTTGAAAAATCAAGTAAGGTTTCAAGAAATTGAAAGAAACTGCTCATGCACCCATCAGGCGTGACCTAAATGAGTGACCTAAAGTTAAAGTGGGGATATCTGCTCTTCCCTTGAGCTCGGGCATTTTTAAGCGAAAAGCTTCGCTATGCTAGTCAACACCGCGCTTCGCGCGAGCTGGCGTATGTCGGAGCACGAGTGACGTCACACACGGCGCAGGTGGCCGCCGCCGGCTCTCTCTCTTTCTCTCTCTCTCGCGCTCCTTAGTGACTATTGCGCATATGCGCCACTAGTAGCACTGAGCCACAGGTGTTTCCACGCTCTCTTTCTTCTTTCCTTTCCCTCCTTTATCCCTTCCTTTACGGCGCGGTTCGGGTGTCCACCCAGATATGTGAGACGGTTACTGTTTCATTTCCTTTCCTCAAAAACAAAAAAAAATAAGTGAGCCGACGGCATTGATAGAGTTCTGTGGCGTTGACAGATTTGCAAGGGATGTTCATTTTCACGGAAGGAAAGGCGCAAACCAGCTCCGTGGCTCAGTGGAGACCGCAATCTCGCTTCCATATACGTGGCCAGGTGTTAAACTGCAAAAGCCTGCTTTGATTGCGTTCCGCACATTGGATAGGCAGCGCGCCCTCCCTACCACCCTGGGAGGTGGCATGCAGCGCTAATGCATTCGGGCCACATCTGGCTCTCTCACCACCGCCACATGTTCCAAAACACGAATGAGGCGTCCGCATATCCGGGAGCCAGTTATGCGCCTTTCCTTTCATCAAAGCTATCGCCATCTTGAACATTGTCAACGCCAACGCCATTGAACGCCGACATCTTTCGCTTTGTATATCCTAGATTAGCTGAGAAAATTTGCTTAAGTTTTTTATTCTAATTGCTTCCTTGGAAGATCTACAATAGCTGCGCTAACCAGGGGCACTCTGTGTTGCACTGAAATCGCAGGTTCTCGAAGGCAGCGCCTTTGAGCTTTTAAGGTCTCAGACGGCCGCCTTCGCCTCCAAGGCCCTTAGCGGCAAGGGCGCAACATTTGTGTCGTGTAGCTGCACACCTTACACCTTTGAATACAAGGACCCGATTCTCAAAGGCCTTTGCGTTTCCCGCGTCACAGGGGTATTAGAGTCAGTTTAAAACTTTGTCTCCATCTTATTTAAGTCCGTGCGTGTTTCACGCTAGCTTCGTACACAGCGGTTGGCGGTTAGTTGTTGGGGAAGGGAAATAGCTCAGTACCTGTCTCACATCTCGGCGGACACCTGAACCGCATCTAAGGGAAGGAATAGAGGAGAGACTGAGAGAAGAAAGGAAGAAAGAGGTGCCGTAGTGGAGGGCTCCGGAATAATTTCGACCACCTGGGGGTCTTTAACATGCACTTATATAGCACAGAACACGAGCGTCTTTGCGTTTCATCACCATCGAAACGCAGCCCACGCGGTCGGATTCCAATGCGGGTACACTGGTGTACCCAGCGACGCCTTAGTCATTTTAAACGGTGGGCTTCGTAGAAGTTTTGTTAATCGTTAAGGGGGTTTAAGTTCCGAAAGCGACAAAGGCTAAGAGGGGTGCCGTAGTGAAGGGCTCCGGAAATGTCTATCACATAGGGTTCTTCAGCGTGCACTTACATCGTACAGTACACGAGTCTCTAATTTTGTTGTTGTTAGTGGGTAGTAAAAAATCAAACATGGAAAGAAAAGATGTCCTAGACGCAGAATCTGCGATCGTGCACTTACATCGTACAGTACACGAGTCTCTAATTTTGTTGTTGTTAGTGGGTAGTAAAAAATTAAACATGGAAAGAAAAGATGTCCTAGACGCAGAATCTGCGATCGAAACATGTAGCACCTGAGCTGCAGCCGTCGCCTCCGCGATAAATTACCGACACCTGTGGCAAATAAAGTTGTGAGTCTCTTCCTTTCTCCAAAATATGCTCAGCATAGCCGCAGCGGTTGCTCATTGGTTAAGGCGCTCGTCTACTGAGCCAGAGTACCGGGCCACGGCTGCCACGTTTCGATGGAGGCGAAACGCAAAAGGCGCCTGTGTGCGGTATGTCAGTGCACGTTAAATCCTCAGATGGTCGAAACTAGCTCGGAGGCCTCCAGAGCGGCAGCGCTTTCTTCCTTTGTTATTTCACTCCCACCTTCCTCCTTTAATTACGGCGTGGTTGCTGTGTCCACTGGCATAGAACCTTTTTCCGTAAGGTTCCGAGACTGACTCCATTAAAATACTGCGTTTAACATTCTAATCATTTGTGCAGCACCCCTTCGAATCAGTCTCCCTCGTAATCTGTGCACAGCTTCCTACGCTTCTTGAGGAAACAGTTGGAAAACTACATGTACATATTTCTACATGTAGTGCCATCAAGCGGCTGCCACAGCAATTATCACAAAAGCTCAGGTTAGCCAGAAAAAGTGGCGCTACACATACGCATCAACATTTGTTTTGGGCAATCATTTCTAGTGAAGAAAATAAATGTCTCGAAACTTTATGGGCAAAGGTTGTATGTGAGACAATTACTGCGCCATTTCTTTTACTCACAAATTAAACGAATGATTCGCAAATGCGATATCTTGCTGAATAAAGTCAAGCACACGTCGCCTGTACACCGCGGCGGGTGCTGGCTTCCTGGCCTTACGGGCCTGGGATCTAGATCTCATCAATGTAGCTAGGGCTCCTTGTCGCCGGGTGTATCTGTTGCTAAACCATCGTCATCGTTTCGGATGAGGCGGTTGTTGCTCCGCGCGTTTTGTCTTTCAATCTTTCCTCTCACATCTCTCTCAAACTCTGCTTACTCGCTGCACGTTGCTGCGACTGTGGCTCAACATGAGCCAGTGGGCAGGCCCGTGAACTTTTCATTCTTCCTTCAGTCGCAACAACCGCAGCAGACGCCGCAGAGACATGGAGCCAGAATCAGTCACCGGGACGAGTTCTTAGACAGCAATAGAGGCGCCGGGCTGCTTCTAGCGATGCCTAGGACAGAGAGCGCCATGAAGCCGCATTGGCTAGAGATGAGTTGCGACAGCGGGCTCATGCAGTTGATGAAACCGATGAGGAACGGGAGGTACGTCTGGAAAAGGAGCCGCACAGGCAACCAGGGCATCTAAGTTGGCAAAGGACAGCGGATGTTGCGAACGTCTCCCCGTCGACAACGGCCACAGGTTCGGCTGTTTTTCACTCCGTATTACCTGGCCCAGCCGAGTTGAGTCACTAATATATTTTTCGCTCTCCGCTTTTTCTCACCATCGCGATCCTTTGTGACGAATCTAAACATAAACCTATGTGATTACTTTGATTCCGAAACTTAAAACCTTTCAAAGCCGAAGGTAGAGACTCGATGCTATAAAAGGGTGCACCATTCTTGAACGCTACTGTAGGTAGTTAAGAACTTTGCACGTTTATAATGGCTGCGGGGGCTTGTGCTCTGAATTTAAAAAAGGACTAAAATGTTTCACTTTGTTGAGGTCTCCCTATATAAACTTACCAAGGACTCAATTTGCAGCAACAGGTGCGTTAATGAGTTTTATACTGCGAAGATGTGTTTGAGTTGGTCGCGATTCTTTGCTTGCCTGGTGGTAAGCATAAGTGTGATGTTATGTAGACTGTCGAGGGCCACGTATCTTCCATATAAAGTCACGAACGACTATTGCTTGAGTATTCCACTGCCCTAGAGCAGCGAAACTTTTATGCACGACACAATGCAGCGGCACATGGCATGATACAAATGTGGAAAAAAGAAACACCAACACATGGGTTTTATTTGCAAGAACCACGCGCTAGGCCATTTGGTTTTCATTACAAGGTGCAGTTCTAGTGCAAGTGGAGAGTACAGGATGCAATCGCCGACATGAAGCTCTGACTTTCTACTTTATTGTAACTGAGCTTTCCTCTCTATATTTACCCGGTTTTGGACCCCCAAAAAGACAGGAATGAATTTAGAGGA
Organism: Amblyomma americanum; assembly: GCF_052857255.1. NCBI lineage: Eukaryota > Metazoa > Arthropoda > Arachnida > Ixodida > Ixodidae > Amblyomma > Amblyomma americanum. Next base: position 99,769,355 of record NC_135505.1, read on the forward strand.
CAGCATCTGAGCTGCGGGTTGTTGTTGTTGGGTGGTTCCGTTTGGTGGGAAAAATTTGTGTTTGGCGGGAAAAACTCGGAGAACAACTTCGCTGCACACTGCACGGGGGTGAGGGGGGGGGGGGGGAGATATTAAAGAGATAGAGTAGAGTACGTGTCCGGATGCGGATACGGCAGCAGGAGCATGGCACATTACTGCGGGTAGTATTACCCACTGCGTCTCGTCTCACATGACATGAAGATAAAATTTTGATCAAAGGAAACAAAAAAGGAGCCAACGCGTGATGACATAACCTTCCTTTGGGGACACTTATAACAATAATCTTCTAACAAGGGCACTCTTCGAGAATGCGTTTGCTGTGATTTATTCTTCTTTATTTATTGATGCTGGCAGCTGGGCACAAATTATTCATGGTATTCATGACATGGTGGAGAGTAATCAAAATTTTCGCAGCATTCTACCACATCTGTTATGTTGTAGATGTTTTGGAAACACAAGGTCAGATTTCTCAGTAAGTAGAGTTTGTCGAACCGCGCATCTGAGAAGTCGATGTCCATTGCGGCTATAGTGTACTTCAGTGACGTGTAGTCCTTCTTGGCTTCACATAGCTGTTGACGTAGAAAATAGAGGTATTAGCTTTCGCGCAACTCGTCGTGAAATGCTAAGATAGACGTTTCCATTTCAAACAGTTCAACGGTAGGCTGGTGAAGTAAGCGGCATCATCTTGAGAATCGTGAAATGGCGTAAGGAGTAACTGACGCGGGTCAGTGCTGAACAGAGATAGTGTCCCGGAGGTTGTTCGGAGCCAGAAGTACCACAGGAAGCGAATTAAGTTTTTTTATTTATGACCTACAAATGTGCCTCTTAGCATGTGGGAAATGAGGGATACATTGCAGCTGATGCCTTTTCATGTCCTCCCCATCACAAGGCTCCAATCTTTGGGAAAATCTAAAGAAAGACTTATTCTTAGCAGGAAAAAACAAGCTGACCTCTACTTACACTTTTAATGACGTTACTGTCAAGCAGTTGACGGCATGCACATTGAAATAACTAGACTGACATAGTTCCTTATTGCGACGAAAAATTACCACGTGGGATTTAAGACACTCGAGCCGTATAATGAGAAAAAACCGGCTGACTATCCAACCTATTCAAACACGAAAAAACCTTCGATAACCAAGTGATACATTCTGCCGCATTATTAAGTGGGTTTATTACAGCACTCTACAAAGGAGATATTTGGGCCGTCTGGGGAAATCATCGCAGCGCCTCCTCTTTTACATCATTCTCGCTGTGAACAAGCTGGGAACAGTAGAAACGAGGAGAGGTATTGACAACAGAGCGATACAAGCAGAATCAGTTGGTTCTGTATACGCGCCCTATATCCTTTACTGTCACAGTTGGGCCGAAGTATTACGTCGTGTTTTATGAACGCACATGCCCTAAAACAAGTACTTCAGCAAACAAAAATGCAGCAGACCCTTTTTCTGCGAGACGGATGGATATATGTCCGTACCCATCATCATTAGGGGTCAAGGCAGAGCCATTTATTCGCAGAGGCACTCACCGGTTGAGCTAGCTGTAGTAGGTGCTCTTTCTATCTCTCTGTCTTCCGGTGTCCGTTGTTTCGCACCTTTCAAAATTTATTATTTCCGACTATTCGACCGAAGCATTCTATTCATTGCTGGTTTTTTTTGCTTGTCAGCATCTATCAAGTTCATTTTTTACTGTTATTTAGGAATGACTTGAATCGCGTCTGAAAACTCATTACTATATATAAAGATCGCAAGACATGAGCTGTTTTATCAGCATACAATATTCCTTGGTAAAGCTGAGTGCAGCAGGAAGAAAGTAACTTTGCTTTTGTCTTTTGCTTTCAAATGTCCTTGCATCCTATGTGTCTAGAATATCGCCACGCACGATTCCTGAGCTTCTGCAAACTGTTAAAAACTTGAGTCGAGTTTGACACCTCGAAGATTGCCTTCGGTGAGACTGCTTGTTGGCGTCTTATCAAAAGGTATACAAACAGTTCAATCAACTGAATACAAACCACCAGACCACTGCTATCCTTCGATGCAGTTCAAAACGTTGTGCATGCAACAGCCACTTGACTTCTAGCGGTACATGTCCTCTGATGTCAGAGGTATTCCTTTATTACAGCGCGACTAGCGAAAAATAGAAGAACGAAAGTCGAAGGAGCATAACACAGCGCTGTGCTATGTCGCTGTCTGTTCGTTCCTTCTATATCCCGTAAGGAGCGCTGCACTTCATCCAGTGCTTCATACTAGTTTCACTGATACGTCAAAATGCTTCCTTTGGGAGGTTTCCACGTCATATGAAGGGTGTCAGGTATCGGTAAAGCTCATGGCTTCAGAAGTGCAAGCCTGACAAAGTAGCCATGAGGACATCACGTTAGCCTGCCGCCTTTCGGCGTGATTCATGCGCTACAAAATGGCGGCCAGCGAAGCGTCATTTCATGCCGCAATGAGGACGAACGTTTCGCTCATCTCAACGGTCGAAAAAACAAACAATACCTGTATTTCTTACTCAGGCATGAAATGAATTCTAAGAAAATACCGAATAAGTTATAAGTTCGTATTTCAATAAAAAGGACTACCAAGAAAAAGTGTAGGCTGGGCGGTTCCACAATCCCACAATTTACCAAAAATGTCCTTGGATCGTTGTGCTGCCAGAATTAACGTGTTCCTGAGGTAAAAGATATTCAGCTATCTTAGCCAACAAACTTACAGCGCGGTGCCTGATGGTCTCACTATAACGGTTTTACTTGAACTAGAGGTTATCTTACTGACCACAAGAAAACCAAGCAAAACGATCACAAAAACGTGCTTCTTTCTTTTGGGAAAAACACTAGAGGACGCTACCTATAGCAACAAGGCAGGGTGGCCTCAGGCTCGATAAAATCCCTTAACACCCCTGTACAACGCTTTGATATCCTCTTTTTCATGGCATGACTCTTTGCCGAAGCATTGCATGCCGACAAACACCGGTAACTAATTTTTTGCATCTCCAAATTCCCTATATTGACACAAATAAAGCCTCAGGAAAGGTAACACAGATATGCAAGGATGCATAATTATACCCCTCTCCATTAGGTTTCTCGTAAAACTTTTAACATACATTATCTGGCTTTCCTAAAGGGTACTTTGCAGTAGTACGTACTCATATTATCAACCAGGTGATAAAGAAACGCGCATAATATAACTAACTCCCTATATGTAGCCCTCATAGATTACCAGACGGCATTAGAGTCAGTGGAAACCTTAGTGGTCATGCGGGCATTGCGGAACCATGGTGCAGAAGAACATTTTGCAAAAATACTTAACGATATCATTAACGGCTGCACAGCTTGCATTGTCCTGCATTAGGTTAGCAGTAAAATCCCAATAATCAATGTTGAAACGCAGAGAGGCACGATCGATCTTCACAACCCTATTCACAGCGTTAACAAGAGGTATACAGGGGTTTCTACTGGGAACAGTTGGGAGCAAGAGTTAGTAGAGAATACCCACCAACCTTCGATTCAAGACGACATTGTTCTGCAAAACTACTCAGTGGATGAACTGCACAACATAATCAATGGTTAGAGAAGCAGGACAGTACTGTTGGCGAAAAACTAATGGGCATAAACCAGTCATGTACGAGAGACTCAGAAGAAAACAGCCGTTTACAACTTGTAGTGAGGTGCGGGAATCGGTAAGAGAATTATGTCTACTTAGGGCAGGTAGTGACCGCAGATCCAGATCACGAGAAGGAAATAACTAAAACAATAAGAATGAAGCGGAGTGCCTTTTGCGTGTTCTCTAAGATCAGGATTGGCAGCTTGCAGATACCACTCAAAAGAGAAGTATATAAAAATTTTATCTAACCAGTACTCACCCATGGGGCTGGAACGTGGAGGCTAACAAAAAGGGTTCAGTTAAGTTTAATATAATGCAACGAATAATCTAAAAGAAAATGATAGGTGTGACGGTAAGTGATAAGAAGAGGGCAGAGTGGAAAAGAGAATGAACGCGACCTAATGACATCTTAGAAGAAATCAAGGACAGGTTGGCTTGGGCAGGGCATGTAATGCGAGGGCAAATAACCGATGGTCGTTGAGGAAAAAGCACTGGATATTAAGAAGCCAGCATAGCAGCCGATGGCAAAGAGTGTTGTGTGCGGATGAGATAAAGGAGTTTCCGGGGATAACCTGGACGCAGCTGGCACACGAGAAGGTTAACAGGAAAGCTAAAGGGGAGGCCTTTGTCCACTGGTAGATGTAGTCGGGCTGATGATGACGATGTTGATGTGAGCAGAATGATTATTGCTGCACTAAACTACTGGAATATGCACTCTCTGGTGCCTTGATGCGCACATGCGGTGTTAAAAGACCGAGGTGATAAAAAATGTACGCGAGTTCTATTTATTTACCCCAAGGATCTGATAGCTCGCGCCTAGAAGTCTGAAGGTTGTATGAAAATTACTGAGGACACTTGAACTACTCCGGTGATTTTGAAAGTGAAAGCATTATTTTTTAAATTTACGTTTCTTCTCCCCTTAGTAATTACATACCCTTTCATAAGAATACAGTCGTAAAGCAACACATACGCCATAGGTTTACCTTTATTCGCCGCGAAGCAACACTGCTTTGTGGCCTACGGGCTGCGAGCACACCTCGCAGTTTGAAATGACTTGGTTCAATTCCCTGCATTTTCTGACTCAATTTCTTTCCTTATGAAGTTATAGTCGTTTTCTAGACCACTCTTTGTGGACTCCGACCCCGACGCGGGGTTTGGTTGCTAATGGTCCTTGTCAGGCTTTCGCCTTAAAAACTTGCACGACCGAAGGAGCGCGTGAGAGAAGTGGCCAGCTCGCAGCTGCACTATGGAAGATCGCGGACTCATTGCAAAAAGTGCAAGGCAATGTTAGGAGCAAGCCAACCTCACCTTGTATCGAAGGGACCGTGTTCCGTCGTTAGTGAAGAGCCAGCTTCCATTCTTGTCGAATGTGAATTCGCTCATGGTAGCAGCATGCCATGTGAAATTCCGCTCCGTATTCTGGCAGACCTACGTAGCAAACACGCGAATTTCTTTGGTGCAGGAATTGAGTGGTAATCAGTGGAGCTTTTTGTAATGCCCCCTAGTGACAAAGATGTGCGCGAGAACGAGTGTCCAGCGGTTCAGCGAGAACGGTTATGTGGTGCGGCGTTGCCATTGCGGTCAGGTAAGCATTACTCTAATAGTGATTTGCACACCGGTAAATAAACATCCGACCACACGTATATTCAGGGACAAAAAAATGCAAACGTCGCAGTCTTATAATCGAGCAAGGCGACATCGATGAACATCTGCTTACTGATAAACGTAGAACATTTGTTCTTAAGCTCACGTCAGCATTGTTACAGTGAAGGTGTAAACATGAAATTTCGCCAAATGTATTTCATTCCCGATAAGTAAGACAACGTCACCGCTCCAAAGCAACTGCTCATGGCAGGCAAACCCTTTATTTCGTATTCTTTTGATAATTTTTATTCCACAAAAAAACATGGAAGAGCCACCGTCCTTGTCACCATTCGCTGGATTGACTTTCAAATGAATGAGCAATTCGGTGAACCCGCCAAATCATGCCATAACGCAAGTGGTAGCAAAAGGGCCAGCAAGGAATGCAGCTATCCTTCAAAGTGGTGTCACTCCGCTGGCATTTCTTTGGCCGCGTCGGCCGAAAAGCACGCACAAATAAACGGTTTTCACATCACGTAAGTACGGCGAACTGCTCCAGAGCGCTGAAATCGGCTACAAAACGGCTTCCAGCCAAAGGCACCTCTTTACAGGTTATACAACCGCGATAATAAAAAGCATTCTGACGTCAGTGGTAATAGTGCTATGCTGATTGTACCTACTGGGCACGGAAATTCCTGAGCATGGAATGTAGTGTATGCATAAGGGTTGAAATTCAAAAGTTCGAGCGCCCAGAAGAACTACTTGAAAGATTAGTAATCGGGTGTACAATAATACTAGTTTGTGCAAATATGCCTATATAACAGCTTCCCTCAGTTGATGAAAGCAGAAGAAAAATCCGCGGTGGGGTACAAGTTTTAAGGAGTCAATAAATGAATGGTCTTTATAATACTCATATGTAGTTTACTGCACAACCAGTAACTTGAAAGACGAACAGCCGCCCCGAAAAATTTTCCTGAAAAGTGTAAAGCCGGCCAGAAAACAGTCTGAAGTTTTCAGTGATTACAACCCTAGAATTGTGATGGCTTTTACCTTTTTCAGAAGACCATTACTGCATATTTTCACGTCAGATTCCTACACCTGTGCGTTGTAACCGGTCTTTAGGCTTCCAGGTTACTTTGCTGAAGTTATCTTCCGTTCTGGCTGCCTTAACGTCTATATCCTCGAGAAACTGCCCAGGTACTGCTTGTAACTCACAGAAGGAGGAGGCTGAATGAAATTTATGCCCCTGAGAATTTTCGACCTATCTCCAGCGTATTTGCGCGTGCGTATGTATAGGTATATTTATGCGCGCGTACATATGGAAATTCCGGGTCTTACCTCTAGTACGTCTGCCAGTTGAGGTCCCTCGAAGCTCGTGCACCGATGCATGATCGAGTAGTTCCGCGGCTCGCTGTCGCCCTCAACGTATGGGTCCGGGTAGCGGGGCCTGTACCGACGAAGTGCAATCCCCACAGACAAAGCCAGCGTCGTGGGCAGTCGAGCCTCAGCTATAGTCTGGAACATCTCGTGCCACAGACGCTGTGCCGTTGTTCAGGACGTGCGAAAGATAGAAAACAAGGGATAAGCACGAGCGGTTGCTTTGGGAAGAAGTTTGTTCGTGCTCCTATTTTTATTTCGCTAGTACTAATAAACGCAATTCCGCGCATTTAGCCTTTGAGTGTCTCTGTCTGAAGCCACTTTTGTGGCAGCCCGCACATCTGCCCACCGTGCCAGGCGGCAGCTTACTTAATCGTTAGAGGGTGCTCTGGAACTGCAATCTGTATCGCCGCCCAACCCAAACAACAGCAGTCCCACCGATGGCAGCACCTGCCATGGATTGGCGGGTGAAAGCGTTCAAGGCATGTATTAGTGCAGAAAGTGACCAAGTCCGCATATACGGACACTAACCCATTATCGCATGCGAGCAACTGTCATCCGGTGAACACTGAATCTGAACACCGGAACCGAAGTGAAAATTTAACTGCTTGAGCACTTAATACGCATTTGGCCTAACTACGCAAATTGATTATCATTCTTTCATATAACTTACCAACGTTTCATTCACGCCAACGAGGAACGCATAGGTGTTCTTGACATCCAGCGTACAAACAACACCCCAGTCGTTAACTTTTAGCTTTGCTCGTGATGAGCCTTGGTCGTTCGCCTATAGCAGCAATTTGTACGCTGCAGGTGCACTGCAGGGGAGGGCCCTGGGATGCAGTGTGCCCTAGATTCATTGCGCAATGTTAAAAGTTGACGACGAAGGCTGCATTCAATACACAGCTCGGGAGTGTAGCAGTTAAACAAGACGAGGGATCAGCTGCGTCGGTAGATTATAGTGCTCTCATACAGTGACCAACGATGTTTATCTGTTCGCGATGCCGAAGGTTCGAAATCCAGGTGAGGCGCATTCGCGACAATGTTAATATTTGTTTATTTATTTTATTTCTGCAGGTCAATAATAATTATGGCAATGAGCTTTTCAATATTCCAATATTTAGTTATAGTGCACTGAAAAGGCACAATGAAGCCCCATATTTCCGGCATGCAGGAGAACGGCAAGCCGAATGATTTGAAACACTGCAGCAGGATTTGCATAAAGCAACATGACAGGCTCCGGGCACGTAGTTCATGCTATCGCACTGCGACGCATCTAATGCACTGACCGTCCGTAAATCTTATAAGCCTTACTGTGAAACGAGGACAACATTTTTTTTTAGTCTCCAGGAGCTAACGTTGTTGACAAACTTTTCTTTCACTGTCAACTCTTCTTGTCAGCAAGCGTTTACCTTGCTGTCAAACTTCAAAAGACACAAGCAGAAAATGAACAACAGCGCAGTGGTGCGCTTAGGCGATTCTGCAAGGGTATCTAGCTTTCTCCCTTATTCTCTGTGAGTCACCAGGAACTACCTTATATTTTTCGTGGGTAATCTAGCGTGACTCAATGAATCGGTAAATCGTCCCGAGTCCGGGCACACTGTGGCTGACGCGTCAATTACGTACGAAAGGGTATGCACTTCACTCTCCAATAAAGAAGCCGGAAATGAAACTGCGCAATGCATAGCAGTGAGCGTGGAAGCGAAACAATGTAACGAAATAGGAATCGGTACTTTCTGCACATAGAGGTAGCTCTTTGCAACGTTTAGCGAATTTATTTTATGAAAAAAAAGAGTGCTAGAAAGTATAATAATGCTACCTCTTAAGTGGCTCGGACTATTACTGCGACCGTGCTGACACCCCTTAGAGGCAGCTTTGCGGTTAGTTAAAATAAATAAGAATGCGCAGTATTTGCAGTGCGCAAAAACATTATTCGAATACCCATTCAGTGCCACTAGTTGCACTAAGTGCAAGTCTAAACTGCTTAAATATTTACGAAATGAAATCCCCTTACAAACAGTGAGATACGAAACTGCACTGAATTTCATAACTTGTCTGAACGCGTGTAGCGATACGTCAAAGCTAAAAATAAAACACGTTATAAACTAAGCCTTCTAATAGCAAAAGTTACCAGAGAATGTTTACAACATGCGATTCAGTGCGAAAGCACAGGCTTTTTCTGGGCAAAACTTTTTTTTGGTGTTTTACATGCATGAACTATTTAACACTCATGATGACTCGTTCATATTGCTGTATTTCTTTAACAAACCCGCAAAGGACCATTTGGTCGGGTCAGAACCTACATATTGTCACCGAGAAACGGATGACGTAAGCAGGGCTGGTTTATTTATGTTACTTATACGCACAAGACGTTGTTGGGACGCGCAAGGGAGCAGGCAGCACGAGAGATGAAAACGACAAAGCATCTAGCCCCGAGATGGCCCAAGGCTTGCCAACTGCCAGGAAATGCAGATTAGCCGCGGTATAGCGCCACTAGAGGATTTAGTAGTGTGGCAATATTAGTGCGGCGTACTGTGGACGATGAGCAGCAGTGTCGCGGGACGGGGCGCTAACGCTAGGAACATACTCGGCGCATACACGCCATAGACAATTTGGATAGCCTCTGAACGCCCGGAGCTGAGCTTTCGCACTCATAAAACCTGCTGAAACTTGCCGCGCTACGCTGAATGTCCTTTCGTGCTCATGCGCAAATTGCCCGATCCCAGTCGCCACGAATACCACTCCAAATGTCCATTGAAGCTTTTAAAACTAAATTGAGAACAAACGACATCCCTCAGGATCGAGCACATACCAGTGAGTATGGATAATCGTTGCTGGGACTATCCATAAATGATGGTGGCATCATAAGGCAGTTGGGATTCATCTTGTCCTCCGCTACCTGGTGTGCCAAGCCAATCAAGATGTCCACCACGGCATTCCTGAAATGAGATAACATTTCACAACTTATTGTGTTATTACATCATCACCTACATTCGCTGTCTGCGTTGCCTTATCCTTCCCTTCTCCTTTCTCCACGCTAATAGCAAGCGAGGGTAGCAATGCCGCTGGCAGACCTCCTCGCCTTACCTCTCATTAGCCTATTTGTTCTCTCTCTCTCACACACATGGCACTGATCGCAATGTACAAGCTTAACAGCAGCTGATTTTATAAACTGAACCCCCTTGCAGATCCATAACAGCGACTACGTAAATGACAACTGACTGAGAGAGTAAAAGTTATCCCCTAAAAATTGTCTATAGACAATGTATAAACTTCTCATAGACTCTATTGCCTTCCTGTAGATATTTATTTTTGTCTACTCAGAGTCTATTGACTGTCTATAGACAAACATCAGCTAAACGGGTGCGGCCATAAATCTATTGATTGTCCGTAAACTGTCTATAGCATTTGTATTGCCTATAGACTGTTCTGTAGGGTTCGTCAGTAGAAAGTCTATAGACATTGTAGGCAGAAGTCTATGAATTGTACAAAGAGATGAGAGCGTCGGACCATTTTGATGGAAATTGCATGCAGTACCACAGTTACATTGCGCCAATTCATCACCAAGCAATCGACTCTGCAGACCACGCACACTGTAGTGGAAGAGAATAACTAGGGCTGTACGAAACTGAAGAACAGCTTTAAAAGATTTCGTTTCTCTCGGACAGGACGCGGCTGTTCAATTTGACCGACAACATTTCTACTGGCCCTCACCTCAATTCCTTCACGATGAACTCTGCAATTGCTGCATCGAGAACTGGCAGCACGACTGCTGTGTACACCGGTCTCTCGTTGATGTCCTTGTCCCGCATCAAGGAGGCAACAGTCTGTGAAAAAAATACGGTTCAGCAAACACAGAAGTGGCGTGCCTCCTGCACTCAAACTGCCTGATTAACTTTTTGGAGGAACTGTATCTCTATATGCGCCATGTTGTGCAATCTAACAGGTCATATATTTTGTTAAACTGCGTTTAGCCAGTTAGTGAGTCGGCGATGGTTGAATATCACTTTGGTTGTCTCAATACTCCTCTACAAATATGTGCGACAGCAACGTTTCAGAGTATGTGCTCTGCGCTGTTCGAGAGCAGGATGCAAATATACAACCCCGGATTTATTACCATGCAGCGAAAAGTCAGATAACTGGCCTATGCCGATTCAGCGCATAGAAGCCGCGGATTTTTTTTGCCAGGATAGAAAACGCCCTAAATATTTCCAAGGGGGCGAAATCTATTTCCAGTGAATAAATGAAGACTTTGGAAAAATCGAAATTTACCTGTATCGAAATGGTGCCGTGTTCGAATCATAGGCATAGCTCTAACCGGTCACAACCCTTGTAAAAAGAACTGTATGATGCAATATCCTTAAATAGGTGTGCGGCACAATTGCAAAACAATAAAAATACAGATATCTCTCAAATGTCCCAAATCGTTCCACAATTACCCAGTTGTAATAAAGATGTCATAAAATATACAAACCGTTGACATTAGTTTTAGAAAGCCTGGTTATTGCATCATAGAGATTTTTTTTACATATATAGTAAGTCCTTTTATACGCCAGAATATAGCAAAACATAGTACACGAGCCGCCAGCAGCTATGAATATTACAAACAAAATAAACGCGACGACACCGAATTTTAGGAGCTGCATCTCAGAGGCTACGCTGCACCGCCATTCACTTCTAACCGGTGGCATGCAAAAATTTTCAGTAAACAGTGTCTGTTTCGCTATTGAAAAGAGGCGAACTTTTGTGCAATCAAATAGGAGGGGAGAAATAGCATGCCGGCAGCGAAACTTACCCGTGCGCTGTTAATCAAGTCCGCCATATCGCTTAGGCCGACACCAAAAGCTGGAGTATTGACGTGGCCGTAATGATAAATGCGTCGCTGCCAAAGGCTGTCTAATTGAGAATTTTCAACGGTATCATTCACGATCACCGCAGTATTTTTTCGCAGTCTAGATGGAGAAAAACGAAAAAATAACGATGTAATAGTGAAAAGCACGACAAACCGCAAGAACAAAGGCGGCGCATAAAATGTTACGGAGAATAAGCGTTAAGCAACACTTAACACGCTTGTGTGCCGTCGTCGTGCGCAGTCAGTAACAAACCACAAACATCTAGCCCTGGCATCTTTTCTTCTAAGTAGTTCGCGGATATCGCGGGACAAACGGAGTTAATACGACTGGGCGTATTCAGCTTTGCTTCTAATCTTCTATACAGCGGCTTCTTTCCCCTTCCCTATATTACAAATTCTTTCAAACGACCCCTTCCTCCACGGGGTAAGTAAAAGTGTGTGTGTGTGTGTGTGTGTGTGTGTGTGTGTGTGTGTGTGTGTGTGTGTGTGTGTGTGTGTGTGTGTGTGTGTGTGTGTGTGTGTGTGTGTGTGTGTGTGTGTGTGTGTGTGTGTGTGTGTGTGTGTGTGTGTGTGTGTGTGTGTGTGTGTGTGTGTGTGTGTGTGTGTGTGTGTGTGTGTGTGTGTGTGTGTGTGTGTGTGTGTGTGTGTGTGTGTGTGTGTGTGTGTGTGTGTGTGTGTGTGTGTGTGTGTGTGTGTGTGTGTGTGTGTGTGTGTGTGTGTGTGTGTGTGTGTGTGTGTGTGTGTGTGTGTGTGTGTGTGTGTGTGTGTGTGTGTGTGTGTGTGTGTGTGTGTGTGTGTGTGTGTGTGTGTGTGTGTGTGTGTGTGTGTGTGTGTGTGTGTGTGTGTGTGTGTGTGTGTGTGTGTGTGTGTGTGTGTGTGTGTGTGTGTGTGTGTGTGTGTGTGTGTGTGTGTGTGTGTGTGTGTGTGTGTGTGTGTGTGTGTGTGTGTGTGTGTGTGTGTGTGTGTGTGTGTGTGTGTGTGTGTGTGTGTGTGTGTGTGTGTGTGTGTGTGTGTGTGTGTGTGTGTGTGTGTGTGTGTGTGTGTGTGTGTGTGTGTGTGTGTGTGTGTGTGTGTGTGTGTGTGTGTGTGTGTGTGTGTGTGTGTGTGTGTGTGTGTGTGTGTGTGTGTGTGTGTGTGTGTGTGTGTGTGTGTGTGTGTGTGTGTGTGTGTGTGTGTGTGTGTGTGTGTGTGTGTGTGTGTGTGTGTGTGTGTGTGTGTGTGTGTGTGTGTGTGTGTGTGTGTGTGTGTGTGTGTGTGTGTGTGTGTGTGTGTGTGTGTGTGTGTGTGTGTGTGTGTGTGTGTGTGTGTGTGTGTGTGTGTGTGTGTGTGTGTGTGTGTGTGTGTGTGTGTGTGTGTGTGTGTGTGTGTGTGTGTGTGTGTGTGTGTGTGTGTGTGTGTGTGTGTGTGTGTGTGTGTGTGTGTGTGTGTGTGTGTGTGTGTGTGTGTGTGTGTGTGTGTGTGTGTGTGTGTGTGTTTCCACATTTTTCGTTGAAGTCGGTCATTGAACTTTAATAATTGGTTTTTGGTGAAGGGAAATGGCGCTGTATCTGTCTCATATATCGTTGCACATCTGAACCGCGCCGTAAGGGAAGGGATAAAGGAGCGGGTGAAAGAAGAAAGGATGAATTAGTACCGTAGTGGAGGGCACCGGAATAATTTCGACCACCTGGGGATCTTTAACGCCACTGACATCGCACAGCACACGGGCGCCTTAGCGTTTTTCCTCCATAAAAACGCAGCTGCCGCGGTCGGGTTCGAACCCGGGAACTCCGGATCAGTAACATTGAACTTTGAAACGCATATTTAAATCATAGAACTGAATGACCAGTTCAGCGCTATTATTTTAACCGTGCAAAGAATGAAAATTCTATGGTTATGTCAGAAAGGGTTTCGGAAACGTCGGCTAATGTTTTTAACTGCATTGCCTTCATTTTGACGGTGATTCAAAGCAAATAAAATTACTACAATGAGTTTCTAGTTCTATCTTCGTGCCTTTTAAAAGCAATTGTAATAGTATGTATTCGGCCCGTTAAACATTGTCGCTCAGCAGCAGTCTCTGCTCCTTGGACGGACGTCATAAGTCGCTTGATGAACAACCATGCTAGCCCATAGGACTGCACCATATATAACGAATGGAGCACTGCGCAACCAAACTGCCGGCTGCTTCAAACCCCGCTCCTGAGTAAATAGTTTTTTTCCCTTCACATTCTCCTCTATACAAAATCGTATTGAATGTAGGTACTGCTTGCAGCGTTTCCAGGGCTTCTTATTAACGGTGGCATGGGCTTGGTGCAGTGACCTGCCTGCGATGTGACAAGGCCTGTTAACACCGCCCAACTGCGTGTCAGAGATGCATTTGATTGGTATTCCAGGATAGCGCAATGTGGCGTTTCCGTTCGCCACAAAAAGGAAGCATATTTTCTCCGTCTGCCTGACAGTATAAAACGCTGATCTCGACACAGCAAGAACACGTACTATCTTTGCCAAGAGTAACAACGCCACAGGGTTTCCTTCTCATATTTGTAATGGAGCCCTTACGGCGCCCAGAAACGCCCGCACAGTGACCAAGGTGCACACAGATGAGCATACCAAAACCACCGTGTACATAGCAACGGCTCAGCGCCTGCATTCAATCACCTACCTAGGCAGGTGTTCTTTTACAGTTTTTTTTCTTTCGCTACGCTGAGCCTAGTCGCCTTCACTTGTATCTGCACGCCATATCTTTTAACGCGACAGGGTTAAGCAGCTCGGGTCGCAGAAAAGCCGGTGTCGTCAGCGTCTTTGGCCTTGTGCGAAAAATTGCGCATCTTGGTCGACACCTGAACCACGCCATAAGGGAAGGGTTTTTCTTCTCTTACGGCGCGGTACGGGTGTTCAGTGAGAATTGTGGGACAGGCGTCATTTCCTTTACTTAAAACCAATTTTCATTTCCATTTCCTTCCCTTACGGCCCGGTTCTGGTGTCCACCGAGATATGTGAGACAGGAGTTCTTTCCTTTCCTTGAAAGATTTTTGTTTTCATGTTCGTTGCCCTACGACGCGGTTCGGGTGTCCATCAGATATGCTTCATTTCCTTAAATTGTCCGGGCAAGGGCTCGCACCGAAGGACGATGGCGTTCCGTGGATGCCTTCGCAATCCTGCAACACGCTGTCGCGTCCTGCTCTTAAGGGCGAAGATAAAGTGTCCTCCAAATATTTTTAATAATACTTGAGGTTTTATAACCGTGGTCATCTGCTATCCTCTTTTGTGTTTTTTCTCAATACACGTTAGCAGGACAGAAAAGCAGTAAATGTTGCGACACTAGGGAGTGTTTTATTGTACGTTCGTTAAAAGGCAGCCAAACGCGCCAGGCACAGAACTCACCTGTAGTCGAAGCCGATCCCGAACTGAGTGAGATTGTGGGCATCAGTGGCATCAAGGAAGCGCTGGAAGTTTGGTTCGAAGGGCTCACTAAGTGTGCTTCCGCCTGGCTTGTACAGTGAGTCGTAGAAAATAATGGTGCAGACTCCGTCTGGCGGAAGCGCGATGTTTTTCGTGCTGAGGTGATCGCCGATCGTGCATATGAGTGAACTGGGCGGGACCCGAGGCTCTGCACAATAAACAAGATTTACAAATGGAGCCCTTTAGGGGGGAATTGGATATCGCTTATGATTTTGTAGCAACGCCAGTGATAACTGAATTTTTCTTGCACTGTAAATCCTGTTAAAAGTAAGGCTCTGAATGAACATGTCATGTGCCCAGGCAACGCCCTCATTTAAGATGCAGAAATGTGCAGACGCAAGTTCGTGTTATCAGAATATTCTTGAAGGGTGGGTCAAAAATCTTTACTGCATTCATGATGGATGGAATGATTTTTACGCATTCTGCGAAAATCTTGTACATAATGCTTGATTCAGTATTTCTAACAACTTTCTGAGTAATAAATTTACAGCAGAAAACATTAATAACTCTAGATTATTACTAAAATTCTCATCGGTTCAAAAAGAGCCCGCTAATAAAGGTCCATAATAAATATCAGAAAGACCTCGTTTCGCTACTTGATATTCATAGCCATGTTTTAAATGAAAAAGGCTTAAGAAATGAGGGATACGGTTCACGGATTATCAGCTATATGAAGGCGTGATTGTATTTTATTTGCACTGGTGGAAACGCTAAAGTGAAATTTTTCAACTCAGCACAAAACCAAAGCGACCGAAAATACGAAACCAACACTTCTTCCCCTTACACAAATTTCTTTAAACAGTCATTAGGCTGTCAATATACTTTAGTCTAATAGTCTGTAGACATGCTATAGGCAAATTCTAGAGACTAGTCTATACACAATCTATAGATTATAGACTTCCTGTAGATTTCAGTCTATAGACCGCCAATAGAAAAATGCCTGCCAAAGTAATACGCAGTTCTATAGACGATCTCCAGGATTATAGCCATACAATTCCTATAGATTTCTGTCTATAGACAGTGTACTGACTAAAATGTACTTGTTCAGTAGACATACGTCTGCAGATATTCCATATGTTTATGGCATCGCTATGCTATAGACCTTTTTCTAGAGACAGTCTGCAGAACACTGTCTGCTAACCTTCAGTGGGCCATTGTTTACGGACTGTCTATAGGCATACAACCGTTGAAAAAGGCCACTAAACGGTTTTTACAAATGGCACCATGACCAATATACTTACAAATTTAGTTTATTCCCAGCTATCGAAGCTAGGAATACGCAATACATGCACCGTAAAAATGTACCACATACATTATACAAAGAAATTTTGAAATTAACGGTCCGGCTAGCTTTCTGAGAAGCATTTTTGTGGCTGGTTGTCTTCAGGCATCAATTAGTGCGTGCTTACTTTTACAACAGAAGGTAACAAGTATAAGGCGAACTATAAAAAAATTTCTACTCCCCCTCTACACATGTGCTTTACAACGCAAAACAAACTTTGGCTGTCCCATTCTATAAAGGTAATGTTGACCTTTTTGTGCGGTTTTGTGGGGTTCAAAGACCTAAGGTGACTCAGGATTTGAGGTTTGCTTCCCTCATAGCTTCCGGAATAGTTTCAACGACCTTCTGTTCTTTATCATGCACTCATATAGCAGAGTGCACGAGCTCTAGCGTGTCGCCTCAATCAAAATGCGACCGGCGTGGCCGGGATAAAACCTGTGCTTCTAAGGTGACCAGACGAACACAATCCACTCAGCCATCACAAAGACTTCATTTCAGTAAACACGCAGGATCAATTCTAAATGGTTTTCATTAAACATTGTAACAAACACCGATAATTCGTGGAGCACTCTCTTTCTGCACTGTATACCTACCGCCAGTATTGATCTCTTTAAAGCATTCCTTTCGGCGCGGTTCAGGTGTCCAACGATAAAAAAGACCGATACTGCGCCATTTCCTTTCCCCAAAAAACCAATTATTATTAATAAATTATTTGGAACAGAAGACCTCGAAGAATTATGCCACGTATCAGAAATGACTCCCTACGAGCTGTTGGGAACGGCACACCAACAAAAACTACATTCAGTGCTCCTTACACACGAATTAAAGAGAATATTGCAGCGTTTATTCTTATACCCGCTACTAAACAAGCGCTTCAAAACACCCTGCGCGAGGCCTTGTACGTACACCGATAAGACCGCGGTGTTCGAATTTTGATGCAGGTAAAATTCTAGAGCTCCGCGTACTGTGCGATGTCAGTGCATCGTAAAGAACCCCCTGTGGTCGAAATGTCCGGAGCTCTTCACTATGGCGTCCCTCATAGCCTGAGTTGCTTTGGGAAATTAAACTCCCATAAACCAAATTAAACCAGTTCAGCACTGTTTCGCGCCCATACCTTGAAGCACAAAGACGGAACAGCACGCTTATACATCAGCTCGCGCTCTTAGAAACTGGCGGGTTGCAGTGCTTCCATACAGCGCACATACCCATAAGAACACAAACAGCATATAGTGGCCGCAGCTGCGTCTTTTCAAAAACACACGTGATTTTGACACAACATACGCATTACTGTCACGATGAAATGCAGCATCAAATTCACTTAGATTTTCCTTCACGTGCAGTCCGAACAAAGCAGTAAAGATTTGGTTCTTGCATGCATGTAGGTAACCTTACGCTGCTAAAAAAATCAACGAAAGGAACCAATGCGCTCAAAGCGTGAACTATTTTTTTTTTAAATCAACTTCTACATCAACAGCTGCAGCCATAACAACACAGTGGGAGCTTAATTGATTCATTTTCACAAATAAGCGCCGAGATACATTGACGTTTTCGTAATGTAGTAGCCGTAAATCAGAAACGTATACTGTGCCGCTCGTACAAATGCTGTTAGAGGAATTCGCGCACGCGTGAGTGGGATTCATGAACGGGCCTTGCAGAACGAAATGAGCCACCTCTTGTCTAAGTGACCTTTGCTCAGATTTCAAAATGAACAGCGCGCAGGCCAGTGGCGGCGGCCAGTGATTCGGATAACAGGGATGGATGAATCCGTGCGTGTGCAACGAAAGGGGAGACAGGATACAGATCGTAGATTCTTCACTGTGTTTGTAAAAGCTGGCCATTCAGCCGGCAATGAATTTATTCAACCACCACACTATTAGCATTCCTCCAGCGCCGCTTGATTAAAACTTTGGCAAATGTCTTGTGATCCAGCCTATAGCGTCGCAAAGCATCTTTGCTGAAACGTCGCTGTCCACAGCGAGCGAGCTTGTGCACGTAACAAGCAATGCGCACCTCTCAATGAACAGCAATTCATGATCCAGATAGGCAATAAGAGAAAGTCTAAAATTGAACGCTATCCACGTCAAAACGTGACTACGGCTGCGTTTTTATGGACGCAAAAAGCTAAGGCGCCCGTGTGCTGTGCGATGTCAGTGCACGTTAACGATCCCCAGGTGGTCGAAATTGTTCCGGAGCCCTCCACTAAGGCACCTCTTTGACTTTCTTCTTTCACTTTCTTCTCTATCTCTTCCCTCACGGCGCGGTTCAGGTGCCCAACGATATATGAGACAGATACTGCGCCCTTTCCTTTCCCGAAAACCAATTATTATTATTATATTTCAAACGTGCCAAGTAAATCAAACTCGCACGACGATAAGTAACGCATGTTTCCATTTCAACCGTCATTCACCTGCTAAGCAATATTTCTGGCCGCGCATCTACCGTGCCACAAAAAAAAAGAAAAAAACTGCAGACAGATCGCGAGGAGCGGCTTACCATTACGGGTTTCAGACCGACTGCTTTTTCGCGCGTTAGGAAATACATAGCGGCACAGAAATAGGCGGCATTAGTCGAGAACCCGCTGGCTTCCGCTTCTTATAACGACGCTTACAAACGGCGATAGGAAGTTTTTCGCTCCGAAGATAATGTGTTCTTCGCAGACAACTCTGCGTGGACTAGTTTAGGGGACCAAACGATTAAAACATAATCGCGTATAATTACCGCAAATGAACGATTAAGTTGGATTTCTTCGAAAACGTAATCCACGAAAACACGCGGACGACAGCGACACATCCGTGCACACATGGGTTTTGCAGCTCGGATTAGTTTCCGCCGTCTGCGGGAAAATGCGTAAAACGTGAAACGGAAACCCATATCACGGTCGTATTTTTACGGCTCGGCCTGTTGACCTGTGTAGCCTGATCTAGTACCCAAGACCATAGAGGGCAATTGGTTTATAAGATTGAATTCTCCGCTTCCGCTTTAAAACTTTGTTATTGCGAAAACAAAAATGAAATCGTACTGCTTTATTCATGGGCGTCGCATCTGCCTCCGATTAGTATGTGGCACACTTTTTCGATAATAATAATTCAAACGCTGCATAGCATAAGGTCTTTTTTGTGTGTGTTTAAAAACCGGCATGGGCTACATCAGCGTGTGGTTGGCTCCGAGGCAGCAGGCATATGAGAAGGTATTTAAAAATATTGGCTTTGTAATTGTTGCGTCGCAGCACTTTTTGACGTGAATGCGAACTGCAAAGGTATAAATTGCAGACGTTAATAGTGCGGAGAATCATGCTCTTTCAGACTCTTCTAACGGTATCTTAAGAAATTGGCACATCCTTGAAATCTAAAACCCGTCCTCTCCCCTTCATTTTCAGGACGTTTTAAGGAGAACTGTGGAATGGGTGGCGACAAGATTCTGAGTTAAGCGCGTTGGACAGCAACAATCGAAAGTTGAAACTGAATTTGGGGGGCGTCTTGGTTTGATGTAGTACGTGCACCCTTACGTGCAGTTCCCGCTCACAAATGATTTAGTCTAGAATTGGTGGGTATGCTCGCACAAGCACGAGGCCGTTCCGCGTATTGCGATCATTCCATATAAATCCGGTTATGTCTCGCCTCAGGCAAAATGTTATATAGGAGCATGCTGCCAACTTTAAACATAAGCACTTAAACAATAAAAAGCTTCGCATCAATAGCTTAAGGCTACTGAGGGATGCTTATATATATACTGAAATTTTATTATTCGGCTCACAATACTGCTGCCAATAGCAGCTCTCTGTCTGAAAAAAATTACGTCAGGAAATTATGACAAATCCTCACCGGTAATAGGGGGTGCAGTCACCGCAGGTGTAGCAGGCGTAGTAGTAGTGCTCTGCGCTGAGGATTCTGAAAAGGTGGAGGAAATGTTTGGTAATGATTCTTGTAATGAAAGCTTAAAATATATGAATAAGTTGCTTTTATAAGGCTGGCCCGTACAAGAATGCTTTTGTCAAAAATTTTTGTGTATGTGGTGCCTAATTCTACTTTTTACCAGCACAACGAGTTTAACACTAAGAAGAGGACACATCTTGCGCACGCGCCTCTTATATGAAATAAAAATTCACAATGTTTTGTAAAGAGCACGTGTCTTGTCTAGAAATGCCAATTTTAGAAGTGTTTGCGAATCTTATAGAGTTTTCGAAAATGTTTTGGAGTCTTTGGCTCTTCCCTAAAAAGCATGATTGCTTTTGACGAAAGAGAAAATTGGACGGTAATGCTTGAAGACATCAGCAACAGCCTGATAAAAAAAAGCAAATCTAGGGGGCTCACTGTGGAGCGGCGGTTTCTTCAAGACCAACTAAATGCCTGAAAACGCTGATTTTCAACGACATAAACTCTGGCTCAGACGCGTGATCCAGTACTCGGCACCGATAAGGCTAATCTTCTTTCCGATACGCAAAGCCGAATCCGAGATTTCTGCGCCGTAGACAAAAAAAAACATGTTGCAGTCATCTGTTCGCGAATTTCATAATAATGACAAAAGATCCCTTGAAACGAAGTAGCCTGCGCACTAAAGTGCTCAGTCATTGCTTTCGTGCTTTGAAGCACAAAAGCATCCACTACAGGGGTATTCTCTTCCAAGAAGTTCAAAATACCGGTGCTACTGGTTCGAGTGCGTTATCATCATATCTGCGTTTTAAAGAGGGAAGCAAGGCTTTCTGGTGAAAAATTTGTGTCCGCTACCTAAGGCATGCCCAGAAATTAATGCTTTCCAGTGTCAGGGATTTCATGCTTTTATTACGAGTTTTGTTACTATTATCGCCTAAAATGTACACGGCACAGCCACTGCATTCCTTTCCAAAAACATCGATGTATCTCATTAGTAGACGTCTATTTAAACGCACATGTTTTTAAATCTGTGTGTGTGCCCTGCATATAAGCATTCTCTATAAATACTTCTAATGAATTCGAAATCACAGTTATTTTCTTTTAGTTTAAAGAGCCTCGCCAAAACGGCTGAAAGGCACCGTTAAAAAAAAAGATGTATTCTGACTAATCCACACGCGAATATTCCTGAAACGCACAAAACATATCAACCTTGCCTTGGAGTGTTTTTTGAAATGCTTTGAGCTGATTGCAACGCGGACCCTGTTCATAAATAGTTCGCGAAATAATCATGAAACCTCACCTCGTGTAGTCGCTACCTTTGTCCACAGATTCCCTAAGCAGACAGAAAGAAAAAGTTGTTAGGACGTAAGCTGGTTGTTTTTCTCAAAGGCCTTTTTTTATGGGAGTAATCAAACTTTTCTCCGGCACCGGGGGTCTGTATAAGAGGGCTTCAGGGCTTCGTAATACGCGCCTTACCGTTTATTAGTCTATATAAGAGATATTCAGCACAGCCAGAAGTCTAGAGGCGGAATAATTTCAAAAGGCTGCGTGGCTGAAAGACAAATGTGTATTCACGCGGTATGCCAACTTTCTATGTGCACTCAAAGCAGAATGCACCAGATGTTCCCTCTTCGTACCATACTCAAAAATAATCAAAACTACGCTGCAGTCACTCACTCACAGAACGTGCATGTCCAAAAAATTGTGTTTAAATAGCGGTCGAAAAGTATTGACTTCAGCACATATACATTCTATTTATTATTCAGGCGGAGCTGGCTTGGCAGTATCACTGCACTTGCCTCAAGTCCACCGTTCGCACAGCTTTAATAAGGGAAAACAAAAGATGGTATGACGAACGAAGAAGTACCGTACGTAACAGTAATTCACCTAAAAGTGGAATTCGTGTGAGCAGTTTGGTATTCTGAACAGGATAAGTCTGGCTAAGCTAAACTAAGCTAAGAACATGCTAATCTTCAAGTTTGTTTCTTTTTTCGCTTATTCACGTCATTCGAGAGAGACATTTCCAATTTATCCTGTTCATTTCGCTCGATTGCCTTGCCGCCACCAGCTTCTACGCTCAGCGTTTTTTATGAATAGTAACGTAATTACATTCTGTCGAAATTTCTTACATTCACATCCTCTCATGTTTCCCAGAAGCAAACATTCGTGACAGTCAAAAATTTTATCTACTGCCACCTTAATTTTCAAGATCATTCATGCTTCCCAAAGTCACAGAAGGAAACCACTTGTCATGAGCTTTAGCGAAAATTTACCCAAGGAAAATTTTAATATTTTAAACTCATACTGTGCTATCTTATTTTTTTCAAGAATTACCATAAATCCTTGTGTACTTTTCGCACCCGGTGCATAATCCGCCGTGCAGAGTTACAGCTGGAAAAATTGCTTACATTGTCCGCGCCCAGTATATCGCCCGGCGGAGCAAATGTCTGCCAACAGCGCATATAAGTGCATGTACACGAATTATGGAACTAAACTGTCTCCTCGTAATAAAATATGCGCTCCGAATTTAATCCAATATTTGTCGATATCAAAAGATTATACATTGTACGATCCGCACTTACAAATAGTCCGTATAGCACAAGTTTCGAGAGCTTAGTTTCAAATTTTTCATCTATATACGGCGATCTGTAAATCGGAAATTGCGGTAGACTAACCTTTTCAGTGCGGATCATTGTTTACCGCTTGTTCATTTGCCCGTTTTCTTTAATCCATGCCCAGTTTTATACCTTGCACATTTTTTTTTCACCTTACTCTCTTTAGTACCTGGCTGCTTTGTTCACACCTTGTCTCTTCAACTCTGCAACTGCGGATAGTACGAGTGCACTTGTTCCTTCTACCTAACGGAGGGCGCTGATACTAAATCATCTGAATTATTGTGCCTTGTGAATACGCACCACTTTCAGATATCAAACCATTCCCTTATCAAAAGGATTACATAAGATCAAGAGCAGTTTAAATACACCGTCAATAACAAACTGCGTGATCAGTCATCACTTCTTGATTCTTTACACATTTTACAAAAAATTAAAATTTTTAAATGTAGCACTTCAGTTATTTATTAAATGTTTTCAGGAACAATGGAGTTTTAAATTTTCTCAGGATGTGCTGTAAGGATGCCAGTTAAAGTTTTATTGGGTTCGACTATGTTTTTTAGGGATGTACTCGAGCCCAGAAATTAGTCACTTTTCCTGCAGCACTACAGCCGGCACATAGCAAGATGACCAAAGAATCCTGTTACTTTTGCAAGCGTGACTTCATGAACTACATTCAAGAGCGGGTGCACTACTATACTGCGCGCGAAGCTGGTGGACGGAAGTGGTTCCAAGTTGAAGTGACGAATACGGCGATGCAATTGCTTGCGAGGCATCTTATTAGTGTAGTGTTCCCGCCATTGTTATTCTCCGTTGGAAGCGCAGACTTCATTGCTATTTGGGGTAAGAAAATGTTTCAGCGTTTTGCTCTTAACATTCAGGGTCATGTATACACCGCGAACTAGGTAATACAACCTTTGTCCATAAAGTTCCGTGGCTGAGTCTTTTAAAAAATGCGTTTAACACTGAAATCATTTGGGCAGCACCACTTCGAAATAGTCCCCCTTGCAGTCTATACACAGCTTCAAAACCTTCTTTGGGTCTAGGAAACAGTTGGAAAACGCTTCATTTGGCAGGCCTGTCAGCTTCTTTGTCGTGGCGTCTTCAATGGCCTCCACGCTCTCCATCCAGCGACGTTTTAGGGCTGTCTTCACACGAAGAAACAGAAAACAATCGCATGAGGAGAGGTCAGGCGAGTGTGGCGGATGGGGAAGTACAGTATTACTGTGCTTGGCGAGAAATTTTGTCATGGTGAGAGCAGTGTGCGGCCTTGCGTTATCATAGAGAAAGCTCGATTGTCCAGATGCCCATAAGTCAGGGTGACGGCATCGCAGTGCATCACGCATGTGTTGTAGCACGCGGATATAAAACTCTTGATTCACTGTACCCCTTGTGAGAGGAACTCGTGGTGTATGACACCTCTGGCATCGACAAAAATTATCAGCATCGTCGTTGATTCGGTCTTCTGTCGCCGCACCTTTCTTGAAGCCGGACCTCTTGTGGACAGCCATACGGTGGTATGCCTCTTTGTGGACCGCATTGAAAACAACAAGTTTTCTCTTCAGCAATGATGCTGTCGACGAATGCAGCATCTTTCTCTGCCTCGGAGAGCAAATGGACGCTCACTGATGCCCGCGTGTACTTCTGGTCCTGGGTGAGGGAGTGCGGGACAAGTCTGGCGTCTTCCCCAAGTTCTCTCGCAAAATTTGATGGCATGTTGTCTTACTAATGTCGAAAGCATCTAATAGCATGCGGACCGGAATAGTGCGGTCTTGCTGTACTATTTCCCTGATCCGAGCCACATTGTTTACATTCCGTGGGGTTGAAGGGCGCCCCTGCCTTGTGCTGTCTTCCACCGACGTT
Organism: Amblyomma americanum; assembly: GCF_052857255.1. NCBI lineage: Eukaryota > Metazoa > Arthropoda > Arachnida > Ixodida > Ixodidae > Amblyomma > Amblyomma americanum. Next base: position 99,793,870 of record NC_135505.1, read on the forward strand.
CTCCCCGAAACTAACCTCTTGTGCCACTCGAAAACTCGCGCCCGCGATAATGTCTCGTTTGCCGTAAGCGTCACGAAGGAGCTCATACGTCTGTGTGGCTGTGTTGCCAAGCTTCACACAGAATTTGATATTTAGACGCTGTTCGGTGTGAACGTCCATCTCTCCACATTCACTCCCTGTAGAATGCGCAAAAGAATAGTGACAACGTATTTTTCTACATGTACTGCCATCTAGCCGTAGGCGCAGCAATTAACATAAAATAGCTCAGGTTAGCCCAACACCATGGCGCTACACACAACGCTCAAAAGTAGTTTTGGGGAATCATTTCTAGAGAAGAAAATAAACCAGCCTCGAAACTTTACGGACAAAGGTTGTTTTATTCCTATCAAAGTAAAGGTCGTTTGAATTAAGCTTCATGAAATCGAAATTTTGTAGCATCGAATGAGAAAACAGCTTTTTTGTTTAAGGTAATGACGCTGTCCCATTCCTTGAAAAGAACTCTTAAATTTTATAGTGAACTTCGGCTATGCACAGCGCTTTGCCAAGAAGCATGAGTATCACAGTTCGTGTGTGTGTCACATCATGAAGGATTGTTTAGTGCAGGGAATAAAGAAATTCCAATTCTCTACAAATTGCACTTCTACTTTTGGCGCATGGGTACAGTAAAGTGTTTTATGAAGTCGTAGAAAACTACAGTTGTTTCTTTACGAGAAAGCCACGTCCAAAGACCAATAAATTACACCACAGCCAACTGCTCCTCAGGCACAAAAATATATATACTAAGCACTTGGAGATGTATTGCAGCACTTTGCGGCAGCCGTGACGCCCACCCTTATACTAATGCTTCTGGGTTAGTAGACATTAAACATCACCGGATGTAGTCGTCGGCTTCAGCCTTTGGGATTCTGAAAAGAGGTGTTGAAGGAAGCCTTTAATACAACACGTAATCCAGGTTTTTGAAAACACGCTACTTTTTTGCTCGGAATCAAAGTTCCCACCAGACACGACTGTTTGAGAAAGATCTCCTTATTAACAGACGGTAGAGCAAAAGTTCTCTTGCATTGCAGCGCCCGGGCTTCTGGAGATGAGAAGAGTAACATAGAACTCCAGACAGAAATCCTAGACCGCCAGTGAAAGCGCAACATTTTCGAACGGAGCAACGAATGCACAAGTCGTTGAGGAAAAAATCTTGGCACGTACCATATTAACGCACGTGCGGCTGCCAAACGTAACTCCTAAAAAAATAAGGGCTCAAATTTCTACTTTGAACGCAAGCAGCCAACTACAAAGGTCTAATAAAGCAACTATTATCTTTCAGGCGTATAAAACCTCTAAACTTATTATTGAACCGAAAGCTTAACTATGCTAGATGAAGCCGATTTCGCGATGCGTTGCCTGTTGTCTTTCAAGTGAGCCAGACGTTAAGTGTGGCTGTAGGCCTTACCATATATGGTCCACCATGGTGTCGCACCACTTGACCTTTGAACTTTGACCCTTAGATTCGCTGCTAGAGGGCGGTAGAATAGTCTGCAGCATCGGTTGTGTGACCAACCTGTCGCTATGAAGCATTACTTTAAGTGCCACTTGCCACGGTGGCAGGGTGGGCGCACTGCGTACCCAGCGTGTGCAACGCACTCAACGTTACAGACGCCAAGCCACGTCTACTTGCCCGATACACCGCAGCTTTCGTTCTCTAACCAGGCTCAGCGTTAAAATAGCATGTAATTTTTTTATGTCAGTCATAAAAAGGCTCATTCCCAGGCTCCCAGGTTGCATTACTTCTTGACTGTGTAAGAAAAATGCATTTTAATTCTATGGGATAAATTGCTGAATAAACATCCAACGGAAGTTAGAGGCAGACAGAAGAAAGGCTGTGTACGAGCGTTACTGGACCAAGTGAAAAGCTAAGAGTCATGCAGGGCAGGTATTTTAATATTCCCAAACAGACCACGCCGTCCGCACCTGACGCAGACCCTGCGCCTTGCTGAGTTCTCGGGAGGAGCGGTTTTTAGCGAGAGTTTTATTTTTACAAATGAGCTTTTGAAAGTTGAAACCCTTCCACGTTTTTTCAAATTCCTGGACGACCCCATGTTAAGGCTTAGACAGGGAAAAAAACACAAAAGAGCGGACATGTGAACTGCAATCATCATGGATGATTTTTGCAGGACGTGTTCTGGCTGTATCGGTGGACGCACATTCTCAGTTTTTGTTGTAATCGCAACACTTAGAAGTTAGTGCCGTCGCGGCAGGCTGAAAATTCGATGGCAAGTTACGGGTTTGAAATATGCTCTAATATGGCTGCCTGGTTTGTAATCTAACCAACTTGCTATTTAAAACAGAATAAATTGCTCATAATTGAGTAAACATTCGGGATGAAAAGGAATGCGGAGTGTTTAACTTTTACTAAATGCTCATGTCATCTCAAGATTAGGTTTCATCAAGAACATGAGTTTTTTAAAACTTGAAAGTGCGTTACACTTGGTGACGGGCAAATAGAGTACGTCGCATGCACCGGACTAATTTTTAGCCGAGTAAGAATGAAGTCATCTTGCTCGAAACTATATTATTTTAGATATGGTTTCTTTAAGTTGACAAATTTCTCATCAAGTGGACTTTGCTGACTGCCATTATTTAAAACGATATTTTTCAATTTGATTGTCATATTTTTAAACGAATTTACGTTACTTTTCAAAATATGTTGTAGTATACTTTGAGCATCATTATTCTGTAGTATAATGATGGCAAGACATTTATCGAAAAGAAAGCCACACGTATTTCATATCGCTCTCTTTTCAACTCACAATTTATGCTGATGGATAGTGGAAAAGTTGAATGCTTGAATTTATACACGTTGTGCTGTTGCAAAGCTTGGAGAGCCAGGTATTAAATTATGAACATTTGTTATGCCGTATACCAGGTGCTACAGGGAAAAACAAGCAATTTTCGAAAATAGGCTTTATGGGGTAAAAATATTGATTTTACGACACATCATTACTAGTGTTGGCGGACACCGCCAAGTTAGTGATTTGTTTTAAGTAGTAAGCTGGTTGACTATTTTCTGATAATTAACTTTTTATCTATTATATTTAGGCACCTGGTTGGATTTGTGGCCGGTCGTTAGTAAAAGCCATATCAGTTTTTTGAACTTCGAAAAGGCGACTATCCTCGGTTCTGTGGCTCGACGAAATTTGGCTACGTCGTGCCAAATTCACGTGCTTTCGATAGTATGAAAGGCAAAGCAACGCGTCCAGTGCACATAACTATTCAAAAAAGCCAAAGATTGTCGAGCCAGGCCGCCAAGAATAATCGGGTTTTCTAAAATCTAAAACTTATATGGCTGTTCCTAATGACCAGCTACGTATCTCTAATTGCAACTAGGTGCTTAACTCTAAGAATTAAAAAGCTAAAAAATAGTTAACAAGCTTACTACTTAAAACGATTCACCGGTCTTCCGGTGTTCACCAACACTGGTAATACTACGCTGAAAAAGCCGCATTTTTACCTCAAAAAGTCTATTTTTGAAAAACTAGAAGCCTTCCCTGCCTGGTATACGCGTTAATTACTGTAATTAGAGCACCGCAAATCTCTGCCGGGTATATGAGCCCCATTTAAGTAATGTTTCCCAGTTTTTTTACTGAAACAGAAGTCATATACATTGCTTCTGTTGACGATTTTTCAGTTTTTCAATCGTCGGAGTGATATGCTGAACTCTGGTACGCTCCTTTAAATCAAGCACCTGTACAAAACCCTCGCGCATGGTGTGTTCAGCAACTAATTTTTTTTTGTCATGAAAGGGAGGCAGAGCGTGTAGTTTCTATTGGCATCGATTGTTATGCTCTAAAACGCTCTGCCTTTCCGAACGATTGAAGATTCAGCTGGGGCCACAAAAAAGCCTAACACCGCGGAAGTAAATGAAAAACGATTCAAAAGAAGGGTGCATTACAATGGCACTGTAAATGATTGAAGCAAACACCTAGGCATAAATAGACTGAATCGCGGAGCTTTGGAGCGAGTGCCATAACCCAACTCGAGTCCAAGCTCATGCAGCAACCGGCAGATAAGGCAGCGCAAGCAGTACCATTGTTCTTGGCATAGGCCATTGTCATCTTCGGTACTAGACTATTCATAGCACAGCGAAGACCCGCACACGAAAAAAAATACGTTTGCGATGTAAGATTCATCTGATGCACGTAAGTTGTGTGCTTCAGTCCTTTCGCTTGAATGACCCAGCAATGTGCGTACGTTCTGCACGTCTTCCATTTCCATTCTTGAAAAGAAATATGCAGTCGCTAAAGCTTGTTAGAAAGCGCAGCATTTATAAGAAAATAACATGCTCTGCGCGTAAAAGGGCGTAACTGTGCCTCATGCATGCCCCATTCATTTCGTCTCTCAGGTTACCAAGTTATTCTTTGTTTCCAATTAATTTATTCTGAGTGATTGAGCATAGGTACAAAGCGTAAACACTGCATTCTTAAACAGCGTGTATGCACACTTGATTGCGCACTATGCCAATTGGCTTTTTCGGCCGGTCCTCAGCATTCCAGCTTACTAGCAACCTTGTGAGTTGTGAACAACACGCGTGGAGACCACGTTTTGTTTCACAACCCCGCACACAGTGAGAGAGATAGCAAATTCAGCTTCTTCGCAGTGTGGTTCATTTTTACACAATAAATTTTAATCCCGAGGAAATTTCAATAGGATGCCATTGCCCCTTAAGTGTTATTTTGTGACTCAACAGCGATCTGTGCAAAAAGATTTCGAGACCGAGGGATCTGGCATTGAAAGTGACAACTGAATCCGCCGCCTCAACGCACCAACCGAATGTGGTCTTAAAGGCCTGCCTCAAGTATGTAAGAAGAGCAGAAATTCTTCCCTGTAAGTCTCATTACGTTCTCATTGAATGCTCAGAACACTTCCAAGTCATGCACAGAACTACGGCGGGCTTCTTGCCGCTTTGTAAGTGATGATCGAACAGCACCGACTGCGTGAAAAGTCAACCGCTATCTTTTAGTTTATTTAAAGGCGTTTTATTCTAATCAGAAATAAATACTGCGTAGATTACCGTTCCAGTTGTGACTCCAAAAAGAATGCTGGAATATTGAACTTTGCTGCACTTTTGTGTCGGGTTTGAAGTCTGAAGAGTTTCACGGTTTGTTCTTCTTAAAGCGAATATGTAAAAAGCACTCGGGTTAACTGGGCTACCCTTTCGACGGCCCCCTCAGATATGAAAACTACAATTCATCATTTTTTGTTCCTTGCGATAATGTCCCGCTATTTTTCAGTAATATGTATATATGAATATACTTGATTTGCTTCACTAAGCAAGGGGGGCGGGCTATTTCATGGGTAGTAAATTCAACTGCAAGCATCACGACTCCACTGATGCTGACATAATTTTTCATGGCTCTACAATCTAACGCTTGGCGGAAATTTCGTTTTGGTTGGCGAAGATACGCTGCTCCTGCTGATGGTGGTAAGATTCATTACCCGAGTCATTTACCTTAAAACTCTTAACACGGCTCCTAAATGCACGTCTACCGTCAGACAGCTCGGGAAACGGTAGGCTTGAACTTCTTTGCTTAAAACATTAATTATGAGAACAAGATATTTAAGCAGTAAATCAAAATATAGCGCTGTCATTACGATAAAAACTCGAAGCAATGCTTCTCAGTCGCTTTCATACATTGTCGAAGCACTCGAATAGCCAGGGGAGTACACAGCTCCGATTGCAAGGGTCATGCACTTATTACCGCATACTAGAGAACGCTTTCTAGCACTCACCGGGTGTAGCCACAGCACTCAGCCTCAGGAACGCTTGAAAAAAAAAGAGAATAAAATAATAGCCGATTAGCGCATTCAGTCCAAATGCGAAATAGGTGCGCTAGCATTTTGATTGACACTTCGGTTCCGGTGTTCAGATTCAGTTTTCAAGGATGGCAACTCGGATAGCGATAATGGGTTAAAGTTCATGCATGCAGGATTGGTCATTCCCTACATTACATTAACAAATCCCTGGGAGTCCTGATACTACTCCTGGCGCAGTGATGCAGGGTTAAGCGACGCGCCGCTGCCCTTCTGTGGCATGTGCTGCCAACGGTGGGACTTAGGTTGCTTGGGTTGGGTTGACACCCAGTTTGCTATTCCGGAGAATAATTCCGGAGAATGACGAATAATTGAGGCTGCCACGTTGGGTAGGCTGCTAGGTTAATACAAATAAGGTTGGCAGCCCGAAATGCAGTGGGCAGGTCGCAGGTTTTCCACCCCCAGTGGGCAGAGAAGCAGCCTCTCAGAAAGCAAACTTCAGACAGCCTGCTAGAAAGCAGGTTCAAGACAAATAAACAGACAAACACACAACGACGAACTGCGATGAATGCCATCTTTAAGTGTTAACGCACTAAAACAAGCTAATAAGCTTTCTCGGTGTACATATGGTCATCGAGGCCGAAATCAGGCTGATTTAACCTCGCCATAAGTTTCCTGAAGCAGTGATGGCCCAAGCAGGAGCACCTCTTTAGCTTAGAATGAAGCCTCTTTCTCGCCATTTGTTATTTAGGCTACTGCAAGCCAGGATCGTAGAAGAACGCCTTTAATAGAAAGCTCTCATGTGCACATGTAAACGCTTGTTTTTAACTGCCCGAAGCCAAATCCAGCGTCTTCAAGGAAAGTAACAGGGCCTTCAGTGCTGAGCCAAGGTCCACCAACTACAAACACCGGGGCTCCAACTTTCAATTCGCAAAAAAATTCTCACAGCTACAAAAAGTCGAAAACAGAATTAATGCTTGAGTCGTTTACAAGCAGCACACTGTCTTTTTTGTGGCCCACAAAACCGTTACTGTCGCGCCGCTAGGACACTTCCCTAAATGAAACTTTTCTTGGTAAATTTAGTACAACAGAATAAAATATTATAACGGAAGTATGGTGTCTTTTTTTCTCTTTGTGTTTCTTCAACGTAATCAACGTAACATAGCGTAACAGCTATGCTGGATTAACCCTTCTTGCTTTAGATTTTTTGCCGTGTATGAGTAATGTCTTTAAATGCAGGTGTTTAGTGCAGGGAAGCCGACTTAAGAATGACTGCTGATTTCCGCCTGAAAAGGCCATTCCAAGGCGCCTATTGGAGGACTCTTGCAGAAAGATTTGAAAGACTACAGATGCCTTCTTGCCGATAGCAATGCATGGAGAGCCAGTCTGAGCAATGCTTTCAAGTCATGCTCCGCTAGTTTGGGTGCTGCTGCCGTTCCCATGCACCGGAAGCAACCATCGAGAGCGACCTGGGGCGCAAAATTTCACTTTCAAGCATGTACAGCCCGCGCCATCCTTGTGTAGAGTCGAGGAAGAGTGCACTTTTGTTCCCAAAAATCCGCACCTCATCCTGGTTTATAGGTTTTACAGCCTATGATCACCCAGAACTACAGCCACATAGAAGTGCAAGACGGGAGTGAGCGGTTTGCTCGGAAACAATAAGCAGCTTTATAATTTCAGTTATGATTTCACTGCGCACACTGTGTGGGCACTCTACACGACGCTGACGCAGACTGTACTGCGTATGACACATATACTAAAGGCGGTTTACGGAATCCCGTACAACGGATCATTGGGCACGAGTCATCGCATCTGGACCGAGCGAGCACTAACGATGTTCTGTGAGGTTCATCTTGAATGCAGCATGAACTGCTAGACAGTGCATTTCCCAAGGCCTGTACTCGCAGGCTTAAAATCTTGTAGCCAGCCTCTCCTCACAGTTCGAAATGCTGTACACATAATGCAAGTAACCGTCGGTCGATTTATATTGACATTCAGTGATGTGTACCTCGGTTATAAAGTAATCAGAGTAAGTCAAATATTATTGGTTTGTTGAAAGTTGAAGTGTAGATATTTATACCACACGCAGTTTTATTACACATTGGTTAGCAACTTCCTTTGCTGAGAATATCAATTTCATGTCGCTACAGAAACATGCCTGCCTGAAACATTATTCTGTTCATGCTCATTCTAGGGTGGGTCGCCAAATTAGAGATATGAACACAGTTATCGTTGACCAGATTTGGGCAGTCAGTCAGGCATACACGGTTCGTAAGCGCAGCAATCCACCACAAGGGCTAAATTTAACGCGCACACAAAATTGCTTTCTTATCTTCAGTCGTCTGCACAAACGGTGTCTCAGTCATGTTTTGCCAACCTACTGGTCGCATGTCTGTCGCAAACGAATAAGGAATAATTTTTTTTAATTATTATCTTAAATACCGGAATCTTAAAAATACATTAGAATCGAAATTGCTGCTTTGTGACTTTGGCAAGCGCCTTCTCGCATCTAACTCGCAGTCCCGCTATACATGGAGAGGTTTATTTTATTTTCAAGAGCAAGCGTGATTTGGTTTTAATCTGTGAAAGAAAGGAATACCGTTGTGACTCTGTGAACTGCATCTCCTTAAGCTACGAGGGACAACACGTAAAAAAGGAGACTCGTAAAACAGAGAGCCTTCTCACCCACATTGCATCCGAGCTATCCCTCTACAGCCTCTAACCACACTAGCGCTTGGCAAACGGCTCCCTGATCCTAGCCTGCGTTCGCACAATGCGCTTTCTCTGCGTGCATTAAGTCCAAGGTCGAGCGTCACCGAGCGCTCAGCACTTAATCTGACATTAGGTCGTTTTTCGGTGTTTTTTGCAATTCTTCTGCAATTTTTAGGCGTTCATAGGAGACATAGATAGCTTTTGTACCTTGTAGCGTGTGGCGACGAGGTGAAGATTAGGGGAAGAGTGATGAAGGTTAGACTTAGGACGTTGGAAGATATGCACTCATGACCGTGTTTTGATAATTATACCGTAACAGTTAATTTAGCAATAATGGCTATAGGTGAAGTTTGCGGCGTTCATATAGAGGAATAAATTGTCCCTTCATTTAAATGTTTCTCGACAGGGAAGCAGATTTATACGCCAGCAGAGGGGTTTAACCTGCTGAAAATTAGTGAGTTACTCTGAAGCACTGAAGGCGAAACTACTTCATAGGAAACGTAACGTGACGTCAATGGAACATGTATGTGACTCAATTATCTTGCTCTATCGATAATTCTTATTCGTTAAATTTTATTTCATTAATTAAAATACTCATTTATGAAAATTTAGGAACACCCAAAATTTTCCGACCTCTTAAGTGTATCACAAATTCTTGTTCGAGCATTACGTTTCCTGAAATAATCGAATGCGTTTGCAAATTAACGTAGCATTTTATGAGCGCCAAGAATTATTATGCTCGCTTGTTATTTATTCATTTTAAAAAGTATTGGAAAATACTGCACCGCTAAAATTTTCTCTTGTCAGACTGTTCGGAAAGCGAAGCAAGTTCTGGTCGCATGCATGCTAGAAGAATCTATATAATGCTGGAATTACGGTGACGGAGCCTGTGAGCTTCACAAGATTTGCAATCACTCGCTGCCTAAAACGCACTCACCGATAGGAAGTTCATCGTTATTCTCAAACACAGCACAGCCGAGAACAAAGCACTTTGATATGCGTCGTGACAGTTTGGACGCGCACCGTTTGGCCCAAACATACTTAGAAATTCCAGACATACGCATTTTCGCACGAAATGTAGTTTATCAAAGCATTTTACTGTATATAAAAGACTGCATCCTACCAACCATTTTATTCAAAAATTCCTCCTCGGTACGTCTTTAGTTTTATGCCATAATGATTCATAAAAGCGCTTCATTAGTTTTAGGGCATACGCATAGTAAAAGCTCAGTTTTAGTATGCGTAGTAAGATTAGACTATTCCTATCAGTATGTTAACAGCAGTATCTTATATTATTCTGCAGTTGTTTACAAAGAAAAGCGGTATCCAAGAAAGCTGGGCTTGTTTGCCCGAAGAAACGGTCAAGTTTCAGCCACTCTGAAGCCGCTCGTTAAAACACTTTCTCCACTTGCTGGCCGCCCTTTTGTCGCCGCCCTGTGATATCTCGAAATCATAGATTTTTTGCATCTAAGCTACGCTCTTTTATTATGTCTATGATGGCTTTACTAGACAGCACCATTAGAATGTTCTGGACAATAGGTGCTTTGGAAAGTGGTTGCGTTACCTGGTAAGCTTCAGTGAGAAAGAGTACCTTTGCAATGCAGCGCCCTGATTCGAGAATACTGTGCGGTCCCCGATTTGAGAGGGAACACCTATTTACACAGGTATCACGATGGGGCATTCGTATCTACTTCAGCTATAGCTAATAAATTGTCTGTTTGATTTTCACTCCAAGAGCGAATTAAATAAGTTTTGTAACCAAGACATGAAAAGGAAAAACAAGGTTTTTCGGGACGACGTTCATTGCTCAGCACACCATCTGTGACACTGACTAACAAGGAAACAAGGTTTTTTTTAGTGCGGCCACTTGATGTCGGCATTGCGGTCTGTTGTCGTCAGGCAGCAAGGTGTATTTAATGTGCTTGTGTGTGAATAAACCTTCAGTTGGAAGTAAGCGCTTGTGTTGTACAAGTATCTCTTTTCCTATGTTGTTTGCGCTTGCACGTGACTGCAATGCACCAACTCGCCAACAGGTCTGTGCAATTGAGGTTCATTGTTCGTCTGTGTTGCTGGTGTAAAAAAACTTTCACACTCACTCGTGTCAGTCAAAATTTAGGCCCACGATCCTTCCTTGGAGTGAAATCAGCAAACAAGATTAAGTTATCTGGCCTCTCGGGTTGCTCAGTTCTATAGCACCATTTATAATACACCAAGGAAAGAAATTAACATGGTTCACTCACCTCGAACAATGGCGAACATCGTGGCAGTAAAGGCGACAAAGACAATTACGCTGATGCAACCAAGGAGGACCCAGGCTTGCTGCGGAGTGTCAACACTGTTGAAAAATAGGTGGAGATATAGAGCATCAGCCAGCTTCTACGCTATGTTTATCACAGCAAATACTCAACTTTTTTCAAGAAAATCGTCCATGGTTTTGCATCAAAAACTAAAATGAATATATTTTTTTAATTGAAAGCACAGATATAAACAAAGTAAGAACTGTTTTGCTTTCTCATATCTTTGCTGCTTCGAGGGCTAAGAACCGTCTCGCCTTGTCGGTTCTCATACAATAAGTGCCTACTAACGTGCATTGATAGCTATCTGAAGGCTCCACAAGCAATAACCTTTCCCTCATTCGAGCCGAAACGGTTGAAGGAGCTAGGAAATTTGGGGGAGATTTTTCAGCTTTGCCTTGAGAGTAAGACACAATAGCGTAAAGGGTTATTTCCAATATGCGCAGCGAGTCATTCTTTACTTTACTTTCATAGATCCCTGTGAGTCCTCATACACCTCCTGACGCATTGGTGTAGCAGTTAAGCGATTCGTCACTGCCCCGGAAAGGTAGGTGCTCGCAGCGGAAGGACTTGTGCAACCCAAATTACTCGTCTCGAGCGACCAATGATTAATTTAACTGCCACCTGCTTATGACGACGCCGCAAGTTCGCGTGACCTAGGTGCCCCACATGCCTCGCTGGTTGCTCTCTGGGCACCACCTGCTGGAAGCATGACCGTGATTTCTCGCTCACAGAGCCGACGCCGGATTTTCCGCGCTACGGGGAATTTTTAAGATGAACAGCAGGCAAGAGTTGTAGTCTACAGCAATGTTTGCCTAAAATGTTTTTGCTTTTTAAATTGAACAAATTCTCCATTCAAAGCAGAGTGCTTGAGAAGGGCTGCCGTGTCTTTGCTAAAAACTTTTGAAGGGCTCCATTGGCGGCTGCCCTCACTAGCGCTCTTCTTCTTAACGCAGCTTAGTGAATGAGCAGGCATGTGAAGGGAGATGAGGGACACTTTACGACATACATTTCCAACAAAAAAATGCTCACAAACGCCAAAGGAGTTACACGCGAACATGCTTTTTTATTTGCGGTGTTGGTCAATAAAAAATTGCGAGCGCAATCGTTTTTTTTTTCGAAATATATTTGATAATAAAGTAGGACGAAAAAGAACGTCGGGACACCTCATTCCTTTATGTGTTGGCACTGTGATAGCATTCGAACCGGTTGATGCCTTTTCTGGACGCATTAGTGGGACTTGTGAGACGCAAGTTGGTCTTCCAGTACGCAACCTACAAGGTTGCCCACTGAAGGCTTCCAACAGACGAACCTGGTCTGGTGAAATCTCTTCCCCCCGCCAGTGCCCATTGTCCAGTCCGGTGACTTCAATTCTATTCTTGTTACATCACCAACCTATATTAAATGGTACTTATTTGCTCTGGTGACATCACTGAGGAAAGCTCTCCACTTCAGCCAATCGGCACTTTTCTGAACAACACCGAGTGGTGCTAGGTTCATGGTCCCGGTAGGGGTATTAGTCTATTGCATAATTAGAATATACTGTTACTAGCATCGAACCCCGGTCTCCTTATGCCGCGGACGGTGCTCTAACAACTCAGCCATGGCGGCGGATGTCCAACCTTTTACTGGGTGGTGTTGAACAAAGCATTAGAGCTTATGTTACATGCAAAAAGAATACACTGTAAATTTAAACTCTGAGAAGTCGTCGCCATAGCTCAGTTGGTAAAATACCGTACGCGACGAGCGGAAATCATGAGTTCGAATCCCACTTCAAGAAGCGGTTTATTCTGTTTTTAAAATCTGTTACCCTTCAACGAAAAAAGGAATACACAAAAAATCGGCATTGATCAACACCACAGATAAATAGAAGACAGTCATCTATCCTTGTCTTCGTTTGATGTCTACAGGCTGCTTTTAAATATAGTCCACTAAATGAAAATTAGTAAATAGCCGTGCTCATTTAGGACTCCTTATTTCTTATTATCAAGTCGAAATTGACATAAGCACTTTGTCTTCAAATATGTGCTTGTCCACAAGAGCTTAAGAGTGTGAACATTACGACGCAGTTACACAAGGAAATTTTAATAATGACGAGATTTACAAGTGGATATATATTTTCTATTTACAGGTAGCATTCCCAGGCTTCTGGGTCGCGACGAAGTAGTACAGTAGGTGCCAAATTTCTGCGCCGGGGCTGGATTAGTGCAAGTATATCTCGTCAGGTGCATGTCGCGTGTCCTCATCATTCGTCATTCGACGGCTTAACTCAGGGTACACCAGAGCGCAACGGGCTCTGGACGAGGTTTTGCGAGTAAGTGGAACATAGGCGCATTTCTTCCACAAGCGCCGGTATGTGTTCTTGTATGCGGTACTTCACCGGGAGCAGCGGTGACAGGCCCACGATGAGATGACCGGTAAAGGTGAATCGATTGTGACGAAATGCGACCCCAAATTTCAGATGCGCTGGGTGAGGATAAACCCTCCCAGTAACAATTAGCTGCGGATGAATTGCCGTTCATTACAATTGTCTTATATACAGCAACATTAGGCAATGTTTACGCCAACTTCAGCATGCACATTTCTGTTCCAAGGACAGAACATCGAAAAGGCACCGAGTGTTCACACTGAATAGGGGAAACAACCGAAAGTTAAATGCGCAACTTGTAAGGATGCACAGCTGCGGCCAGAATATAACGCAGCACGCTTCTGCGGTCAAACTCCTCTTATGCCTTGTCTATCAGAGATTACAACGTACTATATGCATGCACAAGAAAGTGCCACGGAGGCGCTCGCATTCACGACCCTGAATCCTTTATATTGCCTTTACACAATGCATGATTGGAGTTCAAAATCCGAAGAGTGCTCCGTATAATTATAGCTGAGCCTGTACCTTTCGCGAATATGCGGCAGTAGACACTATTTTCTTTTGCCAGTGTGGCCTACTTTCTTATACCTAGCGTAAGGACTCTGTCCTAAACTACCAATTTCCAGCAATTTTTCTGCAGTTTCAAGTCCTAATACCAGGGAATTCACTCATGCGTGCTAAAAAAACATTTTATACATATGGTTTGGAGATATGAGAAATGTAGTCCTCTTTTCCATAGCGGCAGCAACGAGAAGCCAAAGATGACCGTCCTATAGCTACTGAATTACCGAATCGTTCGGATGTAAGCGTTTTAACCTATTTTACTAGTGATCCCTTACAGAGCTTTGCGCAGGAAGCCACACTTTCAGATTACCGCATCAAAAATCTTCTAAAATCTGGGAAGACAAGCTTGTTTTTTCAGGCCAAAGGCTAAATATTTCTGAATTTGCTCGCACAAATCTAAGTAGCGAAAAATTACATTCCACTGAACTCTATTTAGGTTTTATTCTAAAACAAATAACCCGTATTTTGCTTTTATTTCAACACACTGGCTGATATAAGTCGCACTGCATTTTGCTTTGTGAATCTCCAGATTCTACATTTGTTAGCACTCCTATTCAAGTGCTCTATGTAGCCACTTGTTCCATTGCTTCCATTTTTAGTCTAATGAGCAAGTGTTTTAAACCACTTGAATATGTTAGTACCTGTAGCTAACATAAAACATTTGGCGCCCGCTTTCATCGTTACCGTTCTCGGTCGCATGTCGAGGGTAGAACATTCGGGGTGCGGCCAGTGTGGGGCCACGCCCCATTTACGCCGTGTGAACGTCTTTGCATATTTCATCGTAATATTTTAGTCGCATCTACACTCCGAAACGCAGAACAAGTCAGCCGCTTACGCGATCGCATGGCCACTCCTCGCCATGCCGGAAGGATGAATGTCAAGGTATGTATCTCTCCCAAAAGTACAAATATTTTGTTTCACTTCTTCTCCATGGTTGCACGCTTCAATATCCCGCGAGCGTCTTGCTTAATAATTACGGAGAGACAAGACATGCGAAAACAATATTTTTAGCATCCAATAAAAGAACAATACTTACTGGCGTACATCGTCGTCTGTGAAAAGAAAATTATTTTTAGACGAATATCTTTTTTATGTCCGCGTGGTTTCGAGAATTCTCGCCTTGCATGAAAATGCCGTACAAATTATTACACTTTGTGTGTATGTTTTTTATTAAATGTTAGGTTATGAGCACTCTCAGTACCAGCCTATATGGCTACAGATTAAGCACTGCTAAATATAGCCCAAATCAGGCGTCTGTGCCAACGTAATTAGAAAAAATTTCTGGATAATAAATCTCGAGAAAAAGAAATAGCAGTGCTAAGCATTTACGCGTCAAAACGCTCTTCAATCTGTCTGTGGGACACATCATTTCATATCCAGTTGCTATATAGTCACGTCCAAACGGGTCCATAATGTTCATTCCTGAGAATGGTAGACATGTCGGCGGCCCATTTCATCAAGTTTTTATTTCCTTCTATGAGGAACCTATATTGTTTCCTCATACTTTCCTGCTATTATTTATGAGGTCACTTGTTTCAGACGGATACTCTCTACTCCACCTTGTCTATAAACTATTTCCTCTGGAGCTTCTTCTCTCATACATCTTCTTCCTGATCACCACGCTAATTATTCCTGGGTCGTTCTTTGGGTATATAATCTGAGCATTAAATGTTCACGCTTTGTTCAAACTATTCTTCATTCCACCCTGTTACGTGTAGCTATAATCGTAGCCTAATTGCTTGAATTCTTCGTTCATGTTCTATGACTTTCACAGTCTCTCACAGGATATCATTCCACAGTCTGTCCTGACACAGCGCTTAAAAACACATAAATTTCATGCAATGATTCTCTCGCGCCGCAAAGCCCTAGCCACTTCACAAGCGATAAAGATTCCTGTAGCCCGTGCATAGCATCGCAGGCTAAGTCCTCTGTTGCAGTCATTCAACAAACATGCGCAGGCCGAAGCCAAACGAGCAACATGCTACAACTCTCTCGAATTACGATGCTCGTGCATTCAGGCGGCCATATCTCATTATAAACGAAATACAACGGCGCAAGAAAACAGGTACAGGAACACGCTAAACAGAAGACAGGCGTCAACTACCAACGGATTTTATTATCTAGAAAGAACCGCATACAACCACCGCGGGGTCAAAAAAAAACCCAGACGTCGTGGGAAATGATAAGCAGATCAAAAGAGTGGCATAGAACAGCGCAGAAAGGCAATCTCTTCGTCTGCTGAGAATACCGATGGCTTACTCACGCACATGAAGCGCCGCTGTTGAACCAGGTATGTCTCTATTATTTCTCTTTCCAGCCTATTTTTCTACCGAGCATGAATGTGATTCTGTTGACACCAGGAAAACATTTGCAGGTACTGCAGTGTGTCGATATGTGGCTACCATATCCAGCCTTCACCTGCGTTCTCCGCAGTCTCGCACTACCATTGAAGCATTGCCCAGTTTGTCCTATATATTTCAGTCCACAGCTAAGAGCGATGACATAGATGACATCAGCGGTGCACTCTGTGAACACAGTTGCATGCTTTTGTAGGGAAGGCTACATTGGCCACGAAGTAGCAGTTTCGCAGTGCTCGCATTGGCACCATGCTCGCATTCCCACCGTGGTCGCACCGCACCACGTGACCAACCGCGTGACGAACCACGTGACAACAACTAGCCAGACAACCAGACTAACCTGGACTTGCAATCAAGATCAACCAAGGGAAACCAAGCTATGCCTTAGCTTTCGATACGTATATCCTGGCATAGCCGAGCTAAGCCACTGCCAATTTTTCCGACAGTCTTTGCGACGTTTGTCCTTAAGTTGTAGATCCGGCATAACTCGTAGGGTGCAGAAAGAACTACATTGACTTTATAGCGTTTGGCCACCCTCTTGATATTTTGTAATAGACAATAGATATACGAAATTGCCCCGACTGGCCTCTTTACCTTGTTCTTTTCTGTCTGATTATTCTGTGAAGCGGGTTTGAGCTTTTTTCAAAACTGTCTCAGTGACATTCGTGGCTAAATGACTCGGGTAACCCGCTCTTTGCAATATTTTCACCTGCACGTCGAAACTGCGCACTACTTCATGGTCACATGTTTTATTCAGAACTGTGGTTTGGAATAAGTAGCACAATCCGGGGAATGCTTAAATAATAGGGCGAGAGAGCACAGAACGCAGATGAAGTCTGTATATTGCAGCCACATCGCGACACACTGCAGTACGTGCATATGTTATCCTGTTTTCAACGGAACCAGATTCATCGCTCGGTCGAAAGATAGGCTGGAAAGAGAAATAATAGAGGCATACCTCATTCAGCCATATTCAACCTTAACGGACGATGAGATTGCCTTTCTGTGCGTCTCTATACCCGTTCTTTTACCTGGTTCACCTTTCTCACACCGTCTGTGTTTTGTATATTTTTGTGTCTTTCTTGTGGTTACACGCGGTTCTTTCTAGATACTAATAAAACCAGTTAGTAGTTGGCGCCTGCCCTGTGTTTTGCGTGTTCCCATCCCTGTTTTCTTCCGCCGTTGCATTCCATTTACGATGTCTGTTCAAAAGTAGCTCAAACTGAAGTCTTCCTGCAGAATATCTATCTTTATTCTAGTAAGCATCACATTCAACGACACTTGCCAATGTCAGACAGGAATCATATTAACACGGGTATGCCGTACAAATCTGGATTTATTCCGCTTGGGAAGGGTAATTTGTAAACATATAAAGAATGAGACATGTTCATAATCATTGGGAAAAAATTACATGGTCCAGTGCTCGAGATTAAGCTACTGCTGCGTAAATGCCTCGCCAAGCTAGAGTTTCTTTGTGAAATATTTTTTTACCTCTACACTGAGACTCGTCCTGCCAGCATCGATCATTAAGTCGCACAGACCCAAGGAAATATCGCTACTCACTGCTTTATTTCTTGCTCTGGCTAAATAGGATGACCCCTCTTAAGGCAATAATATTCCAAGCTTGTGTGCCCAGGTGCGCTAGCCAAAGGTGCAGAAAAGCATTCTCTATGTTGGCGCACAAAATACACTTAAATGAAGCACTAAAAGAAAGCGCGGTATAAGGCACGGAGGAACGCACTAGCATATTTCCCGTGTGAGAGGCAATGTGACAGAGCCTGCCTGATTGAAAATCTTGTGCTGGAGTGCACGACCGCAAGTTATGACATTACTGGAGTGATAATATCTATATCTTCCTTGTCCTTTACCTCGCATGTGATATCCGTGAAGAGAGAAATAGGGTAGTCAGAAGTTCTTGTTGGAGAATTTAAAACGTTAATAGTGGGTTGTCCCCCTGGTTATGATGATCATTTCAGTGTGATCAAAGTATAAAGTGCTAAGCCTATTGCACCTGTTTTCCTAAACAAGTTAGCATCGCTCAAAATCGCACCAGTTGGTACAAAGTGTACCCCCCCCCCCCCCCCGAGACATACAGTTATGCTCATGTACTAAAAAATTGAACACGCAACAATGGAAAGCCACCAAGATCAACGGAATACTGGGACCCATGCTTTTGTTTCAGCTAAAATTTCTTCATAATAGAACTCTTCATTACATCATGGCTTTCACAGCTACGTGTACATACCAGCAAACTGTTTCACAATCAAATGAAAAGACATGCATAATAATGAATGCGTCCTGACAAACGACACATTTCTTGAAGTTAATGACACTTCATCTGATGTCTAATTTGTTTACTTCTTTGCTCAGAGATGCACCAAAGCAATGCTCAGCTCAAAAATGCATGGCTAGCCTGCCAAGAGAATTCCTTCCGCTTAGGAGTACAGCACAAGGGCCTACTATTGTCCTTAGAAGCGGCAACAGTCGCGGCAAAACAAAGCTTTAGGGTGACCCTAAGACTGCATTCAAGGACGGGTGCGCACGCATACACAAGCTTACCCCTGTTCACGTCTTCAGAGCTTGACTCAGCCGGAGAGTAAAGCTGTTGCTCTGGTAGAGAGCGAGAAAGTGTAAGAGTCCATGCATGTTCACTGCGACAAAACATTTACTTCATAGGAAACTTTTTGCAGTGAAAGAGTGTTATGAGGATCTCCGCTATCAACACAGGTTTTTGGAGATGCCGGAAAAATAGCATGCACATTAGCTGCACAAAACCTCCTAAAAGCTGGCTTCCAACAAAGCTGTACATAACATAAGTAGTTATATTTTAACTACAGCCCAGAGTGAACATGTTCGGGCCTATTGCTCAAAATAGAGTAGTTTATCACCTTCAGCACAGCTGTGAAAACGCACGACATAAATACCTACTGTCCCCCGTTGAAATTACGCCTTTTCGTCCTTCAAGAATATGGCAATAATAAATGCTGAAACTATTTGTACTATTCTGGCATCTCCAAGTAAATTGCATTAACAGATATCCGGGCCATCAGTTCATGAACAAATAACGCAATGGCAATCGTCACACATAAACGCTGTAGCACTCATTTCATTGACAAAGTATATTTAGTGAACTTGCTATTTTAAATAATGGCAAGAGAATAAGAAGTAAATAAGCAATAAATTTCAGTCGTCGCTGTCCATGAAACGGCCAGTCTCTTGAACTGTTTGATGAGCTTTTCAACAAACACCAAATGGGCGAGTTGAACTTTCGCCATCAAGGAAGTAAGATCCGTTTTCCGTGTCATGCATGCATTAAACGTGCGTGGAAAATTGTTATTATGAAATAAAAAGTCCGCAAAAAGGGAAATCAGTTTGAGAGTTACGGTTCAAACACGAGACCATGAATACTCCTACAGGAAATATTTTCCTCTCCACGTAACGTTACAGCGGCAAAATGCAATCTGCTGGCATTACCGAGCACCTCCCGGAGGGATTGTTTCGTCGAGAAATGAGAAAAAAACATCTTAAGTTATAACTCACACAGTAGATAACCACCGTTATGACCAATATTTACGTGCCCGAAAGGACGGTGTACTTAACTCTGAACAGCAGGATCATCGCCAGAATTTCTATGGCTTTATGTAAACAATACGGTTTCACCTGTCAAACAACGCCTAATGCTCGCGGCACCGACGGCTGAAAAACTCAAAAGAATGTCATTGCATTCCATACCTCCAATGTAAATCACCGCGTCTATAACTGCGTCCCGCAATGCAAAGCAAGATCCAGACATTGCAGCTTCTAAACCGAACCAATACCCGTTGGAATACCGTGTACCAGAATCTCATTATTGTACGATGCATGCTTTGCCGCACCTTTCGGTAGAAGCATTGCTCTCAGCGTGAACTTCCAAGACGGTATCTTCAACTAGATTTGGTTTGGTTTATGGGGGTTTAACGTCCCAAAGTGACTCAGGCTATGAGAGACGACGTAGTGAAGGGCTCCGGAAATTTCGACCACCTGGGGTTCTTTAACGTGCAGTGATATCGCACAGCACACGGGCCTCTAGAATTTCGCCTCCATCGAAATTCGACCACCACGGCCGGGATCTAACCCGCGTCTTTCGGGCCAGCAGCCGAGTGCCATAACCACTCAGCCACCGCGGTGGATTTATCTTCAACTAGAGGCTGCACTACTTAGGCTAGTTGGGGAAATCGGGAAGCGGCCACGTATAAACCCACTTTATGTGCTAGAGTGAAAACATGGTACCTAAAATCACTTTATACACCGTATTATGTGCATTGCTCGAAGCGCCACAATCCAAACCATTTCACATTCATCATGAGTGTGGAATGATGATGATGATGAATTTTTATGGCGCAAGGTCATCTGAGACCAAAGAGCGCCATGGCACAAGGTATTTTCGACTTCTCAAGGTGGGGTCAAAGACCCATTTCCCAAGCATTTCACCCTAAATAAGCCGAGCACCAGACCAGGGGAAAGATTGTACCCATTGTATCACCGGTGGGTACCCGGCGGCACTGGGGATCGAACCCCGCACCTCCCGCATGCGAGGCGGATGCTCAACCACTCGGCCACCGCTGCGGTCAAGTGTGGAATGAAGATTACTCATGAAGCTTTAGAAGTAAACGCGCTGAGTTCTATAATGTGGTCCTTATACCATTATTATTCCACGCACACGTGAGCGGAGTTGTCTACGGGCACCAGGCGACAGCGAGATTGTTCAATCGGTGCCTATTACAACCCCACCGTAGTGTCAGAAGATGATGCGATAAGCCCGCAAAAGGATAGCTTACAAATAACGGCACACTAAGCGGTCGTCTCGCGATTTATTTCGCTCGGTGTACACCGGCTTGCTCTGTGACTGCTGCTCGAAAAGACTTGTCGAAGAATGAAAATATTTCCAACTCACCCATAGCAGGAGGCCCTGGCATCTCAAAGGCGGGGCGTAGAAGGAAACACTCTTCTTCTTCTTCTTCTTCTTCTTCTTCTTCTTCTTCTTCTTCTTCTTCTTCTTCTTCTTCTTCTTCTTCTTCTTCTTCTTCTTCTTCTTCTTCTTCTTCACCCCAGGTATATGGCACATACCCGCGCGCGGGGATTGGCCAAGGTGTAGTTGAATAAACAAAATAGTTTCCATCGAAGATGATGACAAAAATGTAGCACCAATCGTGAATTTTGAAAAATCAATGACTAAAAACAAGAGAATAATATTGACAGTTAAATAACAGACAGCATTTTGGAACACTCTCCTTGTTCTTCTTCTTCTTCCTCTTAATACACGGCACGTACCCACATGGGGATTGGCCAAGGTGTAGTGGCATAGCGCTCTCGTTGTTGTTGTTGTTGTTATTGCCTCTTTCATAGTTTCTTGGTACTTCTTCCGCCCAGGCAGCCGAATCCGCGTGCACCTCTGTTCCCACGCGGCTACTTGCTATTTCTTTATTGCGCATGTAGGCATGAAAAATATACGTTTTATTTTTCAAATAAGTGGAAGTTTAATGCTTGGGGATAAAAAAAAATTGGCGTAACACAATACTTGGTTCACCTCGCGGAGAAACGATGTGAACCTTCCCCTATTTTTCACTATTAGCGCCCTGTCTGCGACGCTCACCGTTAGATTATTTTAATATGTCCGGAGCACACATCAGAGCGAAAATTTATAGCGACCTTCAACAACTAATTTGCACCATAGATTTTTATCGATCGAAGTAAGATTTCTCCGACAGACCTGGCCGCTCCAAAGCAATTAGCTTTCAGACACTACATAGACATTAAAGGGATACTGAGGAGAAATTGAAGTTGGCTTGTATCGATAAAATACCAGCTCCTGATCACAAAAACGCCGCTCTTACTGAAAACAAAGCTCTTGTAAGGTAGAAAATAGCAAGAACCAAAATACAGGTTTCGCCGCCACAGGCCAATCTCGCAAGTACAAGCGTGGTGACGTCATAGGACAAGAGACGCCACCTTGGAGAAATTTTCCTTCCTACATGAGCCAGCGAATCTCTGAGGCTGACAAAGGAATGTTGCGCGGTTCATTATTGAAGTAAGTTTTGTTTTAAAACCGATAGTGCACTTTTAACACGCAAGGAAGGCAGAGAAAAGACAACCTGAATGTTGGAAGCAAAGAACACCGTTGCTTGGCGGCGCCACAGGCGGCCAGGAGAGTTTCGATTTCTTATGCAGCTTCGCGCCTATGAGCTTTGCGTGCCCCTTGGTTTTGTTTTTGACGCGTCTCGATATACAAGTGCCGAACAGCAGAGGAACTCCATGTGCCGCTTCAAGTGTTAGTTCACCTTTGAAGGAGCCTGTTAAGGCTTGTGAGATGATCGCCACGGTCGATGAAAAACTATGATGGCACGATGGTCGGTGATCGTACAAGGCAGTTCGCAGTATAAAGAGCATTTGTGTGTTCGCGCGCTCGCCCGGCGAAACATTCCCGGCTGTGCCAGTCAACTACAAACTTCTTAACGGAAGTCGTTTATTAGGGACGGAAGACAAGGTAAAGGCAGTTAAGAAAAATTGCTGATGGCCTAGCTCTGTTAGGCCAAGATATACGTAGCGAAAGCGCGGAGATTTCTGGATTGGTAGAGTGCATTCACTAGATGCGTATTTATTGATGGGTATACCTTGAGCCGTCGTGGCTCTGTTGAGCCGTCGTGGCGCAGGCTCTGTTAAGGCGCATTTATACTCCCGTGTAACACGCGCGCGCGCGCTGCATGGCGACGTCACGTCGGCCAAAGCGAGACCCTCTATACTCCTACTGCGCTTGACTGCCGACGCGTTCGGCGGCTTCGGCGCTCTCTGACCGCACTGGCGGAGACTTGGAGCATGTTTCTATTTCGCCCCGAGTGCGCCAGCCGCTGCCTGCCCGACCAGACTGATTCGGCTCCGCGCCGAGGTGCGCGTTGTGACGTAATTCAGTAGCTTTGGCAGTTGGGCGGAGCTGTTATTTTCGAGCTCTCGGCTAATTTAATCCATTCACAGTACACATTTGAAGGTGCATGCAAGTGGGCGAGAGAGCCCGATCCAGTGGACCCGTTGGGTCTAGCGGAAGCAGTTGAAGCACCGTGCGTCATCTTAATTTCAAGCCGCCAACTTTAAACGCGACCGCCCTTGAGCACCCATCCGTTTTTTGTGGCAAAAAAAAATTAACAAATAACTTGGCCCTTATAACCGTGGGAGACCTCGACGCCGCCTGCTGCACCGTGCAGCCGCGCCGTTCAAGGAATCACAATCCGTTGGCCCCAAAGCCCCGGCCAGCCTCCGATGGGCGCAACGCGCCGACCTTGTCCTGTCCCCTCGCGACTCCCCGCACTGGGGTTATGATATTTAGTTTGCAACGGCTACTCATGGCGGAAGGGGGAAACGACCAGCCGGCACCTAACCTAACCGTGCTCCCTCAAAAGAATCGCAGCCGCCGCGGTGGCTGAGTGGTTATGGCACTCGGCTGCTGGCCCGAAAGACGCGGGTTCGATCCCGGCCGCGGCGGTTGAATTTCGATGGAGGCGAAATTCTAGAGGCCCGTGTGCTGTGCGATGTCAGTGCACGTTAAAGAACCCCAGGTGGTCGAAATTTCCGGAGCCCTTCACTACGGCGTCCCTCATAGCCTGAGTCGCTTTGGGACGTTAAACCCCATAAACCAACCAACCAAAAGAATCGCATGCTCTGTGGGGCTGAGGTCGCTCAAATGCAGGCCAGAGTTTTTGCGAGAGCTACGTCGTCGGGTTCGGGAACGGGATCCATAGCAACGCTGGCAAGACGCCGGTGCAAACGTAAACAGAGCGACGGTAGCGACCGCCGATAGATGCCTTCAACGTGCGGCGGCGGTAGCTTTCATTTCGGCAGCTGCTAGACCGCACCGCTAGCCCCCAGAAATCATGGAGTCTGCGTTTACGTCACGTTTCACGTCACTCCGTCCTATGACGTCATAAAGTTCTCCGTGACGTCATAAGAGTTCTTGAGTTTGAATCGGAGCAGCAGGAAAATCTTTTTCAACTTCAAATCCAAATTTCTTTTAAATAAATGCTTCTTTCGCTCCCGGACAAGCGGCAACAAAGCAATGAAATTGTGAACTATCAGATTTTGCTAACAAAAACAATTGATAGAGCTGTCCTCAGTGTCTCTTTAAGTCAAGAAACAAAGGCGAGATCATAGTCATACAGCGAGACAAAATTATAGAGGCCAGCATGCAACGCCGCAACCCTTTCCATCATAATAAGTTTGATAGTGATCTTACCTTAAGCTTCAGCCAAGCCATTCTGAAAAAATGGCAGACCTATTATCCAGGCATCTATTCACACAGACCGCAGCTGCAATTCCTCTTTCTAAAAGCGCTACACACATGCCAACCCGCCTCCGGTCTTCAGAAGTACCATTCATTTTCACACACAACGACAGCAACGGATCCACTTAAACCTCCAGAAGTTTCCAGCCACAAGCCCATTAGAAGAGCACCAAACGCAACAACCTCTAGCCTCCACTTATCTCCACCCTCTCCGAAGGCCTTCACCGCTTACCACCCTCAGGGCACCTTCACCGACCAGAAGCCTACAGAGGGGCGAAAAGAAGCCCACCGTCACCCTCCAGAAGCCCATAATAGGAGAGTAAAATTGAAATTTGAGTGCCCTTGTCTTGTTCTGTGCTGAAACTTTCTTACCTTATGATAGGAAACTACCACCTACCCACACGCCAACATCCACTCTCCGCCCATTTCAACGTCCAAAAGATTTTACCACCTAGAAGCCCCTCTAAAAAGTCGGACACACGCACACACACTCCAGCCTTCACTATTAGGCTTTCAGCGGGGCTTCCAACCAACAGAAGAACAAGCAGCGGCGAAACGAAACCGACTTACAAACTGCGAAAACCTCCGCCCGCCGGAAGGCTGTCATAGGAGCCCGCCAGCCAATCAAACAGCCACCTCTACTCTTTGCCACCGTCTAGCCTACAGAAGGCCTCTACTGATCACTGCCTTCCTGAAATTACTAGGCAGGGGAAGTCCACGCATAAGCGGAATGAAAAAACTTACTAAACTGGTCTGCGACCAAGTTAAAGGTTCGCGAATTCCGTCATTATTTGCAAAGGACATATTGCTAAATTTTCTAGCGCAAATAAACCTAAATTATTCTTCCCGACAAAAGAACTCTCTCAGACTTATTTCTACGGCCTGCTATGTCCACGTAAGGCGTTAGCTCGAGATGAGATGGCGCATTCCTTTCTGGGGTATTTTTCAATGCGAAAGCACTAGTTGACGACGTCAAACCGACTCACTGTTTGTATGAAGCTTGCACATTGTTTTCTGCATCAATAAATAAAGGTATAAAACAAATATTCGCGCTTTGAGCTGTGTAGCGGTACTGACAGAGAGGTGTGTGGTGCAGGCACTGGCGTGGACAGCGTTGTGGCAGAAACAAAGCACCTAAGAAATAAGTGGTGGCGTTGACAACACTCCTGCAGAAACACGCGGCACTAGAGCATAGGCCGCCGGTGTACATTGAGTAAAATTGCAATAAAGATGAAAAAGTTGAAGACATGCATAATTGTCTTCCTGAGTGAGTGGAAACCTCAATCGTGCTTTCATGTAAGTGGCGGGTGCTGTCTACCTCCACGAAAAGTTAGGCAGGGTAAGTTTGGGCATGGTTATACACAAAGGTCGAGTGATAGCTTTGGCATGTCTAGAAAGATAGCCTCGACTCTTCTTGCATGGCTAATGAGGCAAACGCGGCTACGTGCCGTTTATATACGCGTCATACGTTGACGTCACGCGATGTGGCCTAATAGCGCCATCTCACAAAAACTCATTTGAAGTGAAATGACAAAGGTCACTTGTGAAGGGTCAAAGAGAAAGAGATCATGGTGGACATCAGGCATCATGGTGTAGCCTTTGTGTACATGGTACACTATAGCGTTTTAACTCTGTTAAAACTATTATAGTTCAAAAGCATTCCCAAATAGCCGAGGTCAAATTTTCGCAATGTACCGGGCCAATAGTGACTCTCGCCATCGTGTTGGGCACGCTCAATTATGGTTCGATATCGCTTTTGGTCGAAGTCGGGCAAAGTCAAATTTCAGGGGAGCCCGGGCCAAATTTTGCGAATGAGCCGGGCCAAACTTGTGGGTCGCCAACGTGTCAGGCATGCTTAATTATGACTGGACATTGATTTTGGTCCCAAACTCTCAAGATAAAAGTTTAAGGGAAAACCTGGCCCAAGATTAGTATCAAACGTCATGCCACCATGGCGGCCAGGGCCAGCACGGTAAATCATAGTGGCCGTGATATACCTCCCTGTTATGCATAGTTTGAGATAAAATGATGCCGTTGCTATGGTCAATTATCAAAGTCAATCAAGGACAAAGATCGCATTGACACAGAGGTCGACTTTTGCTTTTAGTAGAGCAATCGCTCTAAAACTCTACATTCTCACAATATTTCATGTTTGGCATTGCTAGATTACCAGACATTTGTTTTTCTGAGAGAGCGACTGTCCTGTCCAAAAGAATAAAGCTCGTGTACAAAGTTTTATATTTCGAACTTTTGTAACTTCAAAATTTTAAACCCATAAATTTTGAATTTCAATTATGAGCGTTAATTCAGATGCATGTTATAAACACACATCATTATATTAAAAATGTATTTAAAAAAAATCTTATTTTGAAAGAAAATCAAATTGAAAATAAATCAAGGTGGGTGTTTGCATTGGGACCCACTTGGAGGGCGGTAATCCTGGAAGCAGCATTGTATGGCGAGGGTGTATGAACACGCAACCAGAGATGAATTGCTAGGGAATTCAACAAAAGGGCGATTACAGTGCCAGCAAGAAGGTGTGAAGAGAAAGTTGGAGCGCGCAACCAATCGGTTATCACATGCACCATTTGAGGTTGGTTACTGTGGAAGGGGAAGGGTATGGCGAGAGCAGAGGAGGTTGCTTAGTACATGTATCTTACGGAAGCTACTTACCTTGGATGGAAGAGGGTTTCGAGTGAGGTTAGGAATATGTAACGTATGAACTGTAAACTCGGAAACCATCTTTAGGGCGGTTACCACAGAAGAAGGAAATTATAGCATGAATGAAGGAATCCCCAATCGGAAGATGGTTAGCCTGAAAAGAGGAGACTATAGAGGTGTCGTATAAATCCTAAACGGAAGAATTACCACGGGATACGCCCGGAGACTTTGTTATCTTACAAGTAAGACGATATGGCCAGAACGAAGTAATGAATAACCATTCGGTTGTTACCACGAGAACCACCCGCAGGATGGTCATCGAAGAGTGAGTCCTAGCGCTATATGCGCATATAAAAAGCAGGGCTGTCAAAAGAAGCCTGACAAAGATTCCGCTGAGTGTGCCGCGAACGTCTTGTACGAGATCACCCGGTTGTGTGGCAAATCGTGCAACTGTCTGCAGGATCGTTGTGTGAGTGACCGAGTCCGGGAGTTCGCAAACAATCTAGATAATATGAATGATATACTCCTTGTTGGATGTTGCCGTGCCTGAACCGATTGTAAACCGCGTGTTCGCTGCGTTAGAATCCTGGACAAATTTAAAGAAAAATCTGCACGCGAAATATTGGAGGCGCTTTAGAGAGAAAGCTAAACTACTCGAGTACCTCGAGGTACAACTCAGTTTCGCCTGGCTTTGCGCATTTGACTTTAAAGCCCGACCAAAGTGAAGTCAAGCACACACACCCAAGACTAACAATGTATGACTACGTGTCTTGCTGCGCATAGCTAAGATATGCGTGTATGATCCGTTATACCTTTTGTGTAGGTTGTATTATTCCTTGTGAATAGCTCCTGTCTTCTGTATAAGATGAAGGAGATGTCAAAATACGAACCCGCCCAACTGTGAGCTTTCTAAAGTTTGATCAGATGTATTGATTTCATCCACTCATTTATCCGAACCATGAGTGTCGATAACGATGAGTCTACCCAGTTCGAAAAATTGACATTTATCTGCACTAAAAAAATCCTGCATTGCAGGTAAAAATGACGAAATGTTGTAATTTTCACCTTTTATTAGCATTACAAAAATATTTACACTTTCACTTTCACTGCTCTTTAAAAACTTTAAAACCTTAAAAAACAGCCTTGCGGTATCAAGCACCGAGATCCTTTTGTAGAATGTGCTTCTGAAGTAGTGTACGAAATTCCTCTATCGTGTGGCTCTAGGTACATCGGTCAATCTGGCCGATGTCTGAATGAAAGACCACTGGAGCACAGGAGGAAGGTAGCCAATTATAGAGATGGTAATCTTTCTCAACATTTTCATGACTCCGCTGAAAAGAATAAAAAACCATGCAAACCTTTCTTCAGCGCATGCAAGAAAGTGGCCAACCATAGATGTCAGGATGTCAGAGAGACAATAGAGGCACCATCTGCCGCACTGACTAAAAAGGAAACAATGTTTTTGTGTGCGGCCACTTGATGTCGGCAGTGCTTTCAGCTTGACGTCATGCAGCAAGGTGTATTTAATGTGCTTGTTTGTCAATAAATCTTCAGTTGGAAGTAAGCGCTCGTGTTGCCCAGTCCTTCTTTGTCCCTGTTTTTTGCGCTTGTACAAGATTGCACTGCACCAACTCGACCAAAGGCCTGTGCTCTTTAAATACTCTTGTCTAGTGAACACATTTCCAGCTAACCTACAGCAACAGGCTCAGACATCTCAAATGCAGACCAGAGAGCTCAGCAGCCTCTTCGCAGCTTCTTGATACTTTTTGTCCCAGCAAGCCGAATGCGCGCGCCTCTCTTGGCACACGAGTGTTTGCCACTTAATCAGCCCGCAAACAGGTATAAAAAAATACTCGCTTTTAGTTTTATACTGCACGAAAATGTTATATTTGCGCATACAAAATTTCGGTGGAAACTGAATTTCCCACTCTACGTGCAGGTCTCAGCGGAAAAAAATACCGGCCATGCTCTGCAAGAGCACGGTTTGGATGTGTTATAAAGCTGGTGACTAAACTAACGGCTGCTTGTGTATTTTTCAGACCACTACGAACATCATTTGTTGGCCATTTCATACCCGCCGCGGTGGCTCATTGGTTAGGACGCTCTGCTACTGAGCCGGAGTACCCGGGTTCGAACCCGAGCACGGCGGCCGCGTTTCGGTAGAGGCGAAACGCAAAAGGCGCCCGTGTACTGCGCGACTTCAGTGCACGTTAAAGATCCCCAGGTGGGCCCCGTAATTTTGCGTGGAGAAATCGTCGACCATTAGCCGTCGAGAAGCATTGTTTGCATCGTTCTTCAAGTCACCAGCGTCCGGTGGCAGTGAGAAAGCGACTAGAGAAAGAAGAGAAAAGAAACGAGTGATTGCAAAATACTTCCTAGAGGTTAACATAATTTTCCTACTCAGATGTGTTGCTCTGGGGATAAAAATGAGCCGACGGTTGCCATGGAAGGTACGGCAGTAATAGCGAAAAAAATGACAACTAGTATACATTGTTTTTCAACAGGGACGTGCACATATAGATCTAGTAGTGCTGATGCAAAAATAAAAAGCAATATAAAAATCAAAAGAAAGGAAAAGACTTTGGCTAGCCCCGGCATCTGCCATCACTACAGAGGCAGCGGAGCTGGTGCAGCGGAAATAAAAGATGGCAGGCAGAATGAAGAAATGCAATAAAAGAGGTGAGAGGACAGTAAGAAAGGATAAGGGGAGAGGTAACATGCACAAATACACTATCTACATAATAATACTTCTACACAGGTTGAACGCGTGTTGAGTCCATAAAAAAAGAGAAAGCATACGCGCACAGCACTATACACACTGCAGCTGGAGTGGGGCGTCCAGCCCATAGAGTGGCAAATTCATTTTCCATGTGAGTTTTCAAATCCGCAATACTTACCTTTCCAAGTGTTTTAAAAGTAAGTGGTGTATTTTGCATACCTACTTGCTCGCTAATGAAATGACAAGCAGCCACGTAGGAACATAAAATCACGCGCATTCGTTTTGCAAGAACAGACGAAGAAGTGCCTAGGAGCTGCGGAAGACGCTGAGCTGACTTTTGATAGGCTAACAACAGCAACGCTGAGCTTGTCGGTTTACATTTCTGGAGCACGGCCCTCCTGATATGGGTGAGTTGGCAATGTCTGTATTCCATGACGAGTTTCTCCTAGTGGCAAGGATACTACGTGGAGGCGTCCGTCATGTCGAGTACAGGTTTAGACGACCGCCAGGTGCGGCGTTCGTCTTGCCGCGGTCTTGACATAGCGCCGATGTCGTGTTAGGCACCAAGTGAGCAATACCACTTTCGCCTGGTAGCTAAAAAAATATAGCCCACAATAAGGATTCTAAGAATCCACTAGGGAATTTGCCCGTGAATTTTAGCAGCTCCACGTGAACCTAGAAATCCGTGCACTCGTGATGGGTTCGAAATGGTTTGGAATGTGATGTCTTAAGCCATGCTAATAACACGATTCATTAACTGACTTTGGTACCATGTTCTAGCCCAAGCTATATTTTATAGGCTTATAAACCATGCTTAATCACTACTTGCCTAACCAGCCCAAAGGAGCATCTAGTTGAAGGGGCCGTCCCGGGAGATGACGCTGAGAGCAGTTCTGTAGCCGAAGGGTGCGGTAAAGCATTCATTGTGTATTAGAAAGGTTACGGTATACGGTGTTCTCAAGATTACTTGTAGTCTTTAAAAGATATAAAACCTTAATCTCCCTTTCTTTGCGTTGTCGAACGCAGTTATAGGCGCACACATTCAATTGAAGATCTCAAGTTCAACGGCTTTTCTTTTTTTTCAAAGCATACCACTGACTTAGCCTGCCATCGATGTCGTGATCACTGGACATTGTGCAAGAGGTGAACCCTCAGTGGTTACATAGCGCAACGCAATTTCGAGCGGTGATCTTGCTGTGCGAAAAATAATATCGATCATTTTGTTCCCTTTAGGGCACATAAATATTGGTTAGGAAGCTAGTTACCTAAAGCCTTATTTACTTTAAAGAAATTTTCTCTCATTTCTCAATGAAACCAAGCCTCCGCGGGATGTGCGCAAAAGACATAAATTTGCATTTTTAAGCAGTATCGTTTACTGGTGGGGAGATGTCACATGTAGAAAAATTCATGCTTGTGTGTTTCAAACTTTTACCCGCAGCCTGATTTCATTTCTTTTTTCAGTCTTTTCTTAGATAAGAACTTGCAACACACCTTTATTGCATGCGTGGGACAGATAAATCTAACTTCTTCGCTGATAAAATTCTAGTTCACTCATTTGGTGTATTAGAAAGAAATTATCGAACAGTCCAGCACACAAGCCATTTTTCTTGCCAGCGGCGACTATAACTTATTCCTGCTTTCATCGTCCACTACTTTGCCGACATAGCAAGTAAGAAGTTCATTACA
The DNA here is from genome assembly GCF_052857255.1 of Amblyomma americanum. Lineage (NCBI taxonomy): Eukaryota > Metazoa > Arthropoda > Arachnida > Ixodida > Ixodidae > Amblyomma > Amblyomma americanum. Next base: position 99,825,341 of record NC_135505.1, read on the forward strand.
CTTTCTTTTTCAGTGAAAAGAACACTATAGTTTTTGCGCTGGCAATTTCTATTAAGTCATTTGTTCGTAAGATGATGGCCTGGACATGAGTTTCTGGTTATTTGCCTTAAATGTAAGAAACTTAAGAGCAGGTTCAGCGCTGTATTATCGAATTATTTTTTTTAGACTAATGCCTGGTTTTTGATTGGTTACAGGGGCATGGATTTATAAATTATTAGGACATGATAAAGGTGTAATCTTCATGGTTGACGTAGGCAGCAACATTTGGTTCTAGTTTTTACCTGCTGTCTTGACCTGTTTTTTCAGACCTGCGATACCGCTAACGTTTTTCTACAATTTCGAGCAAATGACTACAAAACGTTTTTCGTCTTAAACAGTGAGTGCGGGCTCAGGTTAAAATGTATCTACTTTTGTACTAGTAAACACTTATGGAAGCCAACTTTGTGAGGATTCGTGCATCTCCACAAGCCTCAGTTTGTAGTTGACATTCTTGATCACACAATTTCTCAACAAATTTCTCCTACGAAAAGACTGCTTTGCGGACACGTAAGTATCCGTACATATGCCAACACTCTCGCACTTTTTTTTTTCAGAGCAACAGCTTTCCTCTTCGGCCGAATCCGGCGCTGCAAATGAAAACAGGAGTAAGCTTATTTATGCATGTGTGCCCGTTTCTCAAAGCTGTGTTCGGCTTACAGCCATGCCCTTAGTTTTGCTGAGACTTACCTTTACTTGGGGGGATATAAGGCACCCGGATGCTGTGCTCCTAAGCGAAAGGTGTTCTTGTCATGCTTTTCAGGAATGTTTTATCTCCGCGTTGTTATGGTGCATCTGTGGGCAGAGACTCAAAAAGTAATAAGCATAAGATGACATCTGAGTATTGTCAACGGATGTTTCGCTTGTCAGCACATATTCACTAACATTGATGAATTTTCATTTAAGGAACAGTCTGGTTGTGTGCACACGCACACATGCTACGCACGCCATTACGCGTCGGAGACTTGAATAAGGAGAAATTTTTGCTGAAAAAAGGCATGGGTTCGCTGAATGCAGCTAGCCTCTGATTCATTTTATTTTCCGCATACCGTTTTCTTATAGATGAACATATCGCTGTATTTCAAGAAAACGCTTTCTACCAACTGATATGATTCCACGCAATGCTGACCCAAGAAGGCTGGCATTTTTAACCATAATCATATTGGTGTCATATTGAAAGCCGGGTACAACCAATTATAGAATTTCCTCACCAGTAATTTTAAAATAGGTCGTGCCCCTCTTTAACAGTATGATATACGAGGTAAAAGAAAAGCAAAGATATTACCACCCTAGTCATAATATAACAGATGGCGGTGCATTACAGCACAAGGCCTTAATCGGGCAGGCACAGCCACCATGCCCAGGTTAAACCTGAAATATGCAAGCATGTTCATCCGTGCCTTAACGCGTGCTGACTTGAGGTGCGTCATTCGAGTCGCTTGCATGTCTGAATTTGTGTGCCACAGAAGACGAAGCTTGTCTACCTTCCGGCCTAGCATGCTTCAGCGCATAATCTGGAACCACAAATGTCCTCAGTGAGGTCATCCTACAGCGTCAGAAGTGGAAAGAAGGCAACGAATATTAATAATCGCCTGGGCCTATGCGACTTTCTCGATGGAGGTTTCTATGTCTGTCTCAGTGCAGGCAAATCATTTTTACAGGATAAAACCCTAATTTTCCAAGACAATAGTTTATGGTCTATGGTTTATGGGGGTTTAACGTCTCAAAGCGACTCAGGCTATAAGGGACGCCATAGTGAAAGTCTCCGCATAATTTCTACCACCTGGGGTTCTTTAACGTGCACTAAATTCGCACAGTACACGGGCCTCTAGAATTTCGCCTTCATCGAAATTCAACTGCCGCAACCGGGATCGAACACGCGTCTTTCGGGCCAGCAGCCGAGCGCCATAACCACTCAGCCACCGCGGCGGCTTCCAAGACAATATTGAGACACTATATGCATTATTCTGTGCAATGGGGCATGGCAATTCGTTTTTGCTCAATGGTTACAGAAGTGGTGATGCGTTATGTTTTTCAATTTTGATTCTCCCAAAGTGGCAAAAAATTAAATATGCAGGTTTTTCTCGAGTAATGTACTTTCTGTCTGACATTGCAAAGTCTCGCTGAATTTGTAATGCTTCCCAGAAAACAGCTCCGGCTGCTTCAGTGCATCAGAATCGACATTCAAGATAGTCGTAGCTTCTTGCTCGTCAGAATTCGAACTTCATGAACTTATTCTCTGCCGCTATTCAGCTGCCATAAAGCGCTCAGGAATATACGTAGCACTCGTTCAGTGGCTAGGGAATTGGTCCGCGATGAGATCATTCCATGAATCTATGCGCAAGATTAATTAGTGGAAATATAAGGAAGGACCCACTCTGGAAATATCTGATAATCGTGACGGGAAAACTCACACAAAATCAACGAAATATTGAAGCGAACCGGTTTCCATGGTAGTGTCGTTTAACGAGGTGGAATGAAGAACACATTGAAAAGCAGATAAATGTTGAACGCTGGGGACAATCCTTACGCGACGACCCAAGAACAAGTAACAAGGAAATGCGAAAGATATAAGTTTGGAAAGGCTCTGGAGGAAATGGGTTATGATAGGCGTGGGTAAAGAGAGGCAGTCTAAAACAGGTACCTCATAAATAATTACATGAAACTACAAAGAAGAAAATATAGGTTCCTAATGGAAGGTATTAAAAATCTTGTTGACGCAACGGATTTGTAAAATCGGCATTCGACATGACTAGCATTCCGAGGATTCACCGTCAAATAACCGACCAGATGTGGCTATATAGCGACGTGAGATGAAATGATGTGTACTCTACGACCCACCTATATTATTGCGCAGCTTTTACATGCGCAAATACTGAACACTGCTATGTTCTTTTCTCGAGTTTTGTTAAACCTGAAGCTTTCCTAATTAAGCTGGCGCGAATAAACGTTTCTGGTTATATTTAGCGCTAATTTTCTAATTAGCAGTGCAGGGTGGTACTAAGAATACCAGGAGTGAGCGATGAGGGGCTAGATAGCATGAAATGATTATAAAAACAAAACTACTCAGGAGACTGAACACAGAAGACAAGTACACAGTTCTGTCTAATTCTGTGTTGTGTATTGTTTCCCTGCATAGTTTTATGCTTTTATAATAGCAATAATATTAAAAAATGTCTTTATTTTTCAGAAAACATGCGTACAATTTTAATACAGGTCTGCCTAAGCCATAAAGACTTCTAGGGCTGCACCCGGCAGTCGATGAATACAAAGATATTGCAAAAAAGGCATGACAAAACAAGCAAACAAGAATAACCTTAATAACAAAAGTAAACAACAAAGAAACAGTTTAAGTTACCGACATAAGGATTTTTAAGAAATGCCTTATTTGTGACAGCGAAGAAACTGAAAATATTGAATCATGCAGAGAATTAAAAATTTTGGGCATATAACAATTACGAGTGAAGCATCGATAATAATCATGAGTGTAGCACTGATGTGCCGTAAAACGGGGGTGCTGTCAAAACGGACGAACAGGAATGAAAGGAACCAAAACTCCACTCTCCCAAAAGTGATTACGAATAACTACATGATGGAAGAAGGCACGAAAAGAGGGCAGCTGTAAAAACGAAAATAAATTGCTGTCAGGCGAAACTTCCATGTTGTATGCCAGGGATCGAAGGATGTTCCTTAGTATAGCATTAAATTTCATTCGCCAAGTTTATGGGCAGTGATAAAACACAGTGGCTCCATATCTGAGGATAACATAAATAAGAGATGTGCAACGAGCTTGCGAGTGTGAAAACGTAATAAATATAGAACATTGTATAGTACACATAAACCACGAAGCATGTTTCATACTACGATAAGCTGACTGTCCAAATACATCAACAATGCAACAACAATTAAGGCTATGTAAAATAATGTTTCAACAAAGGGAAGCTTTATACGGGGATTATGAAAAAGTGAGTTTATTGTTTTGTTGATTAATTGAAGTAGAATTATTGAAAAAATAGCACCACATCCGTTTTAGTAGCATACATCGCGAGAGAGTGAAGCATTTATTGGCACCAATAGCGTACGTGTCATTAGCGTATTGAAGAATGGAACGCTTTGCTGCAGCATATGATATATCATTTACAAATAAACTGAAAATCAAAAACGATAAGACAGAGCCGTATGGAACATCTCCTAACAGAACTGATTCGGCAATTTGATGCCCACCTATTTCAACAACTTGAGCCCGATTAGAAAATCATCAGCAAATCATTAAAAGCACCCCTAAATCCCATGACAATCGAAAGCCTGGCTTGCGTCCAAATACAGACCACATGCGAATTTGTTATTATCAAAATATGAGTAAATTATTTGACTGAAACTTTCTAGTAACAAAAACTTTCCTTTACTAAACAATGAAACCAAACTATGCCACTGATAGGATATCAATCGTGAGAACAAAACTGTACATATCTGGCAATAGGTGCTTTTCGAGGATCTACGCAGTCGCAGGTAGAATTGAAATGGCCCATAGTTTTCAATAGCCTGCAACGATCCACATTTAAGTAATGATTTAACTATGGCAACTTTTAAATTCTGTGAAATGAAGCATTCAGTAATAAAACTGTTCAACATAAAAAGTACCGATTGCAAAATCGTAAAATTACGTTAGAGGTCACTCATTTTGATGTTGTCAATAGCTGCAGTTTTCTTCGAATTGAAGTTAAAGATTATGCTGTAAAGATCTTCGGGTGCAATAGAGGGGAGAAAAGCTGAAGAAGCTGTGCAATATAAAGACCGTGGAACATCATAGTCGGATAAAGGAAACTTCTTGGAAACCTGAGAAAAAAAAACGCATTAAACTCACAGGCCATAAAGAGCAAGTCTTTGATGGATTTAGCAAATGAATCGCTGATTGATTGTTTTGGGTTTCGTTCAAAAAGGCAATTAATAGTTGACCAAATTTCATGTGAAGAGTGTTGGTTGTTATGAAAGGCCTATTTAAATACTTGGGTTTCGAGGTGCGAATCAATGCAGTAACTTTATTTCTAAGCAGCCTGAAAATATCCTTCAGGAGTACGTTGCGGCTACGCTTGTAACGTGTCGAAAGGGCGTCTTTTTCTGCAATGGCGTTTAGAATATCACCTGTTATCCGCGGAATATTTGGGTTGCGTCTTTTGATCACTTTGACCTTTTGTGATGAGGCATTTATGAAACTGATAACCTGTACAAATCTGTCATACACGTTAAAAGAATTAACTTCCTCGAGGAAAGAGACCTAGTTAAAGTCTGCTATAAGGTTATCTAATGTGGCAGTGTTTGCATATGAAAGTCGCTCCTCATTATGGTATTATTTATTTAAAGAAGGAAAAAGGATATGCGTACCTACAAAGTAATGATCTGAAATTTCGTATTTAATTACCGAAGACAAAGTCTGGGTAAACGGAGCTCTTATATTAACGTCATCAACACAGTCAGCTACGAAATGTTTTCCCAGGTACTCTTCTCTTGTGTTGTCTTTGATCGTTGGTTCAATACCATGATCATGCGGTACGAAGAAATCACATTACAAAATGTTTATTAGAACAGCAGCATATTTGTACAAAATTACACATTTTTTCGTGACCGTATCTTAGAAAATGGGAATTGTAATTATGGAGATATCATCAACAAGAACTATCTGCCAAAATTATTTTTTTTTTTTTGCAGACGAGGAAGTACGCAAGTAAGTATTGCCCTTTCTATTTATCCTCAAAAGACCTAATATTTTGTATTTCTATTCTTGGTGCAGCTATAAAGCAAAACGCCCGCAGAGCATTGCCGCCTATGGCTTAAAATAAGAAGTGCGACAGAATATTTCTTCTTTAGAAAGCAATATTGCTGGAGCGGCATTCTTCCGTTAGTCTGGCAAGAAACTTTTCTCCCTAAAGTCACGTCGATTGTTTTTAAATGCTCTGCGGTCTCTATGTTAAACAATCATGTTCTTTACAACAGCGGTCTAGTCTGAGCAGATTTTTTCTAGGCCGATATACCTAGGGTACAAATTTGCTGCAGCGCTTCGTTATGCCCCAGACGCCTGCAAATGCTGCCTGTAAACGCAGCTTACATATCATCTGGTAAATCCGCGCATACGGATGATTTGCGACGGTGACTGCCTCACAATTTTTTTTTTCATACACCTTAAGCGCTTACTGCGAACTAGTGTACAGGCACAAAAGCTGGCTTCATTTCTGGGGCGAAAATGGCGAAGAAAGTTTCCCAAAATGCAGGGGCGCTTGTAGACTTTAATTTGAGTCAACTACTTGTGACGGAAGCCACCAGACACCAAAACGAAGAAAAGGATAGAGCAATGTTTTTTTATGTGTGGTATAGAAGAATAAGACATTTGTACTTTACCATTTTTACTTGATATATAATTCGCTAGAAAACAAACAAAAACCACATGCTTCCAGTGGGAACCGAACAGACGACCTCTGTACTTAGCGTACTGTGCTTCATCAACTGAGCCAAGGCAGCGCCTGCCCAGTCTTTCGCTTTTGAGTGAATTTGTGCTGCATGTAACCTAACCTTGAGAATTTTTGAACTCATTAGAAGGTTCGACATCCGCTGTCAAGGTTCAACTGGTGAAGTACCGGGTGCGGCTTACGGAGACTTCGATTGTAATTCCCCTAGCGGCATGTGCTTCTTATGCGATAGCATAAACCCTCGCCGGAGCTTAAACACGACGCCATACGGTGTTATCCAGCAAAATCCTCATTGGGTAGGAGGCAATGGTGTCATCATCCATGTGGCAAGACCTGACAATGCGCACTTGTTGGCTGCAAGTTACATGTCCAGATCGGGAGCCTCACCAGACAAGGTTCGTCGGAGCGAAGCCTCCCTTTTTCAAACGCGCCAGGGTAGTGTACTGCACGAAGTCGCAAAGCCCAACCTTGATCACACCAGCTTTTCTAGTCACTTCTGGAAAAACTATCAAGAGTTTCGAATATTGCCGCATCGCCAATGCATCATGGAATTAAACATCCCGGTGTTTTTTTTTTCTTATCAAGTCAAAAACTGATAATGGTTGCAATTTAACACTGAGAAGCTCTACAAATATACACTTTCTAATGTGTTTATTTTTTGGGTTCGCGACTGTCCTTCTATCAAACACGTCCCTATACGTGCCTGCTTATTTAGTAGGCTACGCTCAGAAGGCCTGTGCTGCTAAGGGCCGCTGGAAATAGAGCCCTCAAAACTGTTTCAGTATAGGCATTTTGACCATTCTCAAACACACTCCATTGGGTTGATGAATATCGTAGTTTGCAAAATATAAAATATTTTACAAATTTAGAGACTCTTTCAGCAACCATTCTTCGTTCCTGCTGTTCAGCTTACGCCAACCAAATCCTACTTGAAGACTTCACGTGATACTTTGACACCATCTTTCTATCATTCAATCTTGGCATGAATCTGCTCAAACATACATCTTGTGACGCCGTCAGAATAGCTATCAAGCAAAGCTTAAAAGCAGCAACGATAATGTTCTTTCCACGTAGCAGCGAAATTATGAGACATCAAAACTGTTCTTACTGTATGCAGCTCCAAGATTCGAACTCAAAGACTCATTTTTTGACTTGTTTCTGCAAAATTACGCATAATTTCGTAGAAGCGAGTTTTGTATTCGCAATGACAAACATAACGTATGCGCTGCTTAGTGATGAACACGTTCACCTGTTTTTTCAATAGTGTCGGTGCTCCGCGGCAAGCGTGGGCTTTCGTAGGATGCATGAGCACCCTTGTCATTGTCTTCTTTATTGTCACGATGTTCGCCACTGTTCGAGGTGAGTAAGCCCTTTTATTCTCTGACCTTCGTGTGACAGTAATAAGCTGTGTAAGGAAAACTATAGAACCGAGAAAACCAAGGCACGCGATCATTTTATTCATTTGATACTAGACAAACATGTTTTCTCTAAATTTTTACTTACAGCGCATCAGTGTGAAAGTTCTCCATACCGCCAATATTCACAAACAATGAATAGTTTTCCTAATAACCTTCTTTTTCCTTTCTCTCTGCTGCTTACACAAATTGCTTCATTTGCGCTACCTGACGAGGGAAAATACAATAGCATTATTTACTGACGATAGCGCATGCACATATGGATGCTGCTTTGCGACTACCGTGAAATCTGTGTCGTCTTTCGACCCAGCGTTCGCTCAGCATTCTCCATTGGACGCGCTGCAAAGCAATAGTACCCTTTGTCACTGAAGCTTGCCAGATGACTAAACCATTTACTGCAGCACCTAGTGCCCAAAAGATTTCAGTAGTGCTGCTTCAGGTAACCATCCTCTGGAGATTATACACGAGCATTGTTTTAGATGCTAAAAAGCTTCTCTTTCGAGGACTTACCGAGATATAAGGCCGTGGTCAGGAAAAGATGACCGCCAGGGCGACGAAGGCACGCGATGAGCGACTGTCGAGTAGCTCGAACTGAGATCTTTTGTTTGTCGTGCGAACAATACCAGCTGTTTTGTGAACCGCTTTTCATTGCGACACGCTGGTGAAGTAGTGAAAGACAGAGTAATGAGCATATATGACGGGAATGGTCGAACCTTCCAAAGCGTAGTAAAATATGGCTTTTAAATTTTCTCCTGCGTTCCCAGTGAGTAGTCAAGACTGTCATAAAAACCAACAGGGTGCTTTTTTGACAATAAATTTTACAAAAGTAGAGGTGTCGCGAGGAGGAATCTGCAGATATGATTGTGATGCTTCAACCTCTTCATGTACTAGAAATTGCGTTTACAAGCAACTCCCCGCGAAGAAATGCTCTTCTCCAGATTTCCTGGGAATGTGTGGACCCGTGATATAGGGACTAAGTGCGGGGCCAAACTGTTCGCGTCAAAATTGTATTGGTGCATATCAAGGTACATTGCTGTCAGCACTACTGCGTTTAAGCATGACAGCGAGCTCTACACATATTGTGCGTATTAAAGTTCTAAAAAGGTCTGCTTGCGTCTATTAAGCTTGAAAGCAGTAGCTTCCTTTGCTTTGCAAAAAATGTGTGAAGATAGCGTGGTAGCGGAGAGAAAGTGTTCAGTAGAAAGAGCAGCGAAATAAACATTCGCGCCCATAGACATGCCTGCTTTCATTTGCGAACGTATGCTTCCCTGCGAGCCAACGCAGTTCTAAAATGAGAACTCTGTGGTAGCCTTAATTGAACGTGAAATTTTAGGTATTTTTTGCACAAATCTGCATTTAAAATAGTGAAATCTGCATTTTTAAATCTGCGCTTTTTACCTTTTTGAAATCGGCATTTCAAAAGGTTAAAAAGCGATAAGTAGAAAATATTTATAAACAAAGATCATTGTACCACAGCCATGTCGCCATGTCCAATTGACATCAGCTTCCCGTGGGCATGAGGGAGCTTTTGAGTTAGTGACTCACTTCTGAGAGTCACTAATTTTCAATAGGTACAAGTACCTCGTTGGCTTGGCGTTTCACTTTTGAGGCGGGAAACATTTAGAAGAGAGGGAATTTCATAGAACTTCTTGCACACACAAAGTTTACACCTAGTATTTATTGCAAAAACATCCGCTACGTTATAAAAATGAAATAACTTTAATCAATCCATTATTTCCAACCTCACTGAGCAAACCTTGAACACTCCGCTGCCATTGATCTTCGCATGGTCCCCATCACTACGAACTAGAAAAGCCAGCCATCTCTCCAATAAACGCCAAAAAATTGTAGAAATATTGCAAGAGAACAGCGAAACCTACATTTAATCACGTTAAATGGAGACTTCTGGGCCATGCTTGAACGCTTGCTCTTGCATAGCCGTGATCAGTAACCGCAGTTAACAGCGTTGCCGTGCCCATAGGAAGGCACGGGGTGATTCGGCAGAGATAGTAACGTAAGGATCATTGTCTAGGCCCAAACGTATCAATGCCACCATGCGCGTTCGTAGCGTGGCAGCTGGTAACGACAGACAAAGTGTTCTACGGTCGCCGAAGAAAACATATGCCATAGTATTAGATGCTGCTAGGCCACGGAAGGAACGGCGGAGGGGGGGGGGGGGGGGGGGTGATTCGATAGGCTAAGTGTGCTACACTGTTGATAGCGCGTAGAGGAAGCCTCCCTAAGCTGATATGAGGGAGCCGTTTCCACACGCCCGTTTTGTCTGAGGCTGTCGAGAGGTAACGTGGATGCAGTGTAGGTGAAAAGAGTTCGCTCATTGTCAGTTTTACGTGTCGCCTTGTTATGTGTCGCTGATAACTTGCTGGGATGCAGCTGACAGGGCCCCAACGTATTATTTTGTTGCACTAAACTAGCTAACTTACGCTCGCACTTCAAGGTAAAAGAAGTCTCCCCTTCTTCTCATGAAGGGTCAACACATTATATGCTACAGGGCGCTTTTCCATGTTCGGAAAACAGTTATTTAGGTCCGAATAGATATTTATTGCAATTTCTACCATTAAACTAATATCTTGAGTTTCGTCGCTCGCGATAGTGTGGATATTTGCAGGCTTCTAATCTACTATTTTTCTATCACAGCCCTTACTCAAGCTCCAAAATTAATGGGCGACATTGTAACCGCAAGAAAAAAATCATTCCCTGCCCGCCTGCGAGAGATAAGCGCCCCGTAGGTTGGTAGAAGATGGCTGAGATCTGTGCAACTGACTTAAGGTCGTTGCTGAAATTTTCCTTTTTCGGCGGATTGCTGCGCTTATGAACCATCTGTTTCGTATTAAATGGCTGACAGTGTTCGCTGGACTGCGTTTAATACGGTTAATAAGGCATTGAATGGCGCTGCAGAACTCACTGCGTTACAAGGAACGGGCATAGCTCCCTCTCATGCAGTAAATTTATGGTTATTTCCCAAAAAAATTATTACTCTAAGTTTAAAACCTGTCTAACGTCGTTCTCACTTTACTAAGGCTGAAATTTCATTTGCAAATGTTTCCACTGAGCATTTTGGCCGAGGAGAAGCTCAGCTATTAACTCAGTGGCAACGGACTGCTCTGTGCGCTGCCCAAGCCTAAACCCACAACCGCCTCTGTTCGGCACTCATGGTTTCGTCTGCCTGCGCCTATGGTTAAAGTACCGCAGCAGCTGCACTAAAAATTCGCACAACCGAGAAGCATAAACCTCGGCCAATTTTTTTCTACTACGCAAAGTTTCATTACAGGAATTGTCATGTAGGTGCCGAAAAAGTGCGGTTTCGCGGTTCGCAAAAACAGAGCGCGCTGTTTGCAAAAGCCTCAGATATGGTATCTGTATCGTCGCCTTTTAGAAGCTGCGAAATATTTGTGCGCATCGGAAGCTGTAACCCTTGGTTTTTTTAGCTGTTCGACCTGGCCGCAACGAAGATGTTCCTCATTTCTTTTCTTGAGTACGCTAGACTTGACTGCTGTCTCTGAGAAATGTCAAGCGACTACGAATGCACGCGAGAGCTTTCTGCCAACTACATTCATCTACAATTCTCGCCTGTAGTATCCCAAACCTTAAGCGTCTAGAAAGAGACTCCGTTCAAAATTATAAAGGGTAAAGTCTTTCAGACCTTCGCTCCCACTAGAAACTGGTTACGAGCTTCAAAATCTATCCTGCTTTTTTTCTTCAAGGCTGTGTGTTACTTAAAAAATGTGTTTATCTCTCTCTTTTCAAGCGTTCCTGCGGCTGAATACTTTGAATACTCCTGGTGAGCGTTATTAACCTTTTTTCAGTGGTCGGTAATATGTGGTTGACCTTCCCCATTGGTTCAAAGTGATTCCATGGATTTTCGAGAGCTAACTCCACTCTATGGGTGGGCCTCAGATATATTTAATGAGCTTTTTATCTTAATGAAATCTTTAAATATTGATTTCGCAGTGAACTTTATTTTTCGTCTTGATTAGTGGATTCATGCAAAGAAGCTCAACTCTAGCATTGTCTGCGCTTTGTAATTAATAATATTAATTGGTTTTGGGGGGAAAAGAAATGGCGCAGTATCTGTCTCATATATCGTTGGACACCTGAACCGCGGCGTAAGGGAAGGGATAAAGGAGGAAGTGAAAGAAGAAAGGAAGAAAGAGGTGCCGTAGTGGAGGGCTCCGGAATAATTTCGACCACCTGGGGATCTTTAACGTGCACTGACATCGCACAGCACACGGGCGCCTTAGCGTTTTTCCTCCATAAAAACGAACCCGTTGCGCGCTTTGTAACGGTAAACATCAATTTAGGAGCCCTATTACGAGTTTTTAGATAAACGCCTTAGGCAATAAATCCAGGATTTCATTTATTTTTAACTTTTCAGCCCCCAGAAACAGACTTAGTATGTACACTCCGGCGAAACACTGTGCAATGAAGAAAAACACATTGGTTTAAAGCAAGCGTTAGGTGGTAGATACATGAAACTTTATGACACAGTAAGGAAATTCAAGATGCTTCATGTTTAATGTATTAGTCGAGAAACTCCCGTAGCTGCATAATAAAGCAAAGTAAGTGAACTGAAATTCCCATCAACACCGATGAAGATAGACATCATCGGCAGGAACAAAAATAACCGATTGTACCTTACATATGTGAGATGGCCATTGATCTGGTAATCAACGTTGCCTAAGGAGTTTTTGCGCTATCCTTGAAAAGATTTCTACATCAAGAAATTTTTCTAAGCTCACATCTTCTAGAGAAGTGCCACAACGTCAGAGGTTTCAACATCTGCAGTTCGGATAAAAACAGCAGCTCTAGCCTACGTAGCGTTTCTATAAGATTAAGATCAAACATCATGAAATAGCATTGAACATAATACTTTACTCAGCATACCGCTGCAATCCTGTTCAACTATTATTAGTACACAGTGCGCCAACGGCTAACAGCATTCCTACGCATAGCTTGGTAATATTCCATATATTCAAAAAGGTTATAATGCGTCTTACCAGAAAAAAATTGTCCTTGCTATTTTCTACGGCAGCCCTCCAAGACCACATTTGGTTAGCTTCGGGTAGCACTTCGAAGGCTAGATCGCGGATCTCAAGATCTGTAAATATTTGCACAACCAGGGAAAAATACATAAAAGATCATGATTTTGTCTCGGTTGTAACTTCCTCAAAGCACTCGATTTGTGCCCAGGTATTTCCTCCAGCACTTCCGTCGGCTTAATAAACCAACCTTCAACCTGATTCTTTTTTCATGGCTTCAGCGGGGTTATGTTATGAGTGTTTTATGCTAAACTTTGAGCCGCTCGCTAAGGTACAGGTTTCAAGAGTCAGGCGCTCCGTGACATTCGGAAACTATACGCTGTAGGTGACTTCCAGGACCCGAATTTCCAGGGGCAGAACACTTCACGCGTGATGCGTTTGTACAGGTGATTTACCTAAAAGTGGATACAAGAGTGTAGCATTTTACAGCGAAGGGTGGAAAACTGTAAACTAAACAGCAGCAGTATATATATAACATGCGTTTCACTGCCAGCCGCCGCGATGGCTGAGTGCTTATGGCGCTCGGCTGCTGACCCAAAAGACGCGGGTTCGATCCCGGCCGCGGCGGTCAAATTTCGATGAAGGCGAAATTCTAGAGGCCCGTGTACTGTGCGATGTCAGTGCACGTTGAAGAACCCCAGGTGGTCGATATTTCCGGAGCCCTTCACTACGGCGTCCCTTATAGCCTGAGTCGCTTTGGGACGTTAAACTCCCATAAACCATAAAACGTTTCACTGCGATAGCGGGGGAACCTACAGGAATGGCGCTCAAATATGCAGAAATACGAGGTTTCCTACACGTGTTAACGCGTCATGCGTCGTAAGAAATGTGAATATACAATACCTGGCCCTTCATGTCCTGTAACTGCGCACCGTACATAAATTACAATATGAGCTTTTTCCAGTGTACAAAACGTCCATTGCTGCCTTCAGAAATGAATGAGAGTAAATACGCCTGACTGGATCCTCGCTGATAAAACTTTGCAAAATTATAAAGCATAGTCTGAATCAGAACGCATTTAAAAGTTAACAGTCAGAAATCATGGCAATCAGCTATTAGAAACGTCGTTAGAAATTTTGGCAATCAGCATGGTTCATATTAACAGCAATTATTTTGTAACTTGAAAAATCTCACGAAAAAACGTAAAATTTTCAGCCAAAAAGATTTTATTCTTGCCCGGATAAAAACTGGTCCTGCACATGTCCAAGACCAAGACGTACTTTTCTGGGTATAGTTTTACACGTACTGTGTTCTTACTCGAATCATAACTTAGAACGACGCGAGCATATATCAAAATTTGCACACAACGCATTCTTTTTCACCCCTAAATTTTACTCAATGCTAAGCCATTGACTACATTTAAATATTCGCTACAATTCAATTTTAAACAACTATCTATATTTCAGACCGTTTCTAAAAATTTTTCCGGCAATTAATTCATACCACTGCGCTTTTAACCCATAGTGGACAGAGCGGCCTCGATGTTACTAACCCTTAAGTGCTGCTCGTAGTGTTACTGCTAAAGAAATAGGAATGTGCATTCAACGACATCGCCTGAAAAGACACTGCCATATCATCCATGATTATTTCAGCGAATTTCTCTTCTTTTGTCTTTTTTTACGATCTCCCTGCAGAAAAAAAGTATGACGAAATAACCTCATACAGGCTTCGTCATAAAAATGTCATACAATTTGTATGATACTGTATGACGTCTGAATGACAAATGTATGATTTTGTAAATATGAACGCCATACGTGTAAATTTTTTATGCATGGCATCTGACATTAGTATGATAGTTCTTCGACATTTATATCGCAAACTGCAAGAGTTTATTGCATCATACAACTTCTTTCGCCAGGTCTAGCATTACAATAAAGTCGTCTAGAAATAAAATGTTGAAGCGTGACATTATTCAAAATTTCTTTTTTATAAATTAAGACTCTCCCCTCAAGCCTCTCCTACAAAGCACTCAGAACGGCGCGGCATCTGCATAAGGTGCGGTCGGTTCGGTCTTTTTGGGACGAAAAAACAGCTGCCCGAGAGTTTAAGCTTTTCACATCACGCCGCTAATGTGCATATACCGGTACTCTTGCCACTAACCCTCACCTCAGTCCACTTTTTTATCAGCACTTCATCCTCTGGATTAAAATGTATTTTTTATCCGGCCAGCAAGAATTTAACCCGGCAGTGAAGGAAGTACCTTTTTTAAATAATTATTTTAGTGATTGTAAATACCAGAAAGATATTATTTGCAGCATGACCCGTTCGTAGTTTACTGCTTTCTTTAGGATCGGAAATTGAGGCCGTTAATTTTGTAGTTCTTGAGCCCTGGAGCCGCAGGGCCTTCAGCTTGGTACTAGAGAAAGCTATTTTTCTATTATCTTAACGGCTAAAGCCTTCGCTGTTCCATTAGAAAAATGTTATGCGCCTACGTGTGATCATGGTTTTTAGCCTGTATTGTTTGCTTTTGCAATTTTCACCTCCAGAAGTCCGTAAGTTGCACTGCAACAAAATGCCTGCCCTATGTTCTCTGAGAGATCTCCAGCAGGCAGTCGGGTAAAGTAGGAACCCTCTTTACACACGGAATAAGTAACGTGTTTTCAGAAACCGCAACTGCATCTTGTAATGAAAGCCTTTTTCTATCCCTCTTTGCAGAACCTCTAAGGCGGAAGACCACGACCACATCCGGTAATATTTATTACATATTTACCTAAAGCTATAGGTGAGCACTGTGATTGCTGCAAAATGTCGCAATACATTCCATTGCGCTTAGGAGGTTTCTGTGCTCTGAGAACATTTACGTCCGGTGTATTTTATTCCTTCTTGGAGATGACTCTTTCATGCAGAAGAAAACAATTCTTTTTTAGTTCGCAAAATTTCATCCGACGGTACTAAGGCAGCACGACACAATCCAGTTTTTTTTAATTGAAACTTCCGCATTGCCTACTCTTTTAATAATCTTCTATATTGTTACGCAGAGATGTACCAAGATGTTCATGTTTCTTCGCAAAGAACTGTGCATGACCGAAGTTATTGTAGAATATAAATATTATATTCAAAGACATGAACAGCGTCAGCAATGTAAACGAAAGGCTGATCCACATGCGTTGCTTTGCTTTGCAGTGGGCGTAGTCAGGCTGATAATGATGATGATTATGATATATATATATATATATATATATATATATATATATATATATATATATATATATATATATATATATATATATATATATATATATATATATATATATATATATATATACTGAAACGTATTGTTTAAAAAATATTGATGACAACGGTCCGTCCTGCCGATATATTGCAAAATCTTTCTTTCATAGTGTTTCCATCACTACCACTGAGCAGTTAAGACGGCCATAGAAAACCAATGCGGAACACTTTTGACGACAGCAAAAGCTTTATTAGGAAAAAAAATTGAAGCCTGCCGACGAGAAATCGGCTGATATATTGATTGTTATAATGAAATCTTACAATATATAAAAAATCCATGTTCATAAACTGGTTCCTGTTCAAAAATTTTGTCCAGAATTGTTGGGTATCCTTTTAGAAGTGTTTAAACGATAGCATTCAAAGGAAAAGCTATAGAAATGTTGATGGTTGAATAAAGGAGCACTGTGCAAAGCATGCGGAAAAATGAAACAGAAATCAGCGTTACCCAACAGAGTGATCAGGTGTAAACAAGTTAGGTACAAGTCAGGATAGAATGAAAATAGACGGGAAGGGGTAGATATAGGGAATGCCTCAAAAAGACAAGGTAAATAAAATGAAAGAAGCAAGCGGTAAACATTCAACCAGTTTAAAAGGATACTATAGCAAAGTTTCTCAATTACAGGCACCAGAGTGTACAAAAAACTGAAATTGATTAAATTATTGCTATCCGCACTATCTATCGATTCGAACTATGTACTATAGTTTTCTAGTTTTGTCCGATATGGCACCAAAATCCAACGCTAATCTCAATACGAGGTGAAGCCATGTTTCCGCTGCTCATGCACATACATTTTTTTATTTCCTCATGGAAGATCTTCCGACGGGCTATACGCATACAGGGTTGTGGATTACATAAAAAAGAAAAAAACTTTTTCCCAAAATTCAGCCCTACAGATTTCGTACGAGGTGTGAACTGCACCCTAGAACTTACTGTAATGCGGTTGGTCTACGGGGCTTTAACGTTCCAAAGCGACTCAGGCTATTAGGAACGCCGTAGTGACGGGCTCCGGAAATTTCGACTACCTGGGGTTCTTTAACGTTCACTGCCATTGCACAGTACACTGGCCTCTGGAATTTCGCCTCCACCTAAATTCAACCGCTCCAGCCGGGATCGAACCCGCGTCTTTCGGGTCAAAATCCGAGTGCCATTAGCACATAGCCACCACGGCGTCTAAATTGCTGTAATTCAGAAAGTAATAACAAGCGTAATTAAATAGTATTGTCTGAGTACCGGAGGACCTAGAATTAGTGTTTAAATGTGTGATAAGACGTTCTACTTTGTGATTATGGGCGGTGCGAACAATGTTACAAAATTGCGATGGCCCCAGATGAAGTTCTTAACTATTACGTATGTTCGCTACTGGGAAAGACAGGAAGGCAGTGCGAGAAATGTCGATGAAGAAATGTTAGTGGGATAGCCTTTACGAAAAAAGCTGAGCGAGCTTGAACACACTAAAACATGAATGAAACATGAAACATAAATACACTAAAAAAAGAAACTAACAGGAAGACAAGGCAATGACAGGCGTCGATATTGCTCAGTTAGTTGGCTTCTTCAGAATGCCAATTGACTCACGCGAATTCTACTTTTGAGCGAATCGGTATAACCAATTGTCGCGAGTAAAAAATATTAGGACTAATGACATTCCACAGGATAATAATAATAATAATTGGTCTTCGGCGAAAGGAAATGGCGCAGTATCTGTCTCATATATCGTTGGACACCTGAACCGCGCCGTAAGGGAAGGGATAAAGGAAGGAGTGAAAGAAGAAAGGAAGAAGAGGTGCCGTAGTGGAGGGCTCCGGAATAATTTCGACCACCTGGGGATCTTTAACGTGCACTGACATCGCACAGCACACGGGCGCCTTAGCATTTTTCCTCCATAAAAACGCAACCGCCGCGCAGATAGATACTCTCAGCGCTGCTGTTACGAACACGCCGATAACAAAACTGCTTGGTGTGTTCGCAAAGCACGACGCCACGCCGCGCCAGCTGCACGGTGCGATTTTCACCGCTCCGGTGACGTCATTGCGCTGACCATTTTTTACTCTTGACTGTACACTGGTAGTTTTGCGTTATTTATAACTTCTTTTCGATTCCGTTTATTAAACTGCGCGAGCGAATGACTGAGGGCGGTCGGTGATGGTGTCATCCCCGTTCTGCTTGAACAACATATCGATGTACTTACACATACTTATCAATGCATTGCTACTGTTATTTAGGAAGTTGTTCATTGGATAAAGGGGCCACCGCAAAGAAATGACATCACCTTAGCTTATCATATTTCATAGTATTACACGAAGAGGAACACAGAGTGCTTTCTGAATTGATTTCAGTGCAGAAACTTGGCCAGCTGTGTGATTAGGAATGTGGGTTTAAGTCCCACAGACTCCTCCCCGCTGTAAAAGTCGTTAATATCAATAAGAAAAGTAAGTCGCCTCTTAAGAGGCTCAGCAGAAACCTTTTTTTTCATAACTCCTGTCATGCCGGATTATTTAGAAAACCATCCTATTAAAACTCAGGACCGGATGACGTACTGAAGACATTTCTTTTTCCTGTCTTTTCAGTAATCCTGTGGACGAATCCAACGAATACACCCGGTGAGGATTTGTGATCATTTCCGGAACGCTTTATGACCAAGGTGGGCGTTGCAATCGACGTAAACCTATCCAGAACACTCGAGGGCAAAGTAGGTATGCTTTGTTTTCTTGGGCCCAATATGCGTGTGATTTTTATCAACCTATGTTTAATGTTCTACATGACGGTGATTTTTCTGTTTCCTCGCCGAGGCCCCATTAACTCAGCGAAATTTTTCAAAGTATTAGAGATATCCTCAATATGCACTTAGACGCAGAATACATGCATAGAATTTAAAACGTTACTTTTACGTATACGTCTACTGTAAATAAACCAGAGTGATGTTTTTTTCTAAAGGCACGCAATGGCAAGGGCCGTGCACTTTCATGGGTTCAGCGAAAAACAGCGGTAAGGATCCGCTAGAAAGAAAAACATGGAGTGGGATAAAAACGGAAATCATTCATTTCTAGGCGTGTTTTAGCAAGCCGAAAATCTTTTTCGCCAAAACTTGACTGCTTTTTTTCGTTTGTAAGGCTGCAAAATTCCAAGCAGGCACTCACAACAGTAGCATCAACATTCGTAACTCTTGCCGTCAAAATTATCAATGCATTGAATTGTTTCCCGCTTCAAAGAGCGCAAAATATATCACAGATCATCTTCGCTCTCAGCGCAACACGAACGGGACACAAGACGAAGGACTAGAACAAACAGCGCCTGTTTGTGCTAGTCCTTCGTCTTGTGTTCCGTTCGTGTTGCGCTGAGAGCGAAGATGAACACTTACCAACTCGCACAAATTTCCGCCTTGCAGAACGATATATCACTGAGCGCCTAAGTAGTGCACAGGTGACTTCGTTGCAAAACATTTTTTGTTCCTAATATGAATTGTGCTAATGTATGCATGCATGGAGCATCTTTGTTTTTACCAATTGCGAAGAAACCTCGAATTTGGCCCGGCATATTGAAACAATGATACTTTATTACGTGCAAGATACTTTACCAGGCCTTTCTGGTAAGGTTGCCAAGAAGGCTGGCGATAAAATTCAACCAGCTCGATCGTTAACTAGGGCTTGAATGTAACAACCTCACCGCAGAGATCCCCTCAAACCTTTTTTCTTAAACGCTACCACCGGCGTTGTCAAGCACTTTGTGGCCGATATACTCTTTTTTCAAAATCACTGATGTCCTTGAGAGAGGAGACAGATTCAGAGCACATGCCTAAAGTGAAATATTCTCAAGAACATCTGCAAATGGATTTTCTTGAAAAGACAATTGTGGGTTGCCAAAGATTTTGAAGAATCTGCACTGGGAGAAGAAAACGTATGGTAAATGCACTATATTCTTTGTGTGCGCGTAACTTGGTGCTTTTCTTTAAAAGTTTAATCATCCACCAATTGAAGGCCCCTTAAGCGTGGACAGCCAATAAATATGGTACGCGAGGATCTTTACAGGATTCTAAAATTTAGCGAGACAACTTGCATTCGTGCATGACCGGGACACTCACTGTGACTCGCAGTTTACAGCGGTCAACATCGGTCAACAACGGTTACAGATCAACATCCAAGCTGTAGACCTTAGTAAAACCTAGAGGCGCGATGTACTCAGTGCACTGCGAAGAGACGTACACGCTCGAAGTTTGACACCAATTGAGCCCGTAGAAGCTTCAGCCAGAGCTTCCAACTTGCACCATACAGAGTCAGTGCTGGTGTCGTCAGTCAATCCTTCTGGAAATTTGGAAAAACCCTTTTTTCTCCTGAGCATGTTTTAAAACCTCTAGTACTACTTATCGCGCACATTTCTGAAGTTCGATGCTGTCACCGCACGAAAAAGCAATATTAAGAAGTCGCTAGTAGAACCAACTGTGCACAGCGTATGCAACAATGAGGGAAAAAAAGCCACCCTTGGCTTCCAGCGCATCGTGCGCAAACTTTGAGAAGTAATTACACTGATGGCCATTGCTTATAGCGGTTCTAACGTAAAACTGGTCCAAAAGGCCAGTTTTCCGAGAAGAAATAAACTCTGAAAAACAACCACCGAACATTCTAATCCTGAAGCGCAAGGTAATTGACATAAAAAGCTTTCAAAGATGAATGTGGAGAGAATCGATTGTGCTCTATAGAAGTAACAGGGGTAGCCTAAAGTGGTCACGAGGAAACTACGCATATGCAAAAATTAGATGTATGGGCTAAGAGAAAAGGGTTGTGTCATTATCAATTGGAGAAGTTAAGCATCCGAAGAGTTGTATACAAATCTATGCATTAGCCAATGTAATCAGAACATTAACCAGAGAGGTGGTAGTATTATCAGTCGAACATCCCGCAAGTAACAAAAAAGGGAAAAGCCTTACGAGCAATGCAAAGAGGGCAAGCAGCTGGTTATGTTACGGGAAAATTATATCTGTTTAAGAACGGTTGGAGGCATCTAGCTAGCCAAACTAGCCACCGCGTATTATGTGCAATGCCTTACGACCTTGAGCATAACGGAAGCTTGAAAGGACACTAAGATTATCATAATTCATAAGAAAGACGAGGTGAAAGAATTAAAAAAATTATACTGAGTAGTTTACTTTGTACTTCGTAATCTGTATTCGCTAATAGAATCAGTATAACCTTGGGCTTTCATCAAATAACAAGGTAGGTCTGCGTGAAGGCTATTCACTAATACAACGTCAGTATCAATTAGGTGATCAACAATTGCGAAGAATACAACCATCCCCTTTGTATAACCTTATTATATTACCGGAAAGCATTTGGCTCAGTCTAAATATCACAAGCCATGCAGGCATTGCGGGATCCGTGTGGGGATTGACCTGATTTAAAAATACTAGATAATAACCGTAACCGCTCCACAGCTACCATAGCCCTCCAGAAATGCCCTACAAAAAGTGAACAATGAAATGAAATTCCAATAGAGAAGGGTGTCAGGCATGGAGACACGATATGTCTAGTGGTATTCACCGCCTGCTTATAGTATGAATTCAGAGGCATGCGTTCGGGACAACTGGGTATAGGGTTAATGGAGAAAATCCAAGTAATGCGCGATTCACTGATGACTCTGTCTTCCTAAGTCATTGATGGGATGCATTACTATGTAGGATCATTGACATACTTAGCAAAGAACAACAGTGGGTACTAAAAGTAATAAGCATAAAACTAAACTAATGCTGTATTCTCGGAAAGAAACAGACGTTTATGATTGGTTTCCATGTGCTCGAAGTGGTAAGAGAATACGTCTACTTGGAGCAGGCAGTGACCGCCGATACGCATAACGAAAGTGAAATAACAAGGAAAATAAAAGTAGAGCGGGGCGCATATGATGGGTTCAGCCAGATCATAAATGGCAGTACACAATATCCCTCTAGAGCAAACTAGGTAATAGCTTTATCTAGCCAGTACCGATTTATTGGGCACAAACGTGACTCACAAAAACTGTTCAACTTAAACTGGTGGCAATGCAGAGGGCTACGGGAAAGAAAAACATAGGTGCAGTGTAAAGAGACTATAAAATGGCAGGGTGGGCCAAGGATAAAGCGCTTGTTAATGACATCCTAGTCCAAATCAAGAAGAATAAATGGGCTAGTGCAGGGCATGTAATGGGAAGGCAAGTTAACTGACGGTCGTTAAGGCTAACTGGCTGGGTTCAAAGCGAAGGCAAGCGCAGCCGGGGGCAGCAGAAAGCAAGGTTATAAGTAATATGCGGATATAAGGCAGCCGCAGCTGGCACAGGACAGGGTAATTTGAGACATACGATAAAGACTTTTGCTCTGCAGTTGGTGTATCTTACTCGATTGGTCTTACTCGAGTGGGTCTTACTTAAAGATTACATTTATCATACTTGGTCGCTCTGGAACCTCCATTCAAAGATGATTTCAGGGTGGTTAACATACGTCTAAAGCTCCAAGGTTTCGTTCTTCATTATCAGGTCTTTAGAAGTTGGTTTAAGTCAATAAACCGGTGATGCCATAAGGAGGGCGAAGTTTTTATTCATTAAGTTATTCACGCTTTATATTCGCAGAGGCTCAGTGGTTCCAACAATCTCGCGCATACCATTGCATTGCTTTGCATTTATCTTTTTTGCGGTTTTTTGATGTTAGTGCATAATCTAACCTTGTAGCCCTTTATTCTGCAATATTCATTGCTGTGGCAGCAATTCCGAAATACCTTTTGTATTCCCTGGTATACATCTGCCTTCATTTCTCCCTTAGAAAACTGATATGGTGGTACATGTCAGCTTGAGTTTCAGTCTCGATAACCGTCATCACCCACCAGCGTGTCGATAAGCCTGTAGCTTTCATTCCTTGGAAAACTTTACCCTGCCTACTAATGAGGAGCTATTATTGCGGCCGTGAAACAGACTGCGTGTGATAAAATTAACGTAATTTTAGAAACCGAGAATAGATTTTATACTAATGGTCTTTGTTTTTCTTTTTCTTTCCAGCATCCCCGAAACAGACCAGCACGACTACACCTGCTCTGACTAGACCGCCTATTACCCGTAAGGTTTTTTTTCATTATTTTGTGAGCGAACATTTACGAGGGCAAGAGCTGCTAACGGCTCCATTTTTTTTCAGGAAATTAGTGATGGCTGAATATCAACAGGGTGCTTCATCTAAGATTTTCTACAATTTTGAAAACGGGCTTTGTTATTCAAGTGTTATTTTTTCGGCGCAGCATTATCAGCAGTGTAGCGCATCAGAACACAGCTAAGGCATTCTAACTAGCACGCCGATAAACTAATACTGAATAGTCAACTTTATAATTGTTATTGTTTGTCTCCTTTATTATCGAGAGGCGTGTAGCCAATCGTAAATAATATCTACATCAGTTTTTAGAATTTTGAAAACGCTGTGATCACGCTGCCGTGGCCTAACAAATTTTGGCCATTTCGACGAGTTACATGCACTGGAGAGGTTGCTTTGCCTCCAAGTCTCTCGAAAGCGCATGTATTTTGGCGCGATTTAGCCAAAATGTTTTGGCCACAGCGCTGTGAGTAACCGAGTTTTCAAAATAATAAAACAGGTATAAATTCTACTTACTATGGGCTACACGCCTCTGAAGAATCAAGCGTCATAACACTAAGTTTTAAGTTATCTAATCATATTAGTTAACAAGCCGGCAGGTTAGTGCGCCTTAGCTGTATTTTGATTCACTGTACCTCTGATTATGCTATGCCGAAAAAAAACGGTCTTTTAACACAAAAAGACTGTTTTTAAAAATCATGTATAGCCTTAGGTGAAACACCCTATATATTAGTGTCCCTCCGTAGCGTTGACATTGCTTGAGTGAATTTTTGTATTAATGATTTGCTTGTGCTCAAACCCCCGACATACCTTTTTGATGCGAGATGTAACCAGATATACCTCGAACGATCGCAAACCCGCTGAACTGCTTCTAAGATTTGCAAGATTAACGTGAATGCTGTTTGTACCGTATCCAGAAGAATATCTGCCTGGTTTAAATTGGGCGTGGCCGAGAGTGGCAGCAGTTCTGTTCATCCAGTACACACGAGCAGACCTGTTGCTATCACCGCTGATGATTTGTTCTGTTCTTCGAAGGCCCATGAGGGCCCAGTAAAGAGTGTCTTTTTGAAACCTTTCGGTGCCTTCCTGGCTCCCGCACTTCCGTTTCTACTACGCGACATATGATGGAGGTCTTGGCCTGCAGTTCTACAATGTCCCTCAACGCCCAGAATGGCGCCCTGTGCACAAGCAACGACCCTTGGTTTTCGCCATCCTCGTGAGCAGCCGATAATTCATGGCCAACCCCATGAGGGCGTAGAAGAATGGCTTGAAATCTTCGGCCGTGTGGCCGCGCTGGACGCCTAAGACTACAACACCATGTTTCGGAATGTCTTCTTCGCATTTCATGGCCAAGCAAGACCGTGGTGCGAAAACAGCACAAAATTTCAGACTACATGGGATAGCTTTGAGAGCCAACTACTTGTAACGATATGAAGCGCCGTGCAGAGCTCGTGCTGTAGATCAGTTCTACGCGTTGACACGAGACTGCTGAAAGGTACTTTGAAGCGACGGTGCGCCTGACAGAGAAAGCCAACGTGTTCATTACAGAGCATGTTTTTACATTACATTACATTACATTACATTACATTACATTACATTACAGAGCATTAGAGAGCATGTTTTTGCCGGGCTGGTACAAAACTCTCTCAGAAAGTTTCTGAGTTCGCCACCAAACCGCCGATAATCGAGAACTCAATGCACGCCCGAGAGCTCATGCAGAATCGGCAGGCACTTGTGTTTTCAGGTTTCCCGGCGAGTATGACAACCTGAAACATCATGAACATAAGTGACATAATTCGCGAAATCATTCACGAGAACTCCGCCTAATGTTTTCGTTGCGAACCCAGCCTTACGCTCCTAAATTAACGGACGTCGTCCACGAGGAGATGCAACAATCGCTATGCGTCGTGCAAACGATGACACTCCATGATGTACGCCCTGCGGTACGCAGCCAACTGGTCCCGTCAGCCCGCCTCAGCAATGCTTTGCAACATCTGAACACGGGCAACCGCCCGCCCAACGAACCTTGGACCAAAGAGCCAAGCCAAGGAAAGCACACGTCTGGAGAACTACCGATAAGCGCCGTCCGCTCTCCATTCATTGCCGAGAACCAGGCCACGTCCTCCTGCACTCTCGTATCAAATAATTGGTCTCAGGGGCTCCTCCTACGATGCTCTACGACCACAACCCGGCCAGATATCGTGCGCTTTGTAAGAGTAATAGCGTCACGTTGATCACACACCGAGCCACTAATCGATTTTGCGGTCACCCATACCTCAACCTCCCCCCCCCCCCTCCGCACGCCCCGCAGCTGCGGCGCTGCTGCCAGAGGTAGGTCCCCCACCCTTGTTGAGGAAAATGAAGAGAAGAGAGCAGCCATTGTATGTGAGTTTGCATCGCGGCGAAACTACGGAAAACCTCCAACGACCACGACGCCACACACTGAGGTGGAGAATACCGACGAAAGAGCCCACAAAGCCGCACCAACGCCGCTGAATACTGCCGAGACGACGAGCCCCATCTACGACTCGAACCGCAGACCACGCATTGACCGAACAAAAATTGGCGGTGGTCAGCCACGTGATCATCCACGGCCCCGCGCCGCCGGCAGCTGCTCCGCACCACGTGACCAACCACGTGACAGCGTGGCGGCGCAGCCACAGGGTGGCGGCGCCGCCACGCTGACGGCTCGTAATTCTACCGTAATGTAGCTATCGCTACAAAAGATCGACGAGCACCAAGAGTACGAACCAGTGACTATCCAGGACCGCAACGTCACTGCCTTGCTGGACACGGGAGCAGACTACTCAGTCATCAGTGAGGTGATCGCCGCTGAGCTCAAGAAGGGGAACAAAGTTTGGGACCGCCAGCAGATACGCGCACCTGGAGGCCACCTTATCACCCCATCGAAATAATGCACTGCATCAGATACAGTCAACGGTCACACGTACCCTGCGCCTTTCTTAGTGCTTCATCAGTGCTCCTTAAATGTGACTACGCATGGACTACTTAGCAAAACACCGAGAAATCATCGATCTTATTCTCAAGTCCATCACACCATAGGTGGAGGGGCCCACACCTCCGGACTCCGCACTGAAGAATCAAACACCGCTCAGTGTGTCCGATAAAAAAGTGAGCATTGCCTCAATTTCAAGCATTCTGCACACCGTAGCTTTGGCTGGTGCCAAAAACGTCGATGGCGTCGTGGAAGGAAACATGCAGCTACTGCTGCACAGAAGCATCGCAATTAGGGAAGGCATCACTAAGGTTGTAACGGACAGGACTCCGTAACGGTTGCAAACTTTTGCCGCAAGTACCGAAAGCTCCACAGCTCGACCATCATCTTCTAGGAAGGAATTGCCGAGGTGAGCAATACATTCGCCCTGTCCGAGTTGACGTCAGCGACCCAATGACCCACTCCCCGGAGCGTACGTTCGACATCAACGCTGCCCTGCCACGGAAGAGATGTTAATGCCTCAAGAGCCACCTTCGAACTTGCGTCGACTTTTTTTCTGCCTCTGCAAAGGTCTAACGAACTTCAGTTGCCAAGCATCGAATTACCACTGGTAAGACACCTGCCATCTCTGCCACAGCCCGTATCGTGTTTCTATGCATGAACGCCAAGCCTTTCAAAACCAACTCGACGAAACTCTACGTGACGATGGCATCGAAACATCCAGAAGCCCCCGGGCAGCAACGGTCGTCCTTGCTAAAATGAAACACTGAAGTCTTCGGTTTTCATCGCTTCACGAGGAGACTAGCCTCATGCAATTCTCGTTTATTCTATGGTCTAAATTACGCTTATAGCCTGAGGATAACTGAAATATGGTGGCTCCCCTCTATTACGATTTTCAAATGCCGCAGATTTACTTGCTCGCATAGGTTCTTGCTTTGTCTCCATAACCACTGTCGAAGTCACTAAAAAGCTGATAGCTTACGTAGAGCGAACAGCCTACTAAAGCCACCTTGCTTCCATTACCACACCACCGCTTTTGCGCTGCCTAGCGATCGGCCCATGTAGCAGTGGCGATGGCAGAATTTCGTTTATCTCCATCATGCGTACTCATCCACTGCCATTAAGCCATCGCGAGAGTAATCATGGCGCCGTGGACCAATTTTGATCTTCCAGAAGGCCAACACAGGCTTCATTGACGAGACAGAGCCCCCTGGAGCATTCTTATTTTTTTTTCATGTTTGCTGCAGCGCGCTTCACGGGCACCGTATGTCTCCTGGGAACCGGCAAAAACATGCTGAGCAGTGCAGTGGCGATAAGGAGTAATCATGGCTTGGGGAAGAAGCGCTGAACTCCAATTTTTTTTTTCTCGTTTAAAACAAAGAACGCTTCGATAAAATATATGAGCAAAATTTCAATGCACCTAGCTATCATTTGAGCTACAAATTATATTTTTACTGGAAGAGCCTCTGTACAAAATTATGACTGAAAACGCTGCAGAGCACTTTTTTTGTTTTGGTTCATTCGGGCTTAACGTACCATTAGGACTCGGGCTATGAGTGATGCCGTCAAGGCCTCCGGAAATTTCGACCAATTGGGGTTCCCTAACGCGCGCTGACATCGCACAGGACCCAGGCCTCTAGAATTTCGCCTCCATCGAAATTCGACCGCCGCGGCATGGACCGAACCCGCGTCTTCCGGGTCAGCAGCCGAGTGCCATAACCACTGAGCCACCGCGGTGGCACATACTTTGTTTTAAGTTAGCCATTTTTTTCGGAAATGTGCTGTGTCCTACCGCACTTTAAACCACTTAATGAGGTAGCACATATTATATAGAAGCGGCGAAGAGTGTTTTGTTGCTCGACAATGTCTCAAAAAAGTATAAAAATAATTGTAAAAACGGTGTATTTTGTTTGAAAATAATGAAATAAAGGAACAAAAACTTTACGCAACAATGTGCTGTGCGAATAAAAACCACAATGCATAATCGTTATTTCTATACCATTTCAAGTGGAAAGGTAAAATATCTGATTTTTTGTCCATTTTTCTGACACCAACTTTTTCACTGCTCTGAGAAATTTGAACGGCTTTCACATGACCACAATTTTGTTTTTGCCGATGTGAAGAGTAATTACTTTATCCGGTTCAATAAAGAGACACAAGTTTTGTCCAGAAGATCGAAGGGGAGTCGAGTGCTGACTCTGGTACGTTTCCATGGAATGACCCAGCACTGCTCCCTGGTGCGAAGGTTTCTTTATTAAGGCTCACATAGGCACGTGACACTTCATAAGCAGCAGTAAAAGACGTCGATTAATCACAGCATCTTGACACTTTGGCGCCACGCATCTAATCCGATTTCGTTAGAGGTGGAATATCTCCAGCATATTTCCCCTTGGTAGCAAACTTGCCTTTTCCATAGCCGGCTGCTGCCTATAGTAAGATTTCGGTACCCTGCGGTACGGAAGTGCGTAGCACACAGGGAAACTGGCATACGACATTTGTTTTAAGCAATAAAACTTTTTGGGCGAATACAAAACTGCGCCTAATCACTGAAACGGGCCGGAGATGAAAGCGGAGGGTGAAAATGTTAATTTTTGTCAGAGCAGCCATCTCTATTGCTTGACCTCTTTTGGCAATGACTGTGAACTTTTCACATGGCGATCATCGTACGCTGCTAGCTGTTCCTAGTCACGCAGATGTTTTCACGTAAAGTCACGCCTCTTTTTATGAGTGACCAAATATCGTCTAGCCACTGAAGGATGTATAGCAAGAGGAAGTTATAAAAAACAGGACAGAAAATCAGAGTGATTCATGCCGCTGCGAATGCATTACCAACAGTGTTCCCGCTTGACATAGCAGCCGCTGCCGCTGACGGGTTCAAACAGTGCCAGCAGGCGGCGTAATTTAGTCATTCAAGTACCTTGTGGCACGCCCGCACTCCATCCCCCGATCTTATTCAGCAATGAGTGGGAGGCTTCGTACCCTCTCCGCCCACCCGTCACCGTAGCCTCCAAACCTTCTCTCAATGCTACCTCTCACACTTTCCCTCTCGATCCTCTTTCCTCAAATGAAAGATCGGCGCTTTGCCTCTCCCTTCTTTGCCTCCTGCGAACCGAAGCTTCAGACGGGTGAACGGCCAATTTTTCTCGTGCAAAGGTGGTAATGCTAACGCATTAAAAACGATCTCGCCGAGTGTATCGCGGCAGTTCTATCATTAGCCTCAATGTCCAACGCGGCGGCAAAGTGGACAGTGTGCTGTGGATATTCCACAGAGCGGAACGTAAACATTAGTTTTTCTCTCAAGCTCTTGAGAGGAAAAGCAGACTTTCGAAAAGCGGATTGCGCCATCCTTTGCGAGTGAAAGGAGGCTTTTATTTGCACTTTTATTCCGAAAGGATTAGTAGTCGCATTAAGAGAAGAGCGGGCAGACCTGGAATATTAAAACGCGGGCGTGGAACTGTGAACAAAAAAGACTCGATTTTCCTCCTTGAGAGCTACGCGCCTCGGACTGCCGCAGTACACAGCTAATAGATCCTCATGTGCGCAGCCGAGTGTTGCAGGACGGCTGCTCGCTGATCTAAGGGACAATTTCTGACACCTGGTTATTCCCCTATGGCGACGAACGGCTCCCCTTTGGAACCGGATATTTTTCTCCTGTTTTCTTTCGGCGGGGGGGGGGGGGGGGGGGGGTTGAGGTCAGGGAGGAATAAGGGTCTTAGGGCCTCATAAACAGGATCCCTATTCGTCCTGGAGTTCAGCATTCTACAGTGATATTGCTGCTGCAGGCCGCGAATCATTATTTTATTTCCTTATCAGTACCCATCGTCTAGAATTAGAATTTTCATTTAGGTAGACTTGAACACACATGCAGTAATGCGATCGGCGGCAACATATAACTAATGTTACGAGCAGACGAGCGCTTCTAAGAAAGGTGTGTTGTTTTTATGCAAAATTATGCTCCCAATTGAGTTCGTAAAAATATACCTAATATACTTCTGCTTATTGCCCGATCCGGGAAATAAAGATCTGCATCAGCCAACATAAAAAAATTTTTCTTACGTTTAAGAACTCTCGAATTGTGAGCAGAGCTTAGCTAAGCACAGTTTTTTTACCAAGCCAAAGAGGCCGCACGGCATCATAGCTTAGGTGTTATACGGAACCATGACCAGTTTCCGTGAAACGCCCGAACTATGCTCATTCAGTTTCATGAGTACTCGTTGACAGTCGTAATATTAACGTTTGCCTCAGTACTGCTTGCGTAGCAAATTCGTAAAAATTATGATTAGGTGCGCCCAAACAGAGTGCTCAATTGAGTAGGAACCTTTGCGCCAGATGTCCTACTCATTATGTTTCTTCCGAAGCACGGAGTGGAAGCAGCACCTCGGCATTCTGTCCATATCTCGGCAGCATTATTCAGCTTGCGTTTGAATGTTGTGCGGCGCCTAAAAAGGCAATTGCAGTTGCACTTATCTTAATCTACGAGCAAGTCTTGCAAAATATTACAACTCCACTAAAAGAACATGGCACTGTCATGTCTCGAGAGAACTACGTCACTATTGCAATTTTTACTACCTTACGATTACACAACGCAAAATTAAACGAGAAGTTTCAGTTGGTTGTACATTATTCAAATGCTCCAAGTACTGAACATTAAATTACTAGCGAAAGTCCTATAGTTCGGAAATGTTGACAAAGAAGAGGCATATCGTCCTCTTAAAGAGCTCTTGCGACCTATAGCTTGGGAGTATTTTCGGGACGTCAAAGTGCTCCGCTTTCCCTATACGAGGTTTGCATAGCCACTCCAAATACTCGCGATAACTGACGTAATTCCTGAACCTCTGCAGCTTAACCCTAAGTCGTGATACCTCACCAGTGGACGGTTTTGTCACCTCTCGGACTCCCTCTGCTGAAAGTCTATGCTGCCGCTGTCCTTGTGGGGCTGCAGCCTCTGCTAAGCTTCTTGTTCTCCGCGGAATGAAGAACATGTGATCAAAGCATAGTGAAGATTTATTTTGTAAGAAATGAAATGTTTCTGGTCAATCCGTAAATTTAGGGCAAAAATAATTCAGGTCGGTTACGATAGTAGCTTACTTAAGCAAGAAAAAGATATATCTTTCGCAGATATATCTTTGTGTGTTTTCAATACGCCTTGTACTACCGTCGCTGATATAGAAGTTTCGAAACCTCTCATCAACAGGAGTGTTAATTGCGGCTGCGTGTAAAAATAAGGTGGTGCTGAGGACATCACGTACGTAATTCTTCGTTTTAATCATTATTTTCATGGTGTGATTTCCTAACAAATTTTGATTTTTTTCTTTTGGTTTCATGCTCCTCACATATTTTTTGTTGGGTTTAGTTTTATTTTCATTCTAGCGTTTTTCTCAGTGCGAAGGAAAGACAATCACGCCAACAGGATGGCTTACGACTTTTGAACCATTTCTCTTCATTTCCAGTCTTTATCTCTGAGTATGTAGCGCTAAATACGGGGTCTTCCAAAGGAGGTCTTTAAAATATTGCTTACCAGACAACTTTATGGGTGTACTAAAATTGGCCAATAAATTGGTCTGGTGAGAGCTTGAACAAAGTAATACCGATAAGCTCGGCCAAAATGACTTGTGTTGAAGATTTATGCAAACTTTTCGCACAAATTGTAAGAGTTTCTACTGTCCATAATAACCGTAGTCAGGATTTCGCGCACACTCTTGATGATTACTGCTGTGACCGTTGCATTGTGTCTACGCATTTCTCCGTCTTCAATGACGCCTGATGTGTTCATTCAAAGCCTCTGCTTTTATCAGGCTGTGCAGCTCAAGAAATGTTGTCATATCGGCGGCAAAGGGCTCTATTTGCAAACGTTTTTTATTGTGCAGAGACTCGTCTCCCGAAAACTTCCCTCATCTGCACAATGGGCGATCACCTGAGCACAAAATCGATTGAGCTTCCGCCAGACGGAGTCTGCACCATTATTTTCTACGACTCACTATACAAGCGAGGCGGAAGCACACTTAGTGCGCCCTTCGAAAAAAACTTCCAACGCTTTCTTAACGCCACTGATGCCCACAATATCACTCAGTTCGGGATCGGCTTCGACTACGGGTGAGTTCTGTGACTGGCGCGTACGGCTGCCATTTTACCAACGCTCAATGAAGTACTCCCCAGCGTTGAAACATATAGTGCATTCCATTCTTGATAACGTGTATAAAGCGCCACTTGAAAAGAACACAGTTAAGACGGGGACAGCAGATGACCGCGCTACTTAAACCTTAAGTATTAGTAAAGAAGTAAAGTGCAGTGATATGTGAAGGTGACTGGGCTCTGCGCAGAAAAATAAGTAATTGCCGAGGCCGATGTGCCTAAGTAAACTGCAAATGAGGCCAGCCGCTAGGCCCCTGCTGTGTGCACACCAATTTAATTAATAATTAATCATTGTTTTTTTTCGGGGGGGGAGGAAATGGCGCTGTATCTGTCTCATATATCGTTCGACATCTGAACCGCGCCGTAAGGGAAGGGATAAAGGAGGGAGTGAAAGAGGAAAGGAAGAAAGAGGTGCCGTAGTGGAGGGCTCCGGAATAATTGGGGATCTTTAACCTGCACTGACATCGCACAGCACACGGGCCCCTTAGCGTTTTTCCTCCATAAAAACGCAGCCGCCACAGTCTGGTTCGAACCCGGGAACTCCGGATCAGTAGTCGAGCGCCCTAAGCACTGAGCCACCGCGGCGGGTACACACCTCTTTCCACCTTGGCCACTGCGCTCACAATGGCTAGGATAAGTGCTGTACGAAGATATCGTACAGATCTCGTTTTCAAAGGTAATCTGTTGAAGAGGATTTCAGAAAAGAACTCGCGGGTGTAAGGTATTTTATTATTTAAGAGGCTTCAGTGAGAAATTTGATGCCTTTTAAATTAACACGGTGTTCTAGAGACGTCACGCCATATGGCGTAAATGATCTCTATGTTCGGAATTTTCAAACTTTGTTCAAAACGTTCTTACTAGTTCCCCGTTTCAAACTTGCATAAAGAAACGTGGCGATTTAAAAGATAATAGAAAAGAAATCAGAAAACCGTTTACAACGAAATTTACCCAGGAAATTACAAAGAACATTTACAAGTAATTTATTGTTTCTATAAGACACAGTCCAAATCATCCCCGCACAATTAGCACGACAGCGAGCCGTTTCGTGAAACTACATGCTACAACAGAAACGTGCAGTGGGACAAACGTTTTTCTCGTAGTGACCGCATAAAACGACTGCTGAAGATATGTCTACGAGGCACAGGGAAATGCAAACTGCCCGGCGACAGCAAAATGTGTAAAGAATGCAGCATGCTGAAACATTTTGGAGAGGAATGTAAGTTTTGGTCGATAAAGCAGATGAAGGATAAATGGTTCGAACGACATATTGAAAAATACTAAACAGTTTCTCTGAAATATGAAATGCGAACAGCTCGTACAACAACAACATCGTACCTGACAGTTACCGTCAGTAATGAAGGCGATCAAATGGCGTGCAAATATGACATTAGCACAAACTGCTGCATTATTCAGGACCAGACCAGAGCTTGCTTGTCACGATTAGACCATTTTTTCGAGATTGAGAATGTGAGCCAATTAGCCTTTTCATTGTTTAACAGTTCGTACTGTTTGTCTTGATTGGTTTAGTGGTCGCAGAGTTGGGGATTTTGTGTGTTGTGCAGAATACCGAGATGAACTCTCTAGACCCCCCCCCCCCCCCCCCACTTTCCACTTGAAATAACTGCAGATGTTTTGAAATGAGTCGCCAACCCAAAAAAAAACACTATTTAAGGCCACGTCACGGCCTTTGCGTTCCCTGCAGGCTGTACATGTTGCTCTTTCTTTGAAAAGAAAATTCAAGCAGAACTATAAGCCATTGGAGATGAAGACGCTATAATAATGTGTCTAAAATCAATAAGTTATAAATTAAGAAAACTTTTCTAACAACGCAGAAAGTACAAATTCGGAAGGTTCAAGTGGGCCAACAAAACTGCTTTGTCATAAACGATCTCCAACGACAATAGAAAAAAATTGTTCCGTGGTTCTGGGTAGTATGTTAATAAGACATGAGCTAGCAGGGCTCTCAGAGTCAATGTCCATTGTACAAAATTCTTCGGGAGAGTTCTGCGTAGGCCATTGTCTGCTCAAAATTATGAAAGACCGCCGCGAAAAATAAGCACACCCAACGATGAATGGACCCTTATAGCATATGAAAGAGAATTATTTGGTGGTGCGTGCCGCCATCATGAAAATCATTTCACTTTTTTTTATTTTTTAAACTGCTCTTTAACCGATATTTCCGAGCCTGCTGGTATATTCGATTTCCAGCAATTCAATAGGGCTATGCACAGATCGGGAAAGAAATTCTTAGAAATTACATGCCTGCATGACATTCCGCAAATATATTACTGCGTAGAAATTAGGTGAAAGATATTATAGACCTTTGACGATGATTTTTAGGAAAGCACTCAATTTGTGTCCACCCGAATTGTGACTGTCGCGCATGGTACTAACATCGCATGGATAGACTCTTAGCTCCATTTGAGTTTTTTAGCTGTCTAGCGGATTACTTACCACGATTTACCGAAAAGTCCAGCATGCCACAAACCATCAAGAAGCTTAAGGAAATTCGCTACACTGTTTCTCTCATGAGATAGCGTTTGAAAGGCTTTCGCGCAGTAGGTGACGAGGCTGCAGCCCTTGCTACAATTCTTAATATAACATTGAAGTGGATACTCAAGCTCCGCCTTAAGAATATGACACAATAGCGTTAATAGGTGTGCGCCCATAATATGCGGAATTGGTCATTCTCGACTTTACGTTCATAGAGCTCTGGGAGTTCTCATACTCCTCCTGGCATAGTGGTGCATTGGTTAATCCGTGTGCCACTGCCCTGCGACGGAAGATGCTGCCACCGGTGGTCTCTTCCGACCCAGGCCTCTCCTCCGGAACATCTTGCAACAAAGCATCAATTTCCCTGCCACCTGTCGCGGTGGTCATTTTCTCGCAATCGTGTGGGCAGGTTGTGATGACGAGTCATGTTAAGGTCATGATGAGCACTTTCGAGACTGTGCTCAGAGCGGCGTCGACCGTTCACTTCGAGAAGGCGATGGCGCACGCATCGCTAAAATACTGCAGTGCAAGGGCGCAGTCACGTAGTTTTGAAGTGAAAAGCTTCACTAGGCTCGTCAACACCGGGCTTCGCGTAAGCCACACCACAGATTTGCCACAGCTGCGCATGCGCGAAACCGAGTGACGTCACGCGCAGCGCAGGTGGTCGCTGGTGCCGCAACCGTCGTCGCCTTCGCGCGCTGCCTCCGTCGTCTTAACTTTCGCCATGGAAAGAGGAGAAGACCCAGAAGTGGTAGCGTGGGAGTTGGAGATTTTAATAGCCTTTTATAACGATTGTACAAGCTTTCCATACCTAAGACAACACGTTAGCTAGAAAGCTAGAAAGCTAGAAAGCTAGAAAGTTATACCCAAACTGTAACCCTATGTATGAAACCTTAAGCTAAACCACGAGCATCGCCACGAAGCTTTTCGCTTCGAGATATCCAGGCTTAACACTTTAGCTAAGCCTCAGCCCAACTTTTTTTATTTTCATATTTCACTGGCTTGCTTCAAATGCTTAAAAAAAGGACCTCATAAGAGGTGCGTCGATACAAAAAACTGGATCGGTTGTTTCGCAACCCATCAAAAACCTAACGAGACTTAAGGGACCGCAAAGCGAATATTGAAAATTTTGGATTGAAATTTTAGCTAATTAATTAGCCGGAATTTAAATACACTCCAAGGAGAGCCACACAATGGAAAACGACATAACGTCGGTCTCACCGAGCTCCCATGCGCACTGTATACATGCGCACTGTATACACGCACTGTATACATGTCACAAGCACACACCATATATACCATATATACAAACGCCATACAAGGTGTAATGCGGAAGATAAAATTTATTAGATGTGTCGGCCCAGTGTACACGGCTGTCCTAAATACATGTCAGATACTAAAAGAGACAGAAGCACGCCTCAGAGCTTGTGACAAGCAAAGCCGAAAACAGGCCGTCTCAAAGTGGAGTTACTCTGACACAAGAAAAGATTTAGCAGGTAAGGTTCACTTTTCTACTAGTGGATCGACAGCTGCTTGAAACGAAACAAGAATGTAGTGTATATCAACAAAACACAGCATTCGACGTAGTAGTCAATTGTCAAGATTTCGAAGACTAAGCGAATACTGTTTTCGTCGTGAGTACACTTCAGAGAGACGCGGGGTCGACTTGTGATCGGTACTAAATGTGCTTGTCCAGCGACATCTATGTCCTGCTTATAAAAGCAAAAAGCTGGGAAACATGTTGGTGATTGCAGCTGACAGCGCAAAAATGCGACGCATAAATTTCATGTGTTCCCTAGTCTTGTTCCCACTGACCTTTCATGCGTCGTCTTCGTTCTCTTTACAGTTTGTCTAACTTGTTATTACATCGTTGTTTCTTAAATATTTCTTCGCCTAGGCTGCGGAGAAATACGATGGTTCTCGCGTCTGATCCCGCAACGAAGACACAGTTGGAAAGCCTTTGGCAGCGGCGGATTTACCACATCGGTCACGTCAATACACCAGCCTTTAATGTCGGCGTAAGAGATATTGCCGACGTGATAAAGAGCGCATGGGTACGTTTCGCGTCTCGCATGATCTTTCTTCCTTTCTATCTCGTTAAGCAATCTTTGGCCTCCTTCAAGTATACATGTTAAAGAGACTCCAAGGAACTCTTGAATCAATAATTCTCAGCGAAGATTTATTTCTTGGCTCTTCTAACTGCGTCGACGTGTGTCCGAGAGAGAAAACATTTATCACCGAGAAAATTGATTTTCAAAAGCGCTTCTCGCCAATCAAGTCAAGACTCGTGACATCCTCATTGTTTCCAAATGAATGGCGCTGTTGCGTTCTGAGATCGGCGCCCAAAAACTCTGCGCCGACGCGCTCATTACACTTGCGAAATCCGCCGGTGAGCACATCTGTGTTCAGTTTTTATTTTTTTTTTTCTCCTTATGCAACCTCCGATCTGTGTGATAGTGGTCTTTGAGAATTATAACGGGTTCCAGATCGACATTGGCCAGCTCATATTTCTCATTAGTGTTTTTTTAATCAGTGGATAAGGCTGTCGGCTACTGAGCCCTGGTCGGTGCGTTCGATCCGGGCCGCGGTAGACTCCGCATCTAAGAGACACTGCAATAAAGACAATTTTCTGAGGTTCCGGGCCGCTTTAATAAACTCGTTGGGGCATATATGTTCGGAGAACTGTAGTACCTTAGACCTCGTCGGCCGCATCGCTGCTTTTGTACATAATTGCGCACATAATAATCAACAATACTGGCCTCCATCCATCGTCGACAGGCTAACAGGCTAGTCGCACCTCTACGAAAATGTATGACGTTTAATCTTCTACAATGCTGCCTATTCCAAGGCACTGTTCAGACAGCAGAATAAATGAAGCGATTAGAGCAAGGAGGTCGCATGTTTCCGCATATTTATTCCGCAGACTATTGCCAACTTGATGCTGGACAAGGACATCAACGAGAGACCCGTCTACACAGCAGTCGCAGTGCCAGTCATCAATGTAAAGGTTGCAGAGTTCATCGTCGAGCAGTTGAGGTGAGCGCAAATAGGGATGATCTCGAGCACAAATTACGAAAACTTGTCGCTTCGGAAGGAAAATAAATCTTTCGAGCGTCGCTGGCAGTTTCGAACACTCTTCTTCATTTAAGCGACAGTGCGCTAGCTCTGTTTAGATTTGTGCTGCGTACAGAATCAACTGGCTGTGCAGCATGCATTTTCCGTCAAAATGGGCGAAGTAAATTCAGGCATTCTAGATTTTCTCACTCACTACTTTATAGTGTACGCGGTCACTGTTAAAGTTTAAGCCAATATGTGAAGTTTTAAAATCAGCTATTGTTAAGCAGTTTTACCGTGATCTGTGCCATGTGTGTGAGAAAGAAAGACTAATGACAGGAAAGTTGAAGTCGGCAACATCTACCTGGCCTGCTATTCAGCACTGGGAAAGGGGGACAGAAAGAAGAGGAAGAATTATAGTAGAGATCGAACATACAGTGGTGATATGATAATAAAGTAAATTCTGAAATGTTACGTCTGTACAGGACTGCGCTGGTGGATATCGTGATTGGCTTGGCACACCATGTGGGCGAGGACAAGAATAAACCCAACTGCCTGATGATGACTCCATCATATATGGACAGCCCCAGCCCGGATTATCCATTCTCTTTGGTATGCGCTTGAATTTCAGGGATATGCATTCCCCTCAGCGCTGATAAAAGCTTCGTTACCAATTTTAATGGCGTGCGGAGCTCTTGGGATCGCGTCAGTTCCGCCTGACCCAGAAAAAGGATTCAGCGTTGCGCGGTAACTTGTAATACGTTTTGGTGTTCCCGCTTGAAGCATGTCTCGTGCGTACGAACTTGGCTGTCTGTATTGTATATTCTAAATTAACACATAATAATGTATTTGCTGGATAACGTTCAGCGCTTCAGCAGCGTTATTCTTTATTTACACGTAATATTTATAATTTCATTTATCGCGACACCTGTGAAGCGCCCGTAACTGCGTTTTCTGTAGTAGTATTATTAGTAGTTTTAGTAGTGGTACTAAATGTAGTAGTAGTCGTAGTAGTAGCAGCAGCCACAGCAGCAGTAGTAGTAGTAGTAGTAGTAGCAGTAGTAGCAGCAGCAGCAGTAGCAGTAGTAGTAGTAGTAGTAGTAGCAGCAGCAGCAGCAGCAGTAGCAGTAGTAGCAGTAGTAGTAGCAGCAGCAGCAGCAGTAGTAGTAGTTCGTATTAATATTATTACTAGTAGTAGTAGTAGTAGTAGTAGCAGTAGTAGTAGTAGTAGTAGTAGTAGTTGTAATAGTAGTAGTAGTAGTAGTAGTAGTAGTAGTAGTAGTAGCAGTAGTAGTAGTAGCAGCAGCAGCAGCAGTAGCAGTAGTAGTAGTAGTAGTAGTAGTAGTAGTAGTAGTAGTAGTAGTAGCAGTAGTAGTAGTAGTAGTAGTAGTAGTAGTAGTAGTAGTAGTAGTAGTAGTAGCAGCAGCAGCAGTATTAGTATCAGCAGTAGTAATAATAGTAGCATTATTAGTATGTCGTATTCTTCGGCGTAAACGGTGGGTGCGTTGCCATGGAAACCACTCGAAGGGTTGTTACCGTGGAAAAAAAATGGGCATGGCGAGAGTTTACGAGTGCACAACTGGTGGGCGGTTACCGTCAGCGCCATCCAGAGTGTGGTTACATTGTAAGATGGTGGGTTTCGCGAGAGCCGAGGAATCCCCAACCGGAGGAGAGTAACCGTGGAAACAGGAGGGTATGGTGAGAGCGTAGGAAGACTTAAACAGGGGGTGGTTGCCTAGAGAACCACCCTGAGGATAGTTAGCTTGGAACGAAAAACAGAACTGACTTCGACGGAAGAGGGTACTTAGGAGAGGGAAGTTATCGTGGAAGGAATGTATCGGCAGAACTTAAGGCGCAAGCGGAGTGTGGTTCCCACGGAAACCATCCGAAGCGTTGTAACTCTGGAAGGAGGACGATTACCGCGGAAGGACGATAGCATAGGAATGCGTATACACGTAAGGTTGTTACCGCGGGAACCACTCGTAAGTTGGTTATAGTGGAAGGAGGACGGATAGCATAGTGACAGTGGAGGCCAGTAGTAGGTTCCATTTGGGACTGCTGCTGCGAACAGCGCTGCAATTACGACCATACCAATATAAAGTCGCTCTCGTATTACATACTTCAACAAATCGAAACAATGAAATACCTCAACGACTGTCGCTGATTTTTGAGTACCGCACTGGTAACCGTCCTGTCAATTCTTTTTTCATTGAGATTTATAAGGCAGCGCGCTATCTGCTCAGGCGTATTAGGAAATTGAACGCAGCTTTATATCGCGCCCTTTGTAAAAGATTTTAACTTAGTAAATTTTTTTAGAGCTTAAGGTTTCATTTTCTAATGGCTGAAGTTGTTGAGTGCAATTAGCTAGATTCGACTGCAATTTGATGAAATTTAAATCAAATTTCAATAGAATAATACGTACTGCGTATATTCACTATTGCTAAATAATTGTAGATAACTGCATCACTTCCTTAGGAACTGAGACCAGTGTCGTAGGTATTGCATGTCCGTGTTAAGACAAGCGCTAGAGCATTTCCTCGGACGTTTTCTCTAACAAAAATAAATTAGCGGCACGAAACAAACTCTCTTTCTGCACAACGTACCCAATTTCGTCACATGGTTTCACTCCCGCGCTTATTACGATGTAAATTAC
Organism: Amblyomma americanum; assembly: GCF_052857255.1. Classification (NCBI taxonomy): domain Eukaryota; kingdom Metazoa; phylum Arthropoda; class Arachnida; order Ixodida; family Ixodidae; genus Amblyomma; species Amblyomma americanum. Next base: position 99,865,923 of record NC_135505.1, read on the forward strand.
TCTTTCATTCTGAGTTTTTTTTTATTAAAGGCAGTGCCTCCCATTTGCTGTGTGATCGAGCTGTCAGCTATATGAAGACAGTCCAGGCGTTTAAATGCGTAGGTTGAGTTCCGTATGATTAGGCACGGAAGATCCGTGCAAGCCTGATATCAAAGTAGTAGTGGCTGTGGATAGAAAGGAAATAAGGCGTCAAAGGAACAAAATTTAACGCTCGCACTGTTCAGCTACTGTACCCTTTTACCCTTCAAAATGTGAAGCTGTACGTTCTCATATTGTATATTTCGGAAGTTAACACAAAGAAAAGGCTTGCATACAATAACACGTGGATATAAAAGAGTCTCGCGTTGACATTACCACCTGTAGACTGAAGATAATATTGTCCATCTTTCGGCGTACACCAAAGATGAAATTATCGCTGCCAGATGTTAGGTCTCTGCCGACCGCAGAAGCCGCGTGAATGCGGCCTGTTGCGGGAGCGGCTACGTGGACAGACGGTATTCCCAACTGATCCTCTCCCCGACTGTATCATTTGAGTGATCAGCTCATAGTGAAAGAGCGCCTTCAAAAAGAGGCGAAAATTTATGCTTCTTTCCGAAATGTGGGATTGAAAGTTTGTTTCCAGCTTTATGGCGCGAAAACAATCCACTAAAAGCTACAGTTTAAATCCACCGCTCAATTCTTGGGCCTAGAAATTTCTGTTTTAATTACATTTCACTAGTTTCATCTCGAAGCAGAGCTGGTTTGAAAGACTTTCAGCGGCATATTATGGCCCAGTGAAGGCTAGCGTAGCAAGAAATGTCAGGCGCATTAGTTTTTTTTTTTTCTAACGCCACAAGAATACGAATGCTCTCTTGAGAAAAAGTCAATGCAGATTATCAAAGGTACAAATTACAAGGTCCCTCAGTGCGACTTCAGCAAGTTTGTACATTTCGATCAAAAACAATTAGGCATGTATTCAAGCTAGAGTACCTACCTAGTCGCATCTTCCCAATGCTGTACGAACAAAAGTTGCAACTTGTTTACGCTCCAAATTTGGCTCTCAAGCTCCACTGCAAGGTTACGAAGTCGCTGCGGGTTTTGGCCGGCAGGGAAGAGCTCACATATGAAGTTCCCAGCACCCCACACAGTACTCTTCGATTCCTCGTCGAGACACTGCCTGGGCTTCTATAAAGACGTGCATGTGTGAAGGCTTACAAAATCAACTGCACACCTGCAACAAAACATACTTTCAAAGGCGTGATCCTGATAGTGCTTTGACGGAGTAGAAGCCAGTATGTCGTATGGCCCCTGAATTTCGGTTGCATTCAATGTTGCTTGTGCTCTGAAGGTTCCAACAGAAGATCAGCATAATTTTAGCCAACATGTTTGCCTGAGTACCGCCCTTATTCATGCTTTTTAGTTCACTGCTTAGGATCTCAACTTCTAGAGCGACCTTTCCCGACACCGTAGAACAACCGACAACCGCGTTTAAGGCATTTTACAGCCTTGCACACGGAGTTGTTGCAACTTAATGAAGTGCGCACCGGAAAGATTCTGGGTTAAATAAGCCGAAAAGCGAAACCTATGTCCCAGATATCTCTCAACAATTATGCAATTCCATGACATGAGAATCCTGACGGCACAGAATTTCAAGGTTCACAAGTCACTTTTTTTTCAGAAGCGCTCTCTGTGCTACTGAATTTGAAATTGTGAAAGAAGTGTGAGCCGGATTATATTCCAAACATTTTTTTTTTCTGCGGCATTCTACCTAATGGCGTCCAATGTTCTGGGTTATGTTTAAAGCATATTTACGAGCTGGAAAATTGACAGACGACCGGAAGAGCAACCGAGTTGTGCCAATACCTAAGAAAGGCACTAGCTTACTGCTAGAAAGCTATTGCTCGATCTCTGTAACATCATCGTATTTCAAGCCGTCCCACGTGTGCTAATCACGTTAATGAGTCCTTCAACAACATTTCCATTATTCACATATTTGAGTGCTGCTTTCATTACGGCTATACCTTATTAACGCTATTAGTGAAAACTATAATTCCACTTGCTTTGTACCTCGACAGCAAAGGTAAGGTTGAATTATATTTTTTGAATTTCATGCATAGTTTTCTTAAAGCTGACGAGGATGAACTATTTGGAAAATTTTAATATGGAAGCTTTTGTCAGGTATTGGCTTTCAAGATATCCCACTAATTACTAACCGGAAAGACTATGTTTCAATTCAAAGAGAACACTAGCAATAAATCTATCTTTTACACCTAGCGGCAGTGTCTCAGCGCATGCGCCATTCAAAACGTCTGCTTTTTAAAAGTACACTTTGGAAAGTCCTCTCTAAGATTAAACTACCCAAATGTCATTCACTAATCAGGCCTAAGTTAGAGTATGCATGCATTGTGTGGGGCCTCTGCAAAGAATTTTTAACACTTAGCATGAACAATCCAAAATAAACTAAGCTTTTTCGTTCTTAGTTTACACCACAACATTCCCCATCAGAGCTAATAAATTTAAACGGCGTCCAACCCTTTCAGGCAAGATAAAAAATCTTCAGCGCGAAATTTTTTATTGCCCACCAATAATTTAAAGCTATAGTTATCGCCTTTCACAATCCAACGCACTAAGCAACGTCATCAAGGTTCACTAAGCCCCTACTTTGTTTGCCCTTCTATATTCGAGTTTTCTTTCTTTCTTTGTGCGATAAGGGTGGACACTCAGTCGGCAGAATTAATATTATGCAGCACAAAGTGATGGAGATTTTTTTCTTGTTCATCCATTTCATCGCCCTCGTGTTCTTTCTTGTGAATGATGTTCAGTATTTAATACATGACAGTGAAATAGCAGAGCGCGGCACAAAAAAATGGCCTCTCTTCGTAATTTCTCAACTCAGATTGATGGGGATGAGTACAGAACCACTTCATTGCGACATGACGCCAGCACCAGCTGCGCTGTCACCATCACCACTGCACACATCAAAGGCTGCTTGTGCACACGCGAGCTCCACTGCCCGTCCTATATAAATGAAGCGCGGTGAAATTTTGTTGTAATTAAAACAAAATTCACGCCAAAAAATACAATTTCCAGTCCGCAGATCAAGACCAGTTGTTTTATAGTATGGTCTTGCAAGCAAAAGAAGGTTGAATTAACATGGTTTAATGTCGAAGATTCTATGCTTCGCACATAAAATAACTGGCAGGAACTAAAACGTCCGCCTTCCCCAATATCACGCCTTATGATAACTGCCAATGGCGGCCACCTCAGGATCTAAGCAGTAAGGTACGGCGAAAGCAAGCGCTCTTTGATGTTCACCCCTGACAGCGTACGAATGTCTGCCTTAGTCTTACTAGCAATGTTCGTCAGGAATGAGGCTTTACTCAAGGCCTGTGGTATGATTAGCGCGCTGAACGTTAACAGGGCCTATGCATCGTGCGCAGGTTTGAGTGGTATGTTAGTAAGGAATTAAAGGAACAGAGCCAACACCTCCTTCCCAAGCAACCGTCGGTACTTATCCCTTGTTTTCTCTCTTTCGCACGTTGCGAATAACGGCACAGCGCCTCTGGCACGAGGTGTTCCAGACTATTGGTGATGCTCAGCTGCCCACGACCCTGGCTATGTCTGTGGGTATCCCAATGCGCCGCTACAAACCCCGCAACCCGGATCAATGTGCTCAGGGGGACAGCGATCCGAGTAAAAACTTGATCATGGCCCCGTGCAAGACGTTCCAGGGACCTCAATTGGCTGATGCACTGGAGGTAAGACCCGGAAACATGTAAATTTCCGCAAGTACGTTGGCATAAACATACGTATGCACACACGCGTGGAAATGAGCGTAAGATAGGGAGCGTAAAGACACTCCTTGGCGTGGATGTCATGCAACTCCATATTTCTGTGTGCTGCAGGTAGAACCTGCGCAGTAACATGAGGTCATAGATGTTAACGCAGTCAGTGACAGAATAACACTTAACAAAAGCGCCGCCGCGGTGCCTCAGTTGTTATGGGGCTCGGCTGCTGACCGGAAAGCCGCGGGTACGATGCCGGCCGCGGCGGTCGCGTTTCGATGTAGGCGAAAATGCTAGAGGCCCGTGTGCTACGCGATGCCAGTGCACGTCAAAGAACCTCAGAGGGTGGATATTATACGGAGTTCTCCATCACAGTGTCCCTTATATCCCTAGTTCCTTTGGGATATGGGACACTTGACAAAAATAGGCTGAAGGCCTTTCGACCATTTACAGAGTATAGAGGTGCAATGGCAACGATAAAAGTCTTAGCTGTGGTCTTCTAGGAAAAGGAAAACTGCTACATTGCACACAATTTAAGCTGAGTTAAAGCTTAAAAATGTTTTGGCTGCCAGCGTTATAACTTCTGTTAAAATATTTATGAGCGCCTGTTACCGCCATTACGACTACAGTTAATAGTCATTAGTGAGGTGCTATGAGGAAGAAGTGAAACGAGAACAAGAAAATTCAAAGGCCAGCGCAAATACAAGAACATGTTGGTTTCTGGAGACAGAGCGACATTGTTTAGCACTAGTATTCAACAATGTCCGAGTCTTCGAACAGGAATTTCCTGTGCTAGAAATTCGCTTCCCGCTGGTAAGATTTTCTCATTTTGGTGTTCGCGTAACAGCTGTCTTGTTCGCGTTTCCATCCTTGCTGATAATAAGTATCAGTATCAGAGACCTTTTAGTTATGACCCCTTTGCTTACCCGACAGTTCTGGACAAAAAGGAATGTTTGGCGGGAACTGTTTATGAACGCGGTTTTTTTATATATAATGCAAGGTTTCACTACAACAATCAATATATCTACAGATCACCCGTCGGCAGTCTTGCAGTCTTTTTTTCTAATAGCGCTTTTGCTGTCGTGAAAAGCATTCCTAATTTGTTTTCTAGGGCAGTCTTAACTTTTCGACGCGATCAATGGAAACACTCTAGAAGAAATGTCTTGATACATACCAGAAGAATGGACCATTACCTTCAATGTTGCCATAAAAGTATCGTGCAATTTTCAAGTTTCCAAAATTTTTCTTTGAGGATATAGGACATGTTACTATATTATCGCGGATTTTAATGATTTTTCTGTCAACTGCGCTCAGATATTACCTTGAAATATCCGCACAAGATAGTCTCACTTTGCTTCTCATTGCAACCATTTTTAAGTCGTAATTCTAGCCACTCCAACAATAGCAAATTACATCTGATGCTTATAACTGTCTCCACGTCCAGAAATCTTGGACATCGACTGTTTTTAACACCTTTCGATGGCTTCCGCTGGGCAGTATTGTATGTCTATCAGCGGCCTTTCATATAAACACTGAATTCCATTCGCTCAGTACCAAATAAATTTTGAGAAACAGTATCGTGTTCTCCTTTCAGGTAACATGTAGAAAAAACCACTGCGTTCTGTCATTAGTGAAGAGTAATTTTATAACATTTTTCTATGCGTTGAAGCATTCTTGCAAATTCATATGACGTGCCCAGAAAACCTGTTTAATACAAGAGGAGGTCGAGGAAGAGGAAAGGCAGGGAGGCTAACCGGAAGAATAACCGGTTTGCTACTATGCACGCGGGGGTAAAGGGGTGAGGGATATAAAAAGATGAAGGAGAAAAAAGAGTAGCAGGAAATTCAAGTCACTATGAAGAATCACAGCGTTCAATAAAGTTATAGCCTATCGTGCAGCCTAGAAGTTCTCAAGAAGCTGAGCAGTGTCTTGGAGCCTTACCGCCGACGATCGCCGCCTCCAGCGGCCGACAATCGTCATTTCCGTCAGTGTTTAATACCGTATAGGCAGCAGCCCAAGGGAGGTCAAAAGAATCTTATTATACCCTTAAAAATAAATTGACAAACAAAGTCATTCGAAAAAATCATAATGTTGACTTATCCCACTTTAGGTTTGGGATTAAGTGCACGACAACGAGCACTTTAAGTTCCTTTAAAACTTAGCTGCAGGCACCTATGGGAAACCAAATATTTCGCGGACTCATGGTTTTATAATCCCCTCTGAAAAAATTTCAGACTCGGTATCCTACGCAACCGTGCTGACCCAAGTAAAGAGGGAAGAACAAGAAGAGGCGCTGGTTGGTTTATTGTCGCGCCCGTAGCTGGGCCGTACTGGTTACCAGGAGACGAAAGTACACACAAAAGAAGAATTAGACATGCGAAGCGCGTACTCACACCTTGTTTCATTGCATGAAAAACCCTCGTTTTTCTACAGAAACGTATATCTGATAACGAGACATAACTCTGCGACACGAACAAAAACTTCGAAGCAACAGAACGTATGTGCGCCCTCTCATCTGATCAGCACAATATTTTCAGGCATTCAGAATCGCTATCGTAAATATCATCGAATTCAATGCTGACACAATTTTTTTTTTACCAGCAATCTTAATCTCGTACGTTCGGACAAGATTCGCATTTCGACAAGACTTGATGGCTTTTCTGTATGCCAACTAATACAAAAAAGAAAACTGAGCTGAGGTTTTCTGTATTTGCATTGAATCTCGTCTGTAACCACAGGAAGCCTAAATATGCGTTGTTAAAAAGAGGCGGAGTTTATCTTCCTCTAAAGATACTCGCACCTAACCAGAAATAATAGTCTACAAAGTGCTCAGACGAGCACGAAAGATAAAGAAAAATTAGATGAAAAACAAATTTTCGAGTACGAGTACCTGTTTTGCCTTTCCTTACATGCGAGGAGCTACGTCATAAAAGATAAAAAAAAACATTTACGCCATTTTTTTTCCGAAGGTGGCTTTCCCCGTACCAGTACGCCACTGATTTGTCTCTTTTCGGCGCATAGAGTGGTCTAAGAAATGAACTTAATCAGAAAAAAAAACCTGGCTCTCTCGCTCTAGGCTGAGAATGTTGCAGTCACAGGAATATTGGTGTTCGGTTCGCGCGCATGTTTTCGTGCTTTGGTGTTATAAACATTTTCACTTCCCAAATCTGATATCGATGTTTCGGCTGCATGTTCTCTTACGCACACTGCGGCTACATTTCTGGTGGTACTCACCTCGATGTGATTAGAACAGTAACAAAAAATTAACCATACCCAGCTCGCAGGCTAATCACGGCGTACTAATAGTGAAATAAGCTAGCAGGCTGCAAAGCCCGCAGGCGCGCCTGCTCTGCTTTTGCTCGCAATCGGGCCAATAACTTTTTTTAGAGAGGTTCGAGCTCCGAATCGGCTCAATTGGCCGCTGTGCGGCGATTATTTGATGTTTTTCTCCACATCGCTGCGGAGTGAGCTGTCTAGGTTGAAAATTTGTTTTCGTGGAAAGGAAATGGCGCAGTATCTGTCTCATATCTCGGCGGACACCTGAACCGCGCCGTAAGGGAAGGGATGAAGGAATACTGAGAGAAAAAAGGAAGAAAGAGATACCGTAGTGGAGGGCTCCGGAATAAATCCGACCAACTGGGGTTCTGTAACGTTCACTGATATCGCATAGCACACGGGCGCTTTTGCATTTCACCTTCATCGAAAAGTGGCCTCCGCGGTCGGGTTCGAACCCGGGAACTCCGGATCAGTAGTCGAGCGCCGTAACCGCCGAGTCACCGTGGCGGGCCAGCTGTCTAGATTTGATTTTAGAGGTCAATATGCGCGCAGGTAGGCCTCGGACTGTGTTAAAGCAGTTGTTATTCACTCTCTTATTCTCTGTGTCATTCACTCTCGAAGTTGACGTCAGCTGGATGTAAAGCTATGCTTGCTGAACCGGTGGCCACGCATCCTAGGGCACATAACGGCCGTTGGGAGTGCTTTCTACGTGGTTCTTCTTATCACTACTTGATTCCTGCGCCAATGAAATGCGGCTGATCTCTGCGCAGGTTTGCCAGTCGCGCACGCCTTGGGAACCGCATTTGTCGTGGGACGTTGCCACCTGGAGCGAATACTATCTAGACAAGAGCGGGTGCTGGCTCTACACAAACGACGGAACGTATTCGCTCAGATATAAGGTGAGGTTCGCTTAATCCTAACGTGCTTTTCTGCACTTGCAATGAGTGCCGCCATTAGCTCGGTCTTCCCTACTACTGCTGCGGGCTTGGTTAACCTACCACGCGGTTCTTTCTGTTTGCAAGTTTTCGACATTACTTTTTAGCCTTCCTTTCTCGCGCTAGATCCAGTTTTCACCGAAATAAATTAAAGCTTAAGCGCGTTTTTCTTTCACGTGCACGGTCTTATAATCCGCATGTGCACATCAATGCACTGTGAAGCACATTCCGGTCGCATAGTACTGCCATACTCACTGACGCCGCATAAAAATTTTATAATATGATAGGACAACTAACGCCGGAGCGTCAGAAACGCTGTGAATGGTCTGAAGTGCGCAGGCTGAGCTTGTCACTGTTATAATTATACAGTTCTTGAATGCCTTTTTGCGGGTCATGGAGAAAGATAACATGCCACTGGGAGTGCACCTGCGACTCAAGAGAGAAAGAATCAGCTCCGGTAATCAAGGATTAAGGCAGAAGAAAGTCCAGAGGCTTTAAACGAGTCCGAGGACTACAGGGTTTTTTGCACAATGTTTTTTTACCCATATCTAACCTCCCCGTTTGCGGACTGCGAGATATTCTCAAGATGGTCAAGGAACCACCACGGTCCTAACTCGTACAGTTCTTAATCTACTGCCGTCAGTGATACCAGTGGCTCATCGAGCTTGGTGAATAAAACGCTAGAATTCTGCCCCGTGGTACCAGCAGTAGTAGTGTCTTCTAATTGCAACTCCAGTGAGTCTCCGAGGCCGCCAACGTCCTCAATCTAAATCAGCGCGAAAAGCATGCTGCATGCTTTCATGCTGACAGTTGAGGGCGCTGGCTTTAGCAAATCATATGGCACTGCCAATATGTACAACGCAGTTAAATGAAATTTTGCATGAAATGCAAAAGCGTGAAGTGCGACGTTAGTATCAGGTAACTACAAATTGTCGCACACTTAGGTAAAGGGTTAGAATAACTTGCCAACCTTCAACGCAATGCCTCACAACCCGAAGAGTAACCGGTTCTCGGAAGAACGCTGATAGCATCCTAATCCATACGAAAGGGGACGCCAAGTTCGATCACGTGCCTGTCTTTTTGTTTAGGGAGTTTTAAATAAGGTAAACGAGGCAGAATTTGAGCAATCTTAGCTTCATTACATCCATAGATAAGGCTATCCTTCCTAAAGGCTACTCAGCAATAGTCCGCATTTGCACCATCAATCATGTAACAGAAAAATGCGCAGAACATAGGAGACGACAATAGATAGTCTTCATGAGTTACGTGATATCGTTTGACGCAGTTGAAACCTCATGAGTCATGCTCGACATGCGCAACATGCATGTAGAAGATGCATGTGTAAAGGCGATGAAAAATATGAGCAGCGATCGCACGGCGCACATAGTCGTTTACGAGGAAGCGATGAAATACCTATCAGGATGATAGCAAAACGTGCCTTTAGCTGTCACTCGGTGAGGATGGCGGAGATCCATTACCGTCCGCTCTCCTAAAGCCGACGGGGCCGTCTGGCCTATAGCATAACTTTGACATTTGCCTCCGCGGTATATCATTTCACTTATGCCACATACAATGCAAAAAATTGTGAAGTGATTTCTAAAAATTTGAATTTTTATCAGCCATTGAGCAGTGCCTGGCTTCTCGCCTTTTCTAAATATTGAAACTGTCGTCACCTCAGGAATAATCTTCGGTCAAAAAATGTCAGGCTTTGATTACGCACATTAGGATAAGTTTTCATGAATTGTTTTGAACAAATTGGAGATGGTCGAGCGCAACGTCTGGGGCGTTTGACGTGGAACGACCAATAATCGAGACCGGGAATCGCGTCCTACGAGCCCTGAGGCAATGCAGCGAGACAACCAGTGAAGGTTACACACCGAATCGCTGTCCGAGTGGCGTCACCTTATTGCCTCCAGCTGTACGTGTTAGAGTTTCGCACAAAGTTGGCAAACTTTTTGCAGGGTAATTGCAAGACCACGACACGTTCGCGCTGGTATGGACGAGGGCAATCACGCCGTGGTTGTCAGCGACGACTTGGATTTCAACAGAAACCAGCTCACTTTGAGAAAAGCACGTCGAGGAAATGGTTGTACTGGGGGGTCGGGGGTTTCATGGATGTGAGGCGTCGATCCGAGGCTGCTCTGGTCGTCGGATAATTGTCCGAGTGGGAGGCCGGACGTCGGGCAGTGGGAACAAGAAGTTGGCGAGTGGAGGGTGTTCGAAGTGCTGAGCGACAACGGTCCTACCCACGGAGGGCGCCGTTCTTTTTTTTCCCGGTGCGAGCTATAGGCGTGTTCGAAGGACTAAAGACGACGTGGGGAAGAAGCCCGTCATCGCGAGGGAGACCTCAACTGACATCGTGGCAAGTGCGCATCTGAGACGTATTTCTTGAGGTACTGGTCTATATCTCGGGGTTGCTCGCCATAGCGTGGCTGGGTTGCATCTGGTAGAAACCCACGCAGGCCCATCCGACGCTATGCACAGTGGCGGAGTGTGTGACCGGCCTTGCTGCAGTGGATGCACAGGGGCCGGTTGATCGATGTGCATGCACCACACGTTGTCTTTCCTGATAGGTGGTCGCACGTCCGGCACAGCAGTGCAATTCAGAAAGATCTGAGACGGTACTGGAAGAGCAGGACAACAAAACGCTGCTACTTCTAGCTGTGATTCTGGTGCAGGGCTTCGTAGGACGTAGTGCGTCACTGTATGACATGACATGCGGGGCACGCCGCGGATAGAGTGATGGCACGGGTGGCACCACTTGACGTAGTTCTTCACGAAAGACATCAATGATGGTCGAAAAGCTACTCTTTGACTCCTCGCATCTGATGACGCACCTTCTTCGCTTAAGGGATTGAACGATCAGCGCGTTTGAAGCGCCGCATTCTGTTCTCCGCAAAAAAAGACTACGCTGACATTTTTCCGCTCTGCAAGGAACTTCAAGGCAAGTTCAGCTGTCTCCTTTAGTTTGCTGCTGGCGAAGGTTCCGAACAACTCCCGCTACAAATCCTGCCAGATGTTCAGTGCGGGCTCTTTGGTTTCAAAACACGTCTTGGCGCTGTTTTGCAGGATAAAATAAACATCCCGCACCTTCCTGCATTGAAAAGCAGCCGTAGGGAGCCCATGAGGTGCTGGATGGTCTGGCTTGGCGACGTGGACGTCATTGTTCTAGGTGGTTTATGCGTTATGGGGGTTTAATGTCCCAAAGCAACTCGGGCCATGAGGAGGTGCTGTGTCCACGGGCTATGGTCGGACATCCGGGGCTCTTGCGAGCTCGTCGGAATTGGGGAAACATCGTGCACCTCCACAAAATATCATCGACAACCGAGAGACCATTTAATCAAGAGCTGTAGTAAGCGCATAAGGATTACGAGGGCAGGCACAGCAGATTCAACCGCCGCACGAGCGGGGCCGGGGTGGGGGAGGGGGGGGGGAGAGAAGACGAGTAATACAGGCGGGCTCCAGTGAGCCTAGTGCAACCGCATGGCGGCGCGAGTAAGTGGGCAACAGTGTTCTAATTTATGCAGAGAAAAGACGAAAAAGCCAACTCAAATCTCCCCGACCGAAACACTGGCTGCGCCTAGTCCTCTTAGGATTCTTGCTACGTGCGTATACATATCCGTCTAGTTGTAAAATACCAGCTCCTCTGTGTCTAAGGCACTTCCGAAAGTGCACATGCCTTCAGAAAAACACGAAGTACCTTCCTTGCCCAAATGTGAAAGTAATTGATACTTCCGAAACTTATCCTGGGTTTGACTCCTCTCTGATTATTCGACGCCTGGAGGATGCCAAACAAGGAACGGTAGGCTAAGTTCTCCATAAGTCCTGAATATTTCCTCTTTATATTGCTCTTAAGAACCCGCATAATTCAACACAAGATGGGGGACTCTCTAGTCATAACCAAGCGGGCCTGGAACAGGTTCAATTGTCAATGCACTTGTTCGCATGTTTCTATCGTCTTAACAGGCTCAATTGGACCAGGTTCGATTATTGTCTTAAAACCTACGTGGTAATATCTCCGGAGCAGAGGATTGCGTCAATCTCTGTTGTGTCAATGTGACGCCCGAATGCTGCTTGACTTCCACGGGTCTGAGTTTGGAAGCGCAAGGCCAGGTTCCGTAATTTCATGCCAGAAGTAAGGCTTCCATCCAAAATGCCCTATACTTATAGCCATACGTCACTGAGAGCAAACAGTTGCTTTAGTTGCAACACATTTCTTTTCGTAAATATTCTTCCAGGCATATTTGCACCCCATAGACCCCCCCGCCTTTGGGCTCTCCGACACTCCTGCCTCAGGACCACGTCTCTCTTTTTTTTTTACGCTCTTTTTACGATCGCGAAGCTCAAGCTGGTTACTGCAAAGACTCTGCCTCATGGCGATGTTTGCAAGAGTGACCTATGTGTTAGCGTTTCATGCCGAGTACGACGATCTTTAATATCGTTTTCTTCTATATTAACAGCTCTGTGAAGTCAAGACGAACTACACGTCCCTGAAGTACATCATAGCCGCCATGGACATTGACTACTCGGATCCGCGGTTCTACATTTTGCTCTGGCTCCAGAGTCTAATCAGGTTTTTCCAAAATGTCTACACTGTGCCAGATATGACAATGTTCTGCCATGCGTTAGATACCTATCCACCGTGTCTTAGATACAATAGATAATTTTTTAGAACCCCGAGCATCACTGAGTAAGCAAGAATTCTTCACAGCAAGCCCTCTTCTATCAGTTTTCGACAATTCACTTCGATGAAATAAAGAACGTCAGTATGAAACTTTCATGAGCCCGCAAGAGAGGAGATTTTTGGTATTGTCCTCACTGGACTATTACATCATTTCACTTTGTCTCTCTCTCGGTTTCGCTTTGATCGCATTTTATAATGTGTCACCGTGAGTCATCTCGCACGAGATGCCAATCCCCATGTCACACAGCCCCGAAAGAGTCTTTGTTTTTATTTGTTTTCCAGGGGCCACTGCCTGCCATGTTGACGATAGTTACCTGAGTTACAAATAAAGTTGAAAGTCAGGGTTCCGTGGTGTCGTTTGCATTCTTCACTGTCCGCTTGCGCTAGCACCGTGCCTTTTAGTGGAACTTAAATCTCCTGGCCCGTGATTGTTAAAATGAAACTGAGGTACTGGCGTTTCATTTGTGCGCTCTTGTACCGTGCCATGAGTCATTACATTGTGTCATGCAGAACATTTTGCTACTGCAGGCGGTAAAATAGACCAGCAGTTGTCTATCAGGTTCTCGATACCGTGTGCAACTCCAGCTACGCAGAACATATTGCACTGTCAGGTAAGCGAAGTTCGTCGATGAATTCAGACATGTTCGCATCGGAGAAAGCAATTCAGGCACTTCTTGCTGCAAGTCCAGTCTGTGGCAACTTTCCATATACAGAGCGAAACTGATGGAAACATACGTTGCCATTTTTAAATGCACTGCACAAGCTACCGCGGTCATTAGAAATATGCAACGTTCTTAACTACACGTGCAAGTATGTACATCTGGTGAAATCTTTAACTGGCGTGACTTTTGTATCCCTAATTGTACCTTGTGAAAGGCTGCTCTCGGTTAAACCGCTGGCGTATACATGCTGTAATTTGGAGCCTGTGGTGGCATTTGGCGGTCCATTTTTTTATATTATACTTAAGTGCAGTACTAGGCTGATTATATCAAAATCCCCATATCACACGGCCCGGAAAGGTCTTTGCCTTTAATTTGTTTTCCAGGGGCCACTTCCCGGCATGTTTACAGCGGTTAGCTGAGTTACAAATTAAGTTGAAAGTCAGGGTTCTGTGGTGTCATTTGCATTCTTCACTGTCCGCTTGCGCTAGCGCCATGCCTTTTAGTGGAACTCAAATCTCCTGGCCCGTGACTGTTGCAATGAAACTGAGGTACTGGCGTTTATTTTGTGCGCTCTTGTACCGTGCCATGAGTCATTGCATTGTGTCATGCAGAAAATCTTCGCTACTGTAGGCGGCAAAATAGATCAGCAGTTGTCTCTTGTGGCTTTCTATCGGAGAAATCAGGTTCTCGATACCGTCTGCAACTCCAGCTACGCAGAACATATTGCACTGTCAGGTAAGCGAAGTTCGTCGACGAATTCAGACTCATGTTCGCATCGGAGAAAGCAATTCAGGCACTTCTTGCTGCAAGTCCAGTCTGTGGCAACTTTCCATATACAGAGCGAAACTGATGGAAACATACGTTGCCAATTTTAAATGCACTGCACAAGCTGCCGCGGTCATTAGAAATATGCAACGTTCTTAACTACACGTGCAAGTATGTCCATCCGGTCAAATCTTTAACTGGCGTGACTTTTGTATCCCTAATTGCACCTTGTGAAAGGCTGCTCTCGGCTAAACCGCTGGCATATACATGCTGTAATTTGGCGCGCGTGGTGGCATTTGGCGGTCCATTTTTTTTCATAATATACTTCAGTGCAGTACTATGCTGATTAGATCAAAATTTTAGAAATTTGCATCGTCAGCAGCTACGAAGGAGCTAAACAGCACATGAAGCAATGATTCTGATTCATCTCTCTCCCTCCTCTGGGTAAATTACGTCACCTCCCATGCTAGACAAGTCGTTTACCTAGAGTAAGCGGATTCTGATTCATCTCTCTCCCTCTGGGTAAATTACGTCACCTCCCATGCTAGACAAGTCGTTTACCTAGAGTAAGCGCAATAACGCCATCAGAACGATTGCTAGGTATGCCTCTGTTGATTTAATCGTGCAATCACACCATTCAAGCATAATATAAGAAAAAAAACAGCTAAGTGCCACCACACGCGTCAAACTACAGCATGAATATGCCAGCGGTAGAGCCGAGAGAAGCCTTATACAACGTGCAATTAGGGACATAAATATCACTTCCTTAGAAGATTTTGGCCGGGTACAATTAGGTACGTACAAGCATGCGACACAACATTATCGCAACGTATCTAGTCCTTGAAATATGAATGGCGCTATCCATTCAGAATATAGTAATATAAAAATTTAGCCTTATATTCATCACAAATGATCACGATGGTAAACAAAGAGCAGACTGAAAAAATTAAACTGGTTGGATAACCAGGCAAGATTTATTTTGTTGCATGAAATGCCAGGACACAGGCGAGGAGAGACGGGAATCCGGCCGTCCGTTCCCGCTTACCGAGGGTTACAGTCCTGAAAGCGCGAGCAGAGGCCACGCCATGAAAGCCCAATTTGCCTTTACTCCCCCAGGGTACCGTGCCGCAGTCCCCCGTGCCCTTCAAAGACATACGACGTGGCAGGGCTGAAGCGAAGACGAAAGCCGCGCCTGTAAAAAATGACACTTTTACCTCCTAAATGACAACCTGACACAGGCTGCATGCACCGGAGGTGGTGATAAAGCTCCCTCACCGTGCCCGCAGCCAAGCCGGGAGGCGCTGGTGATGCGATGGTCCTATGGTAGAGCATCCGCCTCGCTTTCGGGAGGTGCTGGATTCGATGCCCAGTGCCACCGTGTACCGACTGGGTACACGTTTCTACTGGGCACAAGATTTCCCCCGGCCTCTTCTGGGGCTAGATGCTTAGGAAAAGGGTCTTGGACGAAACTTGCGTTGACGAGATAGTGATTAATTCCGCCCTCAGCCCTAAATCCGCGTCATGCAGTGAAAGCCCACTTGTATCCCATCTCGCCTTGAGAACTATCCTTTTTATCTTTTTTTGTAAAATAATGCGGCCGGCGCTGCTGCAGCATGCCTGCTTCCCCTCACCCTCACATCATAGCCGTGCTTTGTTCGGAGCGGCAAGAGATGGTGTTCGTGCATGTTCGCATTTGAAACAAAAAATTCCGGGCACAAATGAAATTCACATAGAGAAGAATGCGTTAGCATGTGGGCACAGACTTCGTGAGTGCACCTACTCGTTGCGCAGGTAGAAAAACTACCCGTTGTGGAACCAATTTGTGGCGCCATCTGTGCGCAGCTGCGAAAACAGTGCACAAAGCCGTAGGCTGGCAGCTAAACTAGCTGGAAGAAAGGTTGTACGGCGTGTTTTACTATTCTTTGAAATCATTTGGGATACGATCGAATTTGTCCAAATAAGGTTATCGGTATGACCTAGCGTAGGCTTCAAGCCGGGCGCGCGTTGTAACTTTCGCACGCGCGTTATGCTGTCCGCGTTCTTTTGCGTTTCAGTGCACAGCACAAGCAGTTTGCAGTTTTTTTATGAAGACGAAGGCTTCCAAAGAACAGCCTAATAGGTTTGCATTTTTCGATAAAGATGAAGACATCCAAAGGACAGCAAAATAAGTTCGCAGTTTTTAATGAAGGCTTCTAAAGGACAGCGCCAGAGGTTTACAGTTTTCGATAAAGACGAAGTGTTCCAAAGGACAGCACAAGAAGTTTGCGGTTTTCGATGAAGAGAAAGGGGACAGAACAAGAGGTTTGCGGTGTTCGATAAAGAAGACTTCCAAAAGACAGCACAAGAGGTTTACAGTTTTAGATGAAGAAGAAGGCTTCTAAAAGACAGCGTTGTTGTGCTGTCCTTCTAAAGAACAGCACAACAACGCCTGTAGTTCTGCTCTTCTATCCATTCGAGCCTGCGGGCCACACAAGTAGTAAAAATGCGACGTTAACCGCAATCACAAACGTCACGTTGCTCAGGACTTCCGCTTTACGGCAGTGAGGCTCCCGTTGTAAAGTTTTTGTATTGAACACACTGGCAGAGTGGATGACAATGTCTGCAAATAAAAACAAAGACGCTTTTAACACTGTTCTGACACTGCAAAAACTACGGGTGGACGTCACGTTTGTCCTTGTCTCTCATGCAAGGATTACAGCGAGCGATAGGCACTATCGCTCCAAACCTATGGCCAAATCATGGCAGTTCAGGGGAGCTTCGAAGAGGGCACGAGCCTTGCTCAAGGAATCTGTAAAGGACGTGCTGCGCTTGGCTCCCTCAATCCTGTTTGGACCACATGAGGTCTGCAGTATTAGGTGAATAAAATGAATTCCTACTTGGGTGATTTCCGAGTGTGGGTATGTGGCATGTTTTGTTAGGCCAATAACAGCGATGAAATTCCTCGCTGCCTCTTTTTAGAAGAAGAGGAAGGTATGTGGTGTGGAACCTCAGCCCGCTTCCAATGTATCCTGCAACTGCATTCACTGACGGCCGCCGCGGTGGCTCAGTGGTTATGGCGCTCGGCTGCTGACCCGAAAGACGCGGGTTCGATCCCGGCCGCAGCGGTCGAATTTCGATGGAGGCGAAATTCTAGAGGCCCGTGGACTGTGCGATGTCAGTTCGCGTTAGAAAACCCCTGGTGGTCGAAATTTCCGTAGCCCTTTTGAATGGATCATTATCGTTCTGTTCATATTCTTCATAATCAAGCACAGCAGTAGCAGCCTACATACGACAGCGGCAAGACAAATATTCCTCCCCCTGACCTCCGACTTCCTGTCTTATCCCAGCTGCGGCTCATTATCCCCTCACACTTTCAAATCTTCTCCGTCCCTCTAACATTTTGCTGCCCCTTTGAAAAGCTCGCGATAAAAAGTGCAACTAAGCTTTTTTTCACCTCCTCGTGTGCTTTGTGAAGTTGTAGAAATTGAAAGGTTCCACATTTGTTTGTTTGTCGTGTTGGTGTGAGTAAAATTTTTGGTGTCACCAAAATTCAAGAAAAGTTGCCTTCAGCTACATGATAAATATCAACCCGTTTCATAAAAACAACACAGAACATTTCACCAGCCGAAGTACGGCTGAAAATGTTAATTTTCGTAATGTGCACGCCGTTTGCACAACACTGGTTTATACGGAACTGTGTAGTATGAAGATTTAAGCAAATACCTTGGCCTGACTTAGCCCGTTTTAAAATAGAGATAGTCGCGTCATTACGTCAAAGCCATAAAAGATTTGCCAACTAAAGAATGCAGTCACCGATGCTTCCCATGAAAAGAATCTTATCGTTGCCTAGCGAGGTGTAAAACGTTTTCGGCCGCTTTGTTCTTAACAGCGTCTTTTTTCCGGGCGACGGAGCAGGCGCCCAACAAAGCGCAGGATTAAAGAACCGAAAACCTAAGATAGCTAACGAGAGGGGAACCGAGCCATCATAAATATTGATCTACACACCGAAAAACCTTATTTTCAGTGGGTGGACTAAAATGGTTCTGTCAGGCAATTCTCTTATCTTCAACCGCGCTTCCCGTGCCCATGCTTCTCAATGGCTAGTGATACATTTTAAAGGCATAGAATAGCAACTCGCCGTACGAAGGTGCCTCGTCTAGTGAAATGGCGCTAGGTGTTGCGGTTGATGATCGAAGATTCATCCCTAGATACTTAGTAGAGTGTACCGCAGAGAGAGATACTTTATAGCACGTCCAAGGAGACCTCCCTATCACGCTTCATCTGATGGTAATATATAAACCGTTTCTCACGCCAGTCACCTTCCTTCTTGATGTTCTCGTTCGTATTTTAACATCACAAGGTATGTTGTCCGCGTATTTCTTTATCACAGCTTTTTTTCAGGTCACTCGGTCTAATCCTCTTTAGCAGCCACCTGGCTTGCCAATAAACTTTAAAGTTCGCGCTCCACATCCCGCCAGACTTCCCACATCACACCCTGCTTCTCAACAATAGGACTGATTTTTCGAAGGAAAGGCCTTATTTTACCCCCCCCCCCCCTCTCTCTCTCTCTCCATAGTGAACGCTGTGCCCAGACAAAGACAAGTCCTCTTCTCCAAACGTTGGCTAAGCAGACTGAGGCTGCTCCTTTCGACACTTGTTCAGTTTGTTTTGTGTACTCAAGAGTTTTGTCTTCCTGCCCTCTCTCTACCATGAACGCATATTAGTTGCACATATGCGTCCGCTACTGCGACCATCAAGTCCAAGTCAGGCATCCGATGAGTCAACGCTAGTCACGTCTTCCTGCATGAAAAGGATGGATTACGAGCATGCAAATTGGATAGAATGCCGCCGGATGCTGTCAGTGCGGGGAAAAGCAGTTAGAACGGGAGGGATCAGAGGGCGATAGAGAGAGGTAAAGACCGGCCTAGGTAATAAGCATATTTATCTGGATATTACTAAGGATGCAACGTTTTTTCTCAGAGCAACGCGAAAAAAAGGGTAATTAACTGAGCCAACAAGAATCGTTAGCTTAAGCACCCGAGCTCTGCCATCTTTTTTGAAGCAGGCCATGCTAGTCACTTGCGGATGCAGCCCTTCCAGCCACACAACTGCTTCTTTGTAGAAGAATTGATTTTCAGAGGGTTTTTCATACAATAAAGCTCATCAGTTCTCTCCTTTCGAAGCCACTTGGGCTCAATTTTCTTCTCTGAAGTTGCTGCGCATATATACATAATGCAGTTGTTCTTTAAACAGGCAAAGAATAAAGGACAAGATATTTGGTCACTCTCTAAAAACAATGCATTTGTACTAGAAATGGCCTGTGAAATGAAACAGTTAACAACTTCCGTGAAAGCATTCAACTATTCCAACTAATCGGCAAAAGGTGCTGCAAAGTATGCACACTTTGTTTTGTGCTCGGAAGTCACGTGACTGGAGTCTGCGAAAGAAATTTTTCACAGTGTATTTGTCAGTATATACTAATACGGGCTGCCCTGTGAACACACGTAGGATAGCGCTTTTACTTTCTTTTGCAATGTATGTTTTCTTAACAATGCATAAAAACCGCAATTCCCACTTTTTTTTATCTGCATACAGTTGAACTGTGTTTAAAATAAGTTTCTAAATTTCAAATGCAAAAATAACTATCTGTTTTAAGGATCATCAACCTTCAGCTTCCCAACAAATTGTAAAATTTTCTCTTAAATATGAATAAAGTCGACGAACATTCACGAATGCTCTGGATTCTATGTTTGGTATCTGTAACACTGAAATTCATTCAGTTGCTTGTGCGCGGTCTAATATTCAGGTAATGGCAAACTACTCGGTCAACGTCCTGTTGAAGGGCATATGCTTTGTTTTGAGAAAAACTGCAAAAAACAGGCGTGCCTCCCAGGTTCGCCACTTCCTCTCTTTTTGCTGCTTCATCGCGTTCGGAGAACAGCTGTTCTACGCTTCTTTCAGTGTACCTTGGCACGTGTCGCAGGTAGTTCCCACACATGTTGCAAGTGGAGGGAATAGCAAAAAGCAGTCGCGTGTTTCTGTTTCATCCTGTTTTCTTCGTACCCACTTTTCCCGGATACCAGGCAATGCCCTCCGCATGCGTTCAGCTTAACCTTCTTATATACGGGCGCAGTCTTGGGTTCTATAAAAAGCGCCATCGCTACTCACTGCGCTTGACTACAGTGCGCCGTGTCGACAGGAACCATGGCAACGATAGCCTGCGTCCTGGTAATGTTCGTTGCAATCCTGCGCGCTACAAACGCCGGGAGTGGTAAGCGTTCAGAAATCTGATTTTGCTTTTGTTTTACGGTGATAGCATTAAGGGCTCTGTTCAGTGGGAAACCCGGCGTCGCAGTTAGCGTTAACGTGTCCAGAAAATTTTGTATTAGTCGAGAGCGTCGTGACGTCACAAGCACAGCTGAGGAATTGAGAAGTAAATGAAATATTACATAAATTGTGAATATAAGGTCCCAAAATAATTCAACAGAGATTGCTACGTAAGAATGCAAATTAAATTAATTCTGACGAAAATAGAATTGTGATAATCAAGTTATAATTGAACACTTGAGCCTTTGGTCGCGGGTCAGAGGCTACCGCAGGCCATTGAGGAAAGTTCGTTCGATTCGGGTAAAGGTGTGCAATAGTGTCCGTGCCTGCAAAGTGATATGCAAGAACGACTACAGGTTACTGAAGGAACCCATTAACGCCTATGTGGCGGAGCGTAAGTGACTCCCGAACTCTGTTCACCTGTTATGCAAAAGCACTGCTTCTATTGAACGACTACATTTGACCGCAAACAGGTCAAAATTGCATTTACTCAGAACGTTTCTTCGCATGATTGATGAAAGGCAAGTTAGGCATGGCTTTGGGTTCACCACAGAAATATTCAGTGTTTTATTAGCAGGCATTGCGAATTCCAAGTAGGTTTTAACATTTACCTTTCTGAAGCAGGCAAAACGGTGGTTTAATAATGGTTGATAGCGCGTACGACAGCAGATTTTATTTACTATTGACTCAGTTTGTCGCACGCAATTTTTACAGGAAGTTATTTGGCTATTTACGTATCACACAAAAACTGCCTCACAAGTAAAAGCAGGTGGGATACTGCACTACCACGCATCATTACTTGAGGAAGCACTCATGAGACTTGTGCGCGAGTCAGAAGCGATGCAGACAAAAGTGACACGATGATTCGACAACTTTCTAAACCAGAAAAAGTGCGCACGACGGTCATGTGTGGAAACAAAATGACATCGGATGAAATTTACATAATTTTCATGCAACACCTACGCACAATCTTCGCATAAAAAGCAGAAGAGTGACTATTTGCCACAGGTATACCTCCAGCTTCGCTAATTGTTCTCAAAAACAGGTGAAACACTTGTTCTCGCCATGCCTATTGAGCATGAATCACCGAAGACGATGTGATGTCTCATATTTCAAAGATACCACTAGACTTTACGATTTGCTCGGCCGTGATTTATGTATTCTTCGAGTAATTACTTTTGATCAACTTTTCGAGTTATTGTTCTAATAATTACCACCTTTGCAATGAGGCATTTATTTTAGAGAAGCACGAGAAACCACGGCGCGCAACTTTTCTATGCAAGCATGCCAAACTCACTGATAGCATAATATTCTTAAAGACAAGCTATTTAAATGTTAGTAGAAGCAGTCACACTCGGACTGATGTCATACAGCATAATCTCAGTTGGAAAGCAGACAGCCTCAAAACACCGGCCGAGAACATAAGCTGTTGCTCAGAGAGAATCCTTGTTTAATTAATGTCTGCGTTTCGTTTACTAGTTTTTTCAGCTCCCTAAGATTTACTTGGGTTGTTTGTACAACCGTGGCCACTATTTGCCGCTCTCCAATCTAAGTGGCGAATATTTCGTCTCGTCGTCTCTAAGCTAATAATCATTTCGAACAAAAAAATCTGCCCCCTTTACCCCCAAACTCCGGCTTGGTTCTGTACAGTGAAACCAAGTAAACGTGCAGTGAAGCAGGGCCGTAGTACCGCACGTTCTTTTTGTTTTTCTCAGCCGAGACAATACGATTTCATCGTAGAGGAGTAAACGTGTCTGGATGCTCATCATGAAGAAGCAACCTTGAGCTATTTTCGATGACAAATTAGGTTCAAATCCTCAGTAGCAGGTTATTCAATACCTTGCTCATTTACGAGAGCATCGTCAATCTCTTGCAACTTCATCTCTGCTGCAGTGATGCCATCTTGTTTGGTGATCTGTTTACGCTAATCACCGCAAGCCATTTTCCTGTTCTTCGCTGCATGTTGGATGCCCGCATCTGTCTTTAATGACAATGATTTATTGCGCCGGGTATTGCGTGAGCCTTGTCTAGCCAAAATTTTACGTGACAGCGTGAATAGCTCGTTCTGCTAACAATCCGGCATTGCCCATAATCCAGCGTCAGTCGAAAAAAAATCCCGTTAATTTCAAATAAGGCTATCGAATTGAGGGCTAAAATTGGCGAGCAGGTTTCTCTAATGGGACATTTCAGAATATAGAAGGAGGCCCGGTTGGACGGCTACTCTCGCTGAATTTGAATCAGGGCATAAGCTTAGCTCAGCAGGTCTTTTCCGGTGCTTTCTGCCAAAATCAGAGAATCACGGCCCTTTTCTCTTCGCAGTGGAGACGATTAGGAAGTCCGAATTTTCAGGACAAGCTTTTTTCTTCTTGCAAGTTTCTCACTAGGTCCTCAAATTATTACAAACAGTTTTACAAGGAAATTCAGTGAATGAACACAGCCTGCAGAAGTGAACAAACTCAGTACAATCTCAGATACCGGTGGTTGGTGAACAAATGCTTAACATTAATTTTGGTTCACCTACATTGAGATTTTTTTTCTGGTCCCGAGGATCCCTGAAACACTGGGCTAAACGAGGAGAAAACACAACTTTTAACTCTACAATGCCGATTTCTCCTGAAATCGTTGTAAAAAAATAGTTAGAAGGAAATAAAAACAAGTTAAAAGCAGCCATTTTTTTCTTCAAATTTCATTCACGTATTGCTGCAGTAAATATTTCCTACTGAACTTGTTATTAATGAAGATACTTCTCTAAAATAACCTCAGATGTTTTCAGACAAATATTATACAGTCTGAAAACTTTGAACATCATTCAAGTACAGCCGTCTATACAAGCTTCTATACCGTCTAAGCAAGTTATAGAGTGAAATTGTTTTGCTCCAAAGCAGTTTTGGTCTAACAGTAAAGACGTTTATTCTTAATGATAACAAATCCTGCTGAAATGTCACCGAGCACGGCGGCGTAATGTGTGAATGAAAAACCTCAGTGGACTCTGAAAATGACAGCGGTCACAAAAACCTAAATGAGTTCATTTGCATGTTAATGTTCTCTAATATAAGTCTCTCGAAAACCGTTGGACGAAGTCATTCGAGCCCTTTAGGCTTTCTGACTTCTGGCAAGCATTTTATACGAAATAAACCCCGTGCATTTAAACATACCAATAATAATTGTGTACAACAGAGCTTCTGTAATCAAAATCCTATCGTATCCGGTGCTTGTACGCGGTTACTTGACAGCTTTATTTTGCAATCAGGTTGACCTGAACGTGACAAGCATCAATATGCAATCTTTTTAGCACAATTTGAACTGCATCTTGTATAACAAAAGAAAGATTACTGTTGGAGTTTCATTGGCTCAACATTATTTCGTACGCTGGTGCCCATATTATGATCATTTGTGCTTTCTTTATGTAGCTTCATGCATAACCATCAATCTGCCTGACTTTCTTACGACCAACAAGGTATGATCTTTGATGTACCTCACATATCTTCAAAAGCTTTCCCTTTTCCTATGTTTTTTTTTCCTTTTAGGCCACGCGTCAAAACAGCAGCTTACATCGCCTTTATGTGCAACTGATTTATGTGTACAAGCCAAACTACTTCATAATTCTTCGAAAGCATTATAAAAATGTAATTCTAAGCAAATTATTACTTATATCAAAATATGTAATTGGTGAAGTAAGAAGCCCTACCGAAGTGTACTGTTTAAAGAGAAATGGCATCACAAAGGAAACGCGAATATTGTTGGGCGAAGCAGGTAGATTTGTAAATGTATTCAAGATTTTAAAATTTTGAAATGTACGCTACGTGTTACTGAATCCTAAAGTTCAGACAAGCTATTCTAGACATTGAAGGTTGACGGCGGTTGTTTGCAATTTTGACGGCAACAACAGCGGTGTCGACACCAACAACAGGTATCGCTCTGATGCGAGTGGTATCTTTTAATACCAGTGTTTGCCATTGGTTTTTTTGTTCAAGAGATGCTGTAATCACGAAATATGTGTGCGAAGTGGTTTTTTCGGAAAAAAATTTTCACAGGTGCCTTCCTGCACAGGTTTTTCTGCAAGATGCTAAAACAATAATATCAAATTTGCTGCGGCATAGACAGAATTGTAATAATGAATTCGTACATGCGAAATTCCAAACAGTGAACGATGAGAGAAATCTTAGCGTTGACTGTGAGACTGTAGCAGCCATCTGAACGTGCACTTTATCTCCCCCTTCTTTTGATAACATAGTGCATGACAGTGTTAAGCCCTGTGCCTGATGCACCATTCTTTTCTACCAGACAAAGTGCTCGGATGTGACACCCACCGACATCTGTACCCCTTTCAACGTGAGTGGCCACCTTCTGCTGGCCAAATCTTCCCGTGAATCCTTCGAGTAGTTCTGCACAACTTTTCAGATCTCAGAGATGTTGCGAAAATCCGAACTTAGTGTTTTCCTTCGCTACACCAGAGATTCTTTGTAATAAAAAACTCACTCTGCAAAGAGGGTAGCCCAAAATAGGCACGTTTTCTCTGCAGAACTTTAAAGCTGTCTTTGATTCCTAAATATATTATCAGTTTAAAAGCACCATGCTTCACTGTGCATGTTACACACTGTACACCCTCTTTGACGCACAGAGAAAGTACTCTCAGCGATAATAAGTCTTTAAAACATGCTTTTTTTCTTCGTCAGATGTTTAGAGTCTCTTCTGCTCAATCGCCGAACAGCAACGCAGAAACAAAAAATTATCAACATTGCCTGTATTTCTTCTTTTCTAGAAAAACAACACCGAGAAAGTACGTGACGTGATAAACGTAAGTGCTGAGGAAGAATACATGGCTTCTGTGGCGCCATGTGGGCCTTGATTTGAAATGCAATTAGAAGCTCTCCTGATGTGCTTGTGTATATCTGCATCTCTTTTTTGTCCACATCTTCACCCGCCATTAGTGTTTTTTTTTTACTCTCTTCCTAGTTAGAAGAGACGCAAGGAAAGAAAATGCATACACCTGCGCTTTCCGACAACAAGTTTATGTATAGCTAAGGCCACAAAAAGTATTGCATGCGAAACATTACAAACCAAACCCTGCGTAAAAAAATAAGCGAAAAAAGGTCGCAACAAGAAAACAAACTACAACGCTTCCAGAATAGGTTATTTGACAAAGGCTGCGATATACGCGAGCTCTATTTTATCAGAGGGATAGAAGGATTACTCACGCAGCTATCACCACCTTTTTCTACGAACCAACGTTCCTTATAAAAAGGTGCTTATAGCTATGTGAGTGATCCTTCTATCTTTTTGGCAGAAAACGAGCTTGCGCACCTCAATACAATAGTCAAACAACCTATTCTTTGAGAATTTTTGCGTGTTTTTTGTTCTAACCTTTTGGTACAATTCTCTTTTGTACCCTAATGTTTTGTTGTACTCTACTTTTTTGAAGCGTAACGTTTATTTATGCTCTTGTATGCTATACATTTGTTGCATTCGTAATAAAAAAAAACAAGTTGTGAGAGTGCACGTGGATGTATTTTCCTTCTTTTTATCCCTGTGTGTACGAATTCTAAGAAGCCACTCCGGCTCATTTAGTTCAGCCTCCGCTATCTTCCTTGCCCCTTCTCTTGAGCAGAGTAGGAGGCAAAAAAGCATGCATCAAGTCCACCTACTTTAAACTGCTTTTTCTTCATTGAGTGCATTCTGAAGATTTAAGTAGTTACATCTTTACAACGTAGAAACGCGTGTGAAACTATGTAGGATTGTGAGTCAATATTACTTGTTATTTTCAGTGCACTACATACGACGCTGAGTACAAAGTGATCTACCTGACAGCTGTGATGGTGGACGCTGTGGCAGCCACGCTTCCTGAAGAGTTACGCAACATGAGTTGGAGTAGGTACACTACACAAAAGTTTTCACCGCTATTCCTTGGTCCGTATTGTAGTACTCCACGAAGCCTGCACTAAACTCGAGAATAAAGCACAAGTACATTTGGAACAAAGCCCAACACAATACTAAGCCTTTCATGAATGACACGCTGACAGGGTTTCTATTTAAAGGACCCTTTTTAAAGTTTTTTTAACTTTTTAACTGTTGCCTCGGAGTGAACTAGTGGTTTCAGCATCTGCTTAAAGAGTGGGAGGTTTTCAGTCTGTACCCCAGTGCCGCTCGTACCCACCGGTTTTCAGTAGAAACGAATTTTAAATCGCGCTGGTGTGGAGCATATGAATAGTAAAATTATTAGGAAAAGTGTCTTTGGCCTCCTCCTCCCTCCTTGCCGTCTCCAGCAACGGACCCGTAAGCCTCAAAAGGCGTAAATCCGCCTCGTGTGGCCAAACCCGTTACAGCCCTTTTCTTTCTGACGCAGTAATTATTGACCAGTCACATGAATTTCGAAAGATCGTGACCATGCTGCCACCTGCTGATTTTCGCATTTTTTTAGACCGCCAATATTTATATCTGAGCTCAATTGGACGCCGTTTAGTTACTATACTAGCAGATCTAGCCTTTCTAGACTGCACTCGCTTTGCTGTGAAATTTTACCGGGCTCGTTTTGACGCGAAAGCAATGAGGCGTTGAGAAGGAAACATGCACCACGCTCTACTCTCGTAAACTTTTAGATTTCAGCAAAACTGGCGGGTTATATGGGACTGTACTCACAAAAATTTAGACAACTTTTAGTCAGTGGATGCGTGGAGTACGCGTTCTTCGTGAGGCCTTCGTGCGGTGTGGAACTGCACCACAGGCGTGCACCACAGGCTAACAGTGCTTCGGCTAATTTTTTCATTCGTCATGAAAAGCAGCAAGCCTTTGGCATCAACGAAAAGAACTAGTGCTTTGCTGAAAGCTTTTTACACACAGGTATTTGTAACGACAAAAAATAACAAATATAACAAGAAAGAAGTCGTTAATGGTATTCGAAATTGAATACAGTTTGGCTTCATCTGAATAAAACAGGAAAATGAAGGGCTAAGGATACCCTTGCGGCATATTTACCTCCTGTCACGCAGTCATGGCGCTATCAGAGTGAAAACTGGAGCAGTGCCTGTTAAGACTTCAGGGTTGACGACCTATGTGACCACAGTCTAATTATTTTGTACTCCGTCTGCAGGCGAAGATTCACGCTTCCACTACCAAGCACAGGCATTATAAAATAGATTTTTTGTAAGCTAAATATTTAGCGCTTTTATTAAGGGCATCAGAAGAGACAAAAATACGAACGTCGGACAAAAGAAAAATTCAACTCTAAATGCAGGCAGTGTACACTTCTACCGGCATATCACCAGCGGACTCCGTCATCAGTATTATTGCATATTATTGCGCAAAGGAAGTGGTATTAAAACTTTTTATTGTATTTTTCTTCCTGCAACTTGTGACAAAAATATTTCGAGCATTTTATGCGTGAAAAGAACAAATTTCTTGGAAGGGATGTGTGACCAGTGTTTGATCATATGGTAAAAGCTGCAAAAATGGAACTAGCGTCTTTACATTGTTGATGTCTTTTCCCTTCTTCAGCTGAGACAGAGTTCATTGTGCGATGGTGTTCCAATGGATACTCTCTTCCGAAATATCAGTACGGTCGCACATGTGAAGAGTACCTGTCCTTGGTTAATGTCACTTGCGAAGAACCAACATCTCTCATCGTTCCCGACGTTAACGGGCTCGGAGAGGTGAGGAAAACCCCTCCTTTCTCAGTACCTTTCATTATTCACTTGCTTCAAAAGTAACGCATTGATACGCTTTCTCGTTATGCACACAACCTTAGAGGCCACCATTTGAGCATGCTCAAAATCCATGCACGCCATTAATCAGCATGTTATTGGTGCATGATTCCCTGTGAATGAAATATTCCTCTCGCCTAGGCAGACGAATATTGCGTTGTTAAGCCTGCATTTTATGTCACTTGTGGATTTCAATATTATTATTATTTACAAGAGTTAATTTTTAAGATTTCGTTAATGGAGCTGGTATAGCACGCGTTTAGACCGGTCTGTTTGAAAACGCTGACTCATACATAAGCGATTTCGACATTGTATTATTTCTGACAAAGGTGTTTATGCTTGGTACTATTGCAGCCTTTCAGGTGCATGATAACAGAAAGCTACAACCCAATACGTGATGGCCCTGAATATGCGGATTATTAATTTCTGCGGCTGCCTATAAAAATTAAAATTACAGTTTAAACACAAACATTTATGCGAATGGCTTTAAATATTGTATTAAAAGTACAATTTAAAATAAACGTACTTTGCATTCTACATTAAATACAATATTTAAATAATAATATTTGTTTTTTGGGGGGAAAGGAAATGGCGCAGTATCTGTCTCATATATCGTTGGACACCTGAACCGCGCCGTAAGGGAAGGGTAAAGGAGGGAGTGAAAGAAAGGAAGAATAGGTGCCGTAGTGGAGGGCTCTGGAATAATTTCGACCACCTGGGGATCTTTAACGTGCACTGACATCGCACAGCACACGGGCGCCTTAGCGTTTTTCCTCCATAAAAACGCAGCCGCCGCGGTCGGGTTCGAACCCGGGAACTCCGGATCAGTAGTCGAGCGCCCGAACCACTGAGCCACCGCGGCGGGTCCAATATTTAAAAGCAGTTGCAGAAAAAATCCGCATCTTCGGGCCCACTATGTATTGGGTTGTAGCTTTCTTTTATCATGCACCTGAAAGTATTCAGTAGTTCCAAGCATAGGCACCTTCGTGAGAAATCATACATTGCCGAAAGCGCTATGTATCAGCCATTTTTTTGAAGCAGGCCACTGAAAACGCGTGCCATACCCGATGCATTAACCTTTCTTACATTATATTCTTTCAAACCGTGCTATGCTTCTTCAAATAAGAATCGTGTGCGTTGACATAAATTACAAAGCGAAGAAACGCATTCAGCAAGCAGTACACATCAGCAGGCGTTCAACACTTATTAGCATATACATTGTTTGTACAATACAATTTGTAAAATATTGACTGATGCCGGGGTGTGCGTACAAGAATATTATAAGAGTGCGTTTGTCCACGTACTTTTTGCGTTAATAGCTCCGCGATGTTTTTTTTTTTGCTATTGCTTCCAAGTGTGCTGAAAAGAACACAATCCCAGACTTGTGCACCCGAGGAGACACGCTCACTGTAAGTGCTACTTACTTCGCTTTGGTTTGAGTTCCCTTTTAGTTGAAAAGGGCATTGTTTTCTGCGCAGCTTTGTAATTGTAATGAAACTTTCATATAACAAATCAGGAAAGTCATTTATCTCGGATGCCCCCATAGAAGTCGGCTTATCTAATTTCAGGGCTTTACGAGCTAAATTTTTTCCTGGAATTGGATATAACCAACCTCTCATGAATACCACTGATCAGTTTGAAAATTTTTGCGAATTGGTAGTGAGGTGCTGGAAGTGATAACAGAAGATGTCTACTCAGGGCAGGCAGTAACCAAAGATCCAGCTCACGAGAGTGAAATAACTAGAAGATTAAGAATGTGGTGAAGTGCATTTGGCAGGTTCTTTCAGATCATGAATAGCAGGTTACCAACATCCCTCAGGAGGAAAGTGTACAACACCTGTATCCTACCGGTACTCACCTACGGGGCCGAAACATGGAGGCTAACGAACAGGGTTCAGCTTAAGTTAAGGGCAATACAGCTAGCCGTGGAAAGCAAAATGATAGGTGTAACGTTAAGAGACCGGAAGCGCGCAGAGTGGGTAAAGGAACAAACGCGAGTTATTGACACCCTATTAGAAATCAAGAGGAATAAATGGGCTTGGGCAAAACACGTAATGCGAAGGCAAGATAACCGCTTGTCCTCAAGGGTAACGGAGTGAGTTCCAAGAGAAGGCAAGCGTAGCAGGGAGCGGCAGAAGGTTAGGTGGCCGGATGATATTAAGAAGTTTGCGGGGATAAGGTGGCCGCAGCTGGCACAGGACAGGGTTAATTAGAGAAATATGAGACAGGCCTTTGTCCTGCAGTGGGCGTAGTCAGGCAGGTTATGATGATGATGATGATGATAATTAAAATCTCACAGTATATTAAAAATTGGTTTCATAAAAAATTTCCCGCTGAAAATGCTTTCGTTCAGAATTTCTGGGTAAGGGTATATTCTCTGCTCATGCGCTCTAATCAGTCACTTCTCGCGTCTTATTTTTCAGTGGCAAGCATTCACTGAGCTAATAGCCCTAATAAGGGTAAGTAAACTTGGTAGGCCTGCGTCCAAAAACACGGAAGAAGACCCGTGCAGAAAACAAGTTCAGCGAAATTTATATACATTGCTTTATTGCTCTGATTTATTCTATGGACGAACCTATTCATACGACATACGGAAAACTTATTTCTTCTCTCACTTGCCGCGTTGTGGGCAGAGAAAGTGTCGTTACATTAAAAATATTCAGTTCAATGAAATGAGCAATTGTATTCAGATTTTTAATAATAGAATTGCAAAAGAAGTGATTCCGTGCTGCAAACAACATTGCATCCGCCACTGATGCAAGCAGCATTGTGATTCATGAGCTTTATGCATAGCTTAAAAGTATTCGACCGGACCTTCTGAAGTCAAGCGTTACCAACAAAAATGAACAGCTGACGTTATAGCTTCTTAATGCCCTTTTCTAAACCTTTCTTCTTCTACTTAACTTAAATTTCCTTGCCGTTTTGCCATAAAGCTTAATTCTTGTTTAAGATAGTATATTTTATATGCATCATCTTTTATTTGGGTGTCAGTAATAACGATGTTGGCTTTTTTTTGCTTCTAAAGTTTTCATGTTCATAATGGTGGCCCAAGTAACCAGACATACAGAATTGGTAGGAGGTATTCAGGTCAAAAGGTTTGATTTTTGTGCTGTTTTCGAGTACTCAAGGCGCCTCTGAAGCTCAAGCAGTAGAGAGGAAAGAGTAAAACTGTCAACTTTACCTTCCGGAGATTTCTAAATTACGGTGGGTGTTCTGTACTCGACTAAACGCACCCAAAGCAAACCCTGTTACCTGAGCGCATCAATGTAATTCTGCCTACTCATTCATATAGAAATTGTTGGAAGACATAATAACTTCAATTTCCAGTCAGGTTATTTTAACTAGAATAGACAACAGCGCCACCTTTACCGATACCGACAGGCTATAGTAAACTGCACTCTTAAGAGAAAGACCAAAAGCCTTGCCGGGCATGCGGTGCTTACTATGCCAGAAATGAGCTGAGCTTCGTAGATTGGCTTTATTACTTGGGTACACAAAACGTGAGCAAGGTTTAGAATAAATGTAGCTAAGTAGGAAGTGTTGTTGGGCTAGTTAGTTCATATCGAATAAAGCAAAATTCTTTGTTCAAATGAAAAGGTCACGAGAGATCTAAGATGGGATGTGTGCGCGTCCCATCTTCTCTCCTGTGAAATTCTCATTTCCGCAAGCAATTTCCCGGTATTCGATACAAAGGTACCGTTTGCTGCGAAATTTCTTATTTTGGTTCGCCGTATTTATAGTATTACAACAAAAGACAAAACGTGAACTGCAGACCGTTCGTATAATCTGCCTTAAACCTCTATTGCCAAACAATATTCCGCTAACCGAGTAGTCCAAAACTTTTGTTACTTAATTGTCTCTCTTCTTTTTTTTTCAGTGCGTGTATTTCGCCATTATACCACTTCTCCCGTCGGAGCAGTACTGAAGGTCATTTGCCCGATGCCCTACGACCAGAAGAATGTCGTGTCATGTGCTCTTACTGCTGTCAAATAGAACGTAATTCGAAATGACAAGAAACACATTGACTCCAGCCAGCAAACAATCTTAAAAAGTAGGAGGCAGCAAACTCACAGCAGTGTATTTAATAAAAGAGGCGAAAGCAAACCTACTTCGTTAATTTTTGTATCCGATTGTTGTTTACTAAAGATTATTTTCTCTTAGCTCTGACCGAGCTGGGGAAGTTTTCATATCTTGCTTTCACGGCTTGGTATTCAATAAGCGAAAAAATTATCAAAGGAACCGGAATCACATCCTGAAGTACCTTTACTAAGCTCCCTAACACACCAACGTGATTTTTACATCTTACAAGAGCAAGAGAAAAAAGTCAAAATTTTATTCGAATTCGATTCTAATTTTGGTCCAATTTTATAACAATCTTATTCAAATTTTGTTCAAATTTTATTCTATTATTTTGTAGGCGATGCAGTAGTAAGTTACTAGCACTAACCATTACTGTCCCCCCTCCAAGCAAGACCGGCAGGAAGTAATTCTATGCCTCCGCTGAAGAGCTTCCTTAGGAATTGCAGAGCAGAATCACTTTTAAAAATGGCAGACTGCCAACAGGCCGGAAGTAAACGCGGCAATCTATCATTCTGTATAGTTACATTGTGGTAACATGGCGCCGTAGTGCAGACTTCCGTGGCTTCGTTTCCTAAGATAGTCCTAAGATAGCCAACGCCTTCAAATGTATGTCTGAAGGTCCGTGTGAAATGCTTACCCTAAAATGCACGTAAATGCAAATTAAGAAAATACCGCGGCCTTGTAACAAGCCTACATTCACTGCGAAAATCCGTCTTTGTCACGGCTACTTTCAAGCAAATGATCAATCATTGCTACTGGACGTTACTAGCGATTTTTATCATTGAGTAGCGTCGCATTAGCAAAGACGCAAGTTAATGCAGCTACGCGTCTGGGCAAGCGCTGTGCTTGATTTTCGGCGCATGCGCCGTTCGCACGCTGCTCCCGAGCTTGTGCACGCATCCACTCTGTGGAGGACATGACCGCACTACGCAAGTGAATTTGATGGAAGTTTAACGCCATCACTTCAGCACCAAGACTTCCGGGAAATAAATGAATCAGATTGAAGCACGAGCTCAATCTTTAGAACCACTTCAAAACCCCACAAGTACAGCCTTCGTCAGAAGTTAGGAGCCAAAGTATTTTTGTCTAACCTGGTAGACTGATGTTCGTGTAGCATCAGTCGAAATCCTCCATTTAATACGTGGGACCACGGCACTTCCTTCACCGTGCGGAGATTTTGGGCTCTGGAAAAGCATAACGAGTTACAAAGCACGCTTCGGAAGTAGGCGCCTTGTGG
Organism: Amblyomma americanum; assembly: GCF_052857255.1. NCBI lineage: Eukaryota > Metazoa > Arthropoda > Arachnida > Ixodida > Ixodidae > Amblyomma > Amblyomma americanum. Next base: position 99,899,329 of record NC_135505.1, read on the forward strand.
CTCCAGCCATTTCAGTTCAAAGTGCGTGGATTTGATAGCTTCGGTACCGCCCTTCAGAGCTCTAGCTGTTAAGGTGGTTTCCCAACAAACATGTTGCAGTGTTTGTCGTCTTCGCATCTTAAAGCAACCGAGACCACGTGATCCCCTCGTGCACGTAGTGCCGAGCATGTCACACTGTCCCCAGCGCAGTGGCTCATTGGTTAGAGCGCTCGGCTACTTAGCCGCAGCACCTAAATTTGTCCTCGGGCCCGGCGACCGCGCAACGATGGAGTCGAAACCCGTGTCCTGTGCGATATCAGTCCACTTCAGAAACCCCCAGGCGGGTTTAACTATTTCACGGCCCTTTCCCCAGAGCACCCGATCTCTTCCTTTTTCTTTCACTTCCATCCTAAAGCCACCCCGGTTCAGTGCTTATGGAGCTCCGCTACTGGCCCGAAAGGCGCGGGTTCGATCCCGACCGCGGCAGTCGAATTTCGAAGGATGTAAAATTCTAGGGTCCCGTGTACTGTGCGACGTCAGTGTACGTTAAGGAACCCCGGGTGGTCGAAATTTCCGGGGCCCTTGACTACGGCGGCCCTCATAGCCTCAGTCACTTTGCGACATTAAGCTTCAATAAACCATTAAACCAAACTTCCAATTGAATCCCTTTTCTCATGGCGCAGTTGAGGTGTCCCTCGACAAATAAGAACGTTACACCGCTTTTTATTTCCTGCTAACGACTCATTTTTATCGCGCTGTCTCCGTCGTTATCAGGCGGGCCACGCGACCGTAACAACAGCCACCAAATGTCTCCAAGCGCCGCTCAGGCATACATGGTTCACGAGAGATGGGCTGGTGTCCTTCCATGACGTCAGAAATCACTACATGCTGAGCGGAAGGGTTTCCTCTCCGCCGGATAAAACATTGGTTAAGGAGCAGGAGTGTGTTTGGAGAAAACTCCAGACGGGATCTTTCCTAATTCCTTATATACTTTGCAAAATATATCCGCCGGAGGTGAAGCCGGAGTGTAAATGGTATAGACACCCCACGACATATAATCATATCCTGTGGGAATGCAAGAAAGAGCCGCCCTCTGTGGGTTTGCTGCCATAGCCTTCTCTTGAGCACTGGGAGCCTGTGTTGCCAAGCTCAGACCCGGCTGTCCAGGTCAGGTCCGTGGGAGTGTGCCGCCCAGATCACCGTCAGTCGAGGACTGATGGCCATCTAGCACCGAATCATCTACACGCGCTTTGGACGAAATAAAGTTTTCCCAGCGCCACCACCTCACTGCATGAAGCGGCATTCTGCACATCTGTGTAGTATCCGTGGTAGAAGTTATGTTAAACACACCAAAGGCTACTCCGTGCTTCGCTCGCGTTACAGGAGTGCCGGGTATGTAGTCGAGGCAGGGCGTTGCACTCTGGACGCGGTGCGCATGCGAGACCCCGCCAACAGGCAGTAGGTCGACTATTGTATGTAGGATCTCGGGATACTGACCTTGTAAACGTGCTGCGTGATTAGATTCTCAACCCTGTGCCAATGGCTTCTCACATTATTAAAGAGACTCCAAGGATCAATTAAAGTGGGCCTGCAGTAACACATTGCCGCGTCCTAACGACAAAGACACTTTTTTCAGTGAAAACGCAGCTTTTACACGCTAAAAAATAGGCAAAAAAAAAGAACAGTTGTCGCCACCATCCGCCTATTCCGCAAGTTAACTGTGGTACGCCGAAGCGCTTTTTTTATGCATTTCCCAGAAGGCGGAAACATTGCCATTCACATCAAAACAGTGATCAAGGGTCTTTTAGAGCGAAAGGCTCTACTTCTCACATGCTGAGCTTGAAGGTCGTGTGGCTCTTGGATTTGACCTCTAACGGGAGGCGCACCGCACGTGCAAAATCGCGCGTGGCAGGTGCCTCGATCTGCATCTTCACCTTCGTCGCCACAGCTGCGCACTTGGAAATCACGTACGCCGCTGCTCTAGCTGCTAATCTTCCGCTCCTACTCGCCAGTTGTAGCATGTGATGCGTCATGCGATTCGCTCTCGCTGAAACAATTTCCTCTCTCTGAAGTCTTGAAAAGGTAAAAATGAACCAAAGCTAAACCGTGTCTAACCATGCTAAAAGAGATTTCGCACTCTATATCCTGGCTCATCTGACTTGAGCCACTTCCACTTTTTTTTTCGATCTAGTCCTCAAGAGCTTGAAGCGAATGGCGGCCAGTTTTCGATGCGCTAGCACAGAAACCTTCCTCACCGATTTCGCCACCGTCTGTCTGGCTAAGCTTCGCCTAGGTGGCCCCCTTAGGTGGCAGTTGGACCACAAAAGTCACGCACTCGACGTCATCACAGCCTGCCCACCGGATTGTGAGCAAACTGCCCACCGCGGCATGGTGCAGTTTAATTATTGATTGGTCGCCAGAGATTGCTCGAGAAGAGCAACCTGGGTCTCACGATTCCCACCTCTGGCAGCATCTGCTATTGCACAGCAGTGGCGCATCTTTTAACCGCTGTACCACTGCTCCACGAGTAGCATGAAGTACTCCCAGCGATCTTTGAATGATAAGTACCGAACGAGAAATACCGCATATATGAACATTAACCTATCAACGCTGTCGCCTCAGACCTTTAAGGCGGGTCCTAAATGTACCCTCCAGTTTTAGCGCGTCAGCGCTAAGGAAAAAATTGAAAATTCATTCTGACGAACCTAAATACCGCAGTAACTATCTCCAATGTCTCGGTGGACAATCGAACCGCGCCGTAGGGATGGGATAAAGGAAGGAATGAAGGAAGAAAGGAAGAAAAAAAGTGCCGTAGTGGAGTGTATTGGAGATTGGCGCTTGGACTGAAGCTCTTGTTAATTCAAGGACAATCACATTAATTTTCTCCAGTCCTAATGGACCAGGGGTGTTAGGTCCATATTTCTTGCTATGCCAAAAAGCAATGATGCACCGAAACAAACAAATTTTCTAAATCTGTGGGTTCACAGGAAGCGGTGGCACCTTGAGTACCTTCTTGCTCCTCGTAGTTTTCATGCTCGCAAGGTGCACAACGCCCACAACCTCAAGACTGCCGATTTTGTGATTGTTCATGACGGCAATTCACCAAAACATTTTGCGGAGCGATGTTATCGCGGAGTGCATCAAGAGTAAGGGTATCATAGTGCGCACATGCCGAATTTGCCTACCGCAAGGATCGGAGCTAGTTAGGCCTGTGCAAAGCCTACGTCAACCAGAGGTTTTCACCTCGAGGCCCGGAGTGTATTGAAGATTGGCGCCTGACGCCTAGAAAAGGAAGAAGAGGAAGAAGAGGGTGAGGAGCGGTGCAGGAGTGGCTTCATGGACTCCATGTTGGCATGAGTGATTAAATCAGTTAGACGTGGCTGGCATGCTTTTCTTCTTCAATAGAGCGCTCCGGAATGATTTCGACCACCTGGTGATCTTCATCGTGCACTGACCGCACAGCACACGGGTGCCTTTTGCGTTTCGCCTCCATGGAAACGCGGCCGTGGCAGCTGGGTTCGCACCCCGGTGCTAAGGCCTCCATTCACCGATTTCACCGATCTTTGTCTGAAGCCTGCTTGAGAATGAAAATTGAGCCCCACACCGAAACGGGAGTGAAAACCGAAGGGCTAGTGCACCTAATACTCATTTGCCTTAACCTCGCTAAATCGTCTATTTTTTATTGCAAATTTGTCAGTAATAAATGCGTCTTTTGAAACCTAAAAATACCACCACACCCAGAAAGAGCATTAGGCTCGGCTTTCATGAACAGCAAAAAGAAGGAAGTTGTCATGAATGTCCCTTTAGGCACTCCATGTAACCCTACCGAAACCAACATTTAGAACTGAACCACTTATACTTGACTGCTGTAAGCACAGCAAAAGCAAACTATCGCAAAAACACAGTGTGAACAAGCTAGAGCTGGTCATAGGTATTACCACGTTTGTGACCGCCATAGAATTTTTTCATTCTCTCGAGGTGTTTGGTTATCATGCTTTTCGCAGGCGCCTCTGTATTTTCCCTCCAACGCAATGGAGCTTGAATGCATTCGCCTCTACCACACTTCTCTGTTATCAGTTGTGTTTTGTAGATATGTACACATTCCAAGTCTAATCAAAATAAGTTTGCTCATTCAAAAAACTACGACAAGTTCCGGCAGCTGGATACAAATCCAATTTTTTGCTGCGCTCAGACACGGTAGTTTTGTCAAACGCTGAGGGGTAAGAGAAATGTTCGTAACAATTCGCATCGATTACATCACCCTGCTTTTTTTCGCATTCTTCAGAGAAACCCGGGGTGGTTTTTACGCACCGCGTCATACGTCACGCTATATGTGCAGTGCCATTGTCTCTCAGGTGTACCGATAAGGTGTCGTAAAAACAAACCAGCTATAAAGAAAGTTGGATAGATAATGCCGGTTTCCTCCAGTTAAATCGACAATGATTGCATGCAGCATACTCGGATATTATTTTTTTTTACCTTCCACAGGCTGTTCATGAAAGCTTAAAACACTTCAGTGGAATAAGCCCTTGGGTTCCTGTAGTAGGCAAGAAATTTCTTTTCCATTAGATCATATGAATGTAAGCTAGACACATTACGGTCTATTATGCGAGTATATACTTTTGAAGAGAGGAATCCTTAATGGCACAGCTTACCGAGTTCAATCCCAGCCTTTGTCTTCCGCTAAGCTCCTGCTTTCATTTACCTCTATAGTTATAAATGATGCCCTTGCTTCATCCCTCACGCATTTACTCCAAAGTGCCAGAGAACTTGAACCAGCCATTCACCTCTGAACCTCTAGTGTGAACTTTTCTTTCAAAAACAAACGAATAATAGATTAACACAGCACCGGAATTCATTAGAAGTCTCTGAAAAGTCCAATATCAGGCGCTAAAGTTAATTCCTAGGAGTATGGAGATCATAAAAAATTGAAAATTTATGACAATCTCAGCATATTTTTTACATTTACGGGACGATTTCCAGAACCCTCTTGAAGATCATGCACATAGTTTCTTCAAACTTTGCGATGTGTACTACACAATCTATATTTTGGTTGATGGAGGTTTAATGCCCCAAAGCGACTCGGGCTATGAGGGACGCCATAGTGAAGGGCTCCAGAAATTTTCATCACCTGGGATTTTTTAACGTGTAGTGATATCGCACAGTACGCGGGCCTCTAGATTTTCATGTCCATCGAAAAAAGACCGCCGCGGTCAGGATCGAACACGCGTCTTTCCAGTCAGCAGCCGAGCGCCATAACCACAGAGCCACCGCGGCGACTGTACACGATCTATATATAATTGTTCTAATTCTGTTATTTAAAATATTTTTGCAACCTTTTCTTATCGGCTTTGTCTCATCGAACCCCTCTCCATTATACAGTTGTATGTCAGCGGTACTTCAACGCCAGATATGTTATGTATTTTTCTTTTATGAGCCTGTCTCTATCTTCTGCCTTTTTCGTCAGCATTCCTCTACTAGACCCTTTATGTTCTAAGTGATCGTCTTGAGCCTCAGGAAAAACATACTGAATTTAAATATTTTTCAACCAAATATTCGATCATGAATCGCTTACCGACCCCCCAAAGTTCCTACCACTGCATGCTTAGATCTTGCTGCCGAAAATTTACTAAAAGCTCTATGCGTCAGCTGTATAAGGATGGTTATTGACTGTTAACTGTCGCATGTTGGCTTCTGATATAGATGTTACGTAGCTAAAACGTCCCTCTTCCACCTGTTGACCACTCACTGTGTGATCCTGGTCCACCGGATCTTGATGCAAGATGTGGGCTCTCTAGAGATGATGCCAATATGTGGTCGTTCGAGCCAGTTGCGCGGGAAGATCGCGCGCACTTTCTTTTTCGTGCTGAAAAGTTAACGTTACCTGCTTGCAAAGTAGTACTAGTAGTCATCGTTACCATGCTGGGGACACTGGATTGTCTCGACAATGAAGACCATTCATGAGCACATAATCCAGCGAGCTCAAAGGAGCTCTCTCTGAGTACAAAATCCCGTCGTCTCTTCAGCGCTCTTTCCAATGGTGCTCTTTCCAATGGTTCTTTTTGCAGATGGCTTAAGGTATGTGCCAGAAATTGCTAACCCTTTTTTTGGCAAAACGGTGTGTTGGGTAACAGGACACAGACAAGAAGACACAAACACAGCTATTTTTTGCCAGTAATCATGCACAAACTGCTAAAGCTTCTTTCCGCATTGCTTACCCGTTAGCAGGCTTTCTTTTTAAGGCGGTAAAAGAATCTACGTAAATGGTAACGTGTTTAAAAGATTTCAGTCTCTTGTTTCTGAACTTGATCTGCAACTGCTGAATCAACACTATTTTTCGGAAGGTGATGCTTGAAGAGTTCACTTATTTGTTTTTATGAATTAACTTCGCAGACCGAAGAAATTACTGCAGACTAGGCCACGTGACTCACACCAATCCTCAATTGCTTAACTCGCCTATAGATCACTGAATCGTTTCTCGCTACATAGTAAAATTTGCCTTGGACACATGGTATATACGGGAAGCCAGAGGAAACAACGCGCGGGCTTTTCGGCTGAAGGGACCCAGGGCAGAGGTTGGTGTCTGGCTTCTGCAGGAGCCACCGACGTCGCCTCAGTGCGCGTCACTTCTCGCTTTCTGTTAACTCTTGCTTCTCTGAAGTCTCCCCCATGCGCTCGAGACAGCGAGAGTGCATCATTGAGTGTCCGTCAACAGCCGTGTGCACTTTTCATCACATGTAGGCCACTCACACAAAAACCACAAACGTTCGGTTTATCGAACACAGGACTGCTTACTCTCGGGATACTGCCCGCACACGCGCTACTCGAAAAGACTCCGAAGTCCGTGGCAACAGATATTTCACATCTTGGAGCATACGTTGTAATGTTGACAAAAAGGAAACTCAGTAATCACACTCTCATGCCAAGCAGCACAATTCAGGGCAAATATACAAAAGGCAGCATGTCGAAGCGTATGGGCCCACTTGTGCTGATCGTTCACATTACCAAGGGAATAACTGCAGCATAGTCTTGGATAGTGCGGTAAGTCTATACACAATAGTTACTTTTTGGCTGTGGAATACCTCTAGCTGTAAGTCTGCCCTACTATTTCGCCTTTGCGGACATATATGTTTGCTGGGACTGCTGCTGCGACACAGCTTAACGTATCTTTCCTGTGCTCACAAGGCGCTTCATCTTTTCCACGAAACCACTTTCTGGCTCTTTTCAGCTGAATTTTGCCCTAGAGTTGTGATGACAAAGCCCGTGGCTAATCTCGTGTTCTTCTCGTCGTAGCCTGCCCGCTCCGCTTCGGTATGATGTATGACGCAGTCGGGTACCTTTCAATCATTTCCTATCTCTGCATGCAGACTGCGGCGAAAACGAGTCAACATGGCTGATTGGCAACTGCCACGTGGTAACAAAGACGCCATTAACAATGAATGTGAGACATTTATCTTGAAAGGGTGTTGGAATTCAAGATAAGCCATTGACGCGTCAGCTCGCGGCTAAGTATATATGCGTATACAAAGCCGTGGTCATCCAACGGCTAGTCCTGAATTCGTTTCGTGCCTAACGGGGAACTGCAGTAATCTTTTGGGCTTTTTGGCCATCCACTATACCTATTGGGGAAGACAGCCACGACCGCATCATGGCGTCGAACTCGGGGCCAAAGAGAAGAAGTTTCGTTTTTTTATTCGCTGTCCTCTGCTTTTCAGTTGCAAGCGCACAAGCACAGGTAAATGAATTGTTTGTGTTTTACAGTAGCACATGTTAAACCGCCATTCTCTTGGGTTCTCGCCGCCGTCGTCGTCTTGCTAGTGCTAGTAGTCGACGTGACCGGAGGAAGGTTGCCGTGGGGAAAGTGAGAGCTGAGGAGGACGCAGCCAGAAATTGGTTTGCACAGGAACTAGCTCCATTGGTGTTTTTAAGAGGGAGAAAAGCACGGGATTAGCAAATGATTAGCCCGAAGGGTGCCTGCCACTGTTCTTAGTTTTGTTTTGGGGGAAACGAAAGGGCTCAATGACTGTCTTCCTTCTCCGAGGAGACCTCAACAGCGCAGTGAGGGAAGAGATGAGGAGGAGCTGAAAGCAGGAAGAGGTATAGAGGTGCTGTAGTCGAGGGCTCCAAAATAATTTCGGTGACCTGAGGGTCATTAACGTAGACTAACATGGCACAGAACAAAAGCGCCTTTTGCTTTTATCCTTCATCGAAACGCGGCCACCACGGCCGAGTTTGAACATGGGTCCTCCGGTTGTGCCCCGGAAATCCCCCGGAGGGTGCTTACCTTGTAAGAATACGTAATCGAAAGATGGTTACCGTGAAACGAGGTAACTACTTCGCGAGCGGGCGAGTGCTCAACACGAGGGTATTTGCCAGGGTAACCACCTGGAGGATGGCTATCGTGGAAGAAGGTGGAAGACAGGGCAACGCTTAACCGGAAGATAGCTGCAATTTGAGCCACATGGATGGGGCTTATCGTGGAAGGAGGAAGGTGTAGCGGGAGCGAACAAACGGTAACCGGAAGTGACCTAGTTGTCGTCGAAGGACGTGAAGGTGGCATACAGTGGAAGGAAAAGGGTATGGCAGGAGTGAGCGAACGCGCGACCGGGGGGTGGTTCCCTCTCGAACCATTTGGTGGTAGTTTACTGTCGATTGGGAACCAGGAACATTTCATTTCACTGGCCGCAAGAGGCTGACATGATAGATCGACTTAAGGGAGACTGCCTGAGAAGGTGAGATGCAATTCGTGGATAGCACTTCTACTCGACCCTTGCTCTGTGTTGTGGAATGGTTGCTGTGATATAAGCTGCGGCAAAAGTGGCTCTGACAACTTGCACACTGGCGCGCATATCGGGGCAGTAGGTGGGAGTACGGAGAGCGGAGGTAGTACATAAAAGTGAAGGGCAAAACGCCAGCTCCGCCTCTCTAGCGGCAAGCAGGGCGCCAGCTCATATGCTATTGATTTCTTTCCCGAAAGCCGTAATTTTATCAGTAGCGCCACTTCGTCAGAGTTCGTAAAGACGCCGATGTCATCGATAAAAACACATCGTCTTCGCATTGCCGCAGCTCTTGTGTTTTTGTCTTTTTTACTGTACCTCCACTCGTACGTGTTTGCAAACGTGTTTATTGCTCCCGATTGACTATGCCCTGAACTCAGCACAATCGCAGAGTTTTCTACGTCATAGACATCACGTAAAAGGATTGCTTCGTGCGGGTGACAAAGAGACGAAGAGAGAAAATTAAAGTTTTCAATTGAATTTTCTCACCTATGGCAGTAGAGCATCCCGGGGGAGTTCGCGAAGGGCACCATATCGACATGCCTAAGCGTACTGTTTATTCCCCAATATTATCCCATATACTATCCGATAGTATCCTATAGTATCCTATTTTTTTTTAAATTTACGCTACCTTTTTCTCATTTTCAGGTTCACTCCTGTCCGCCACCTTTAGGTCTTGAGACGCTTACTATCACGCATGACTCGGCGACGCTAGCGTGGAACAAGACAGCGTGAGTATTCTTGTCCTACAGATCAGTTAAAATGCTCACAAAAAAGAGACAAGCATCTAGTTAGGAACTGAGAAAATACTACCGCTTCTCAAACCGAAAAATTTCATGTTTTGGCCTGAAATGAAAATCTCACAAAAACAGTGATGATGTTTCCTAGCTTTGACGCCGAATGGCAATGCCGCAGTATGGACCGCCAACTGCTTATGCTGAGGCATGAAACAGCTATGCTCAACGACAGCCGCATGCAAGCACCCGAGTAAGGTGCATAGTCAGACATAAACGGCTGACGTGCATAGGGACCAGGGCTGTTCATATCTTTTGGGTTGAATTGTACTGAAGTAGGATCTTAACTCTAAGACCTGTTTAAAGAGGGGGTTACAGGAGAAGCATTGTGGTGCCGTCGTAACTGTGAGATTCGGTCGTGGACTAAAATCTTGAAATGGCCGAACTGCTAATTAGAAACAAATTGCAATAAAGCTTCGCCGAAGCGTGATACATTGCAGAGCACGAAACAATCGCCAACAGTTGAGGAACTCGTTCTTAGGGACGCGCACTTTCGGAAAAAAAATAAAAAACAAACAAGCACTAAGGAGTACTTAGCGAAAAAGTTTACCGTCCATATTTCGTTTTCATTTAGCGTGTCTTGTATCTAAAGTCTAAAAAGAGATTTTTTTACGCTCGAGAGCAACTGCCAAAAGGCAGTGTTATATGGAATTATTGTTAGGACAGCTTAATATCCGGCGGCGGCAGCACAAGGTCAGTGCATTTCTCACAATCCGAATGCGCATTACAATCACACTCATGCCGCTGCTCATCTGACCTACCAGGTGCAATCCATACGCGTGGTAAGACATTATTTGTCGATATCAGATAATATACCTCCTGGTGCGTCATGTGGTTCTGCATGCAACGGCACAATTCCAACTAATACACAAGGACGTATTGTTGGCACAAAAAAAAAATGAATCAAAGTGACGTATACCATTCTCTCGGGAAGGCAGAGCCGCTGAATATTTTTTCTCGTATACTTCGTGCAGTACGTGGTTTCAAAAAAATCTATGTTTTGGGATTCATAACAGCAATGGCCGCTTGCGATAAGACTGTGTCAGGAATTTCTAGTGCGTACTTCACGTCAAATATTTTCGAAAACGCTAACAATTAACCACTGCGGACTCAAAACGTCTGAGTTTCAGACAAGCCATGCTCAATCGCACAGTCACAAGACTATCGCGTGGCAAACTAAACACCTCAGCCTGCTGCTAACCCATCTTCAGGGTATCAGACCACTCGGCTGTCTTTTTGAATAGGCGCGCACAAGCGCCTACCTGCTAGCAACCACACTGTTTGCTCTAGCGAATCTCAGCGGCCCTGTCCGAAATGCGGGGCAAAGGGCGGAAGGCAAATTAGCGCGCCATGTTCAATATTCTAGGACAAAAATTTGGAATATTGAAAATGTGTCAATTATTCGTATAAAAATATTAAAGGTAATGGTCCATGCTTCCCATATGTAGCAAAATATTTTATTTCTTGCGCTTCCATCGCTCACATCGAGCAGTTATGACTACCATAGAAAACAAAAATACATTTCACTAACAGCGTCCCTACTTCGCCTTGTTCAATAATTAAGTCTCGTCCTGCCATCTTCTAACCTTGCTTATTATCTGGTAGGAATGTAGATTGACTGGTCCTGAATGAAGATAGGCCTGAGTCACCCCAGTACCGAAAAAAAATTGTCAACTACAATGTTTTTGTGAAAACATTCCACTTAGCCATGTAGCGGGCTTGTGAACAAGTTTGTGGTCATTTAGTTATCTTATATTTACTTTAACTTTCAGATTCTATTAAGAAATAAAATAGAACTTTTTCTTTAATATGAATATCATAGTTCTCGCAAATGTGCATGGTCGTTTCGACGCAGGTTCGAGCGCAATCCACTCCACTGCGTGTGCCTGTCCCCGGGTAGCAATGGCAAGGTGTGCTCATACGGAGACATGATTCCAGATTGCCAAGCAAATGTGAGAGGACGCGTCACAGTGCAGCCGAACCTGGATACCGACACCAGCTACACTGTGTGCGTGCAGACGCAGTGCTCAGGTGTCTCCTTCTCCAGCCCTGTCTGCCGGACATTCAGGACGTCACTGAAAGGTATGATCTGCAGCGCTCTGAAAACAATATGCAAAAATATATTTGCACACAAATTACTAGCTTCGTGAGTGTCCGCATTTATTCGGTCATTGCATTTCCGCAATGGATATGGACAAAACTGCGTTGCGTCAACGGTGCTGCCATCATCGTCATCAGCCTGACTACACCCACTGCAGGGCAAAGGCCTCTCCCATGTCTCTCCAATTAACCCTGTCTATTACCAGCTGCGCCCACCATATCCCCGCAAACATCTTAATCTCATCCGCCCACCTAACTTTCCGCCGCCCCCTGCTACACTTGCCTTCTCGTGATATTCCCTCCGTTACCCTTAAGGACCAGCGGTTATCTTGCCTTCGCATTACGTGTCCTGCCCGAACCCATTTCTTCCTCCTGATTTCAAATACGATGTCATTAACACGCGTTTGTTCCCTCGCCCACTCTGCCCGCTTCCAGTCTCTTAACGTTACACCTATCATTTCTCTTTCCATTGCTCGCTGCGTTATCTTTAACTTAAGTTGAACCCTTTTCTTTAGCCTCCACTTTTCTGCCCCGTAGGTGAGCACCGGTAAGATGCAGCCGTTGTACACTTTTCTTCTGGGGGATACTGGTAACCTGCTGTTCATGATCTGAGAGAACCTGCCCATATGCGCTCCACTCCATTCTTATCCTTCTAATTATTTCCCTGTCATGACCCGGATCAGCTGTGACTACCATCTCTAAGTATTCCTTTGATGCTTCAGCACCTCGCTGCCAATCGTGAACTGCAGTCCTCTTGCTAGATACCGCTGTGGTGCTGAAATAAGAACCATACGCTGGACCAAAAAGGTTCGTAATCTCTTAAATCGCTTCCACGTATGTTCCAGCTTGTAGCTGACAGTTTTATCAAACCATGTATATGAGACGCGCATATAAAGCAGTGTTTCATATGCAACAAATGCGACAGCGCTGTTCGAGGCGGGAACCGTTAGACCAGCGACAATACTCTTTTCCTGATTGTCCACGCTTCTCACTAATTACAACCCAAAACTCATCAAAAATTTGGATCCTAACGCATCGATCATGACCAAGTGCACTTTGTATGCGATTTGTTGGAAAATTTACTGAAATTTTATCCAAAACGAATCCTAATTTTGGCGGCTTATCAAGCGCTCGTGTTGTGTCTCTTCCTCGCTGTGCGCTGCGGAAACTCATGGCTAATCAAGCCAACATGAAGAAAATTAGGAGGACGCTTAAGCTTCGTCTCAAGAGTAGACGCGATAACACCTTCATCTCTTTTTTGCTTTTTTAATTCATTTTCTGACTCATTTTTCACCGAATACCAACCCAGAATCGCATTACCGATCACGGTAATCATTCACAGTCACAATTACCTATCACATTACCGATCACCAATAACCAGGTCATCTCAATTATTTATTATCGATCCCCAATCTCTATTTTTTTATGCTGCACGACATACTACGCCACAACATACTCATACATATACACACCATGTGTTTCACTACCATGAAGAATCATAACACTGCCATTTCGTTCCTTGCAATTTGTAACATCTAATTTGCATATTTATATTTTTTCAATTTCTTGAACATCAGTACACATCCAAAACACATGTAACTACCCCTATGCGTTCACTATGTGCCCCTCTAACACGCTTTTTTTTTAAATCAAATCAAGTTTATTTCGTATTTACAGTACATGGTTTATGGGGTATATACATCAGGAGCCAATAGCCCTTCTTGGGCTATTCGTTGTGTGCCCGCCTGGCAAGCAATTAAAGGGCCTGGTTTGGAACCCCTATGCCGGTCTTTTTATTTTTCTATATTTTTGTTTCAGACATTTTGGCACAATTCTCCACTGACGCAAGGCCATCGCCGAAGTCGGGTTTTCAACTGAACGAGCTCCTTACGCTATCACGTAGAACTCGTGTACGAAGTTGCTGATATCTGAAAGCACTTATCGGCTAAAACCACGAAAATATAAATTAGGCTCACGTTGAAAATTTTCCTCGCTGTTAAATAAAGACTAAACCATAGCCTGAACTGAAATGATAAAAATAGTGAGGTCAATTTACAACTTCCTCATTTTAGAGCAAGGAAGGCATTTTTAATGGAGAATGCCGTCCAGCAAGAATGCAAACTGTATCTAAACCAACGTAAGCTTACACTCGTAAGCGCGGTGCGAAAAGCTGCCGAATTTTCTGCGTCGTCTGTTCTGAAGCTTTCTAATATCATGCTAAAGCTATCAGGATTACAATGCAAAGAGCCAAAGTTCTCTACACGAGCGACACCCAAATGGTATGTGCCTAGGATGCGAACAAATTATGGTTCTAAAATGTTGTGGTACACTCTCCCACATCAATTAAATAAGAAGTCCGAATTAATGTACAGCTAATGCCAAATTTGTTATTTTTGTTCATCTTTGTTCATCTTTTTCTGGCAGTCCTATCATGTTGTGCACCACTTCAATTCCTTTCTGCGATGCGTCGGCCTCGTCAAGCCTTCCCAATGGCTTTTTGTCGGCGCACCCACCATCGTCATGATGTTAAATAAACATGATTCTGATTCTGATTTCTTCCAATATCTCTTCTTGTCTACCAGATCGCACTGCGCAATACAGCGTGGTTGACGCCAAGCGCCGCTCATCATCGCTTGATATCAGCTGGCGGGTGCCCAGACCGCAAAAGGGGCGACTGGCCGGGTACCGGCTTCGTTGGTGCCAGTCGTCCAAATGCGTCACAACCGAAAAGTTGCTTCAAGGACCCAGTGATCAGATCCTCAGCCCCAAGGATCTGCAGCCCTATCGCCAGTACACGTTGTACGCGAGTGCGTTCAGCGTGCATCCTTCCAGCGGGCAGAAGTTGTACGGAGACGAGACTTCGCTCATCGTGTACACTTTGGAGACCTGTGAGTTTTTCTTTCTTTCTTACTTTTAATACGAGGTGTAAGCGCGTAGTAAGGTGAGCAGAAACAGGAAGTTTAATGCACAAGACGTAGCTAACGGTGTGTCGGCCATACAGAACGCATTTTGCGTCACACTCTTTTCTTTTTCGGCAGTAGCTACGGTGAGGGCACGAGCAAACACTACGTATGTTTATGCAACGTTTTCACTTTCGGAAATATGTACTGAGCACTTAAATTCAGTAAGCCTGGCCGCAGCGGTCGAATTTCGATGGAGGCGAAATTCTAGAGGCCCGTGTACTGTGTGATGTCAGTGCACGTTAAAGAACCCAGGTGGTCGAAATTTCCGGAGCCCTTCACTACGGCGTCTCTCATAGCCTGAGTTGCTTTGGGAAGTTAAACCACCTTCAACCGCACCAAACCAAATTTATTCATGTTAAGCGTGATCACCGTCAGATTTCTTCAAGATGAATAAAAGCATACGTGGTTCCGCTTAGTAGCGCAGTCCTTGCCGTTATTAAATAATAACTGGATGATAACTCTGAAAATGCGTATCTTTGGGCGAGTGAACCAAAAAGAAGAAAGCGACCGCGGACGTATTCGTGTATAAAATGATTTATACATAAATCTTTTTCAACTACAACAGCTGAACTCAGTGGCTTACTAGAAACATATTGTCACTGTCTGTAAAATGCAAAAAAAATGTTTTATTGACCGATTTCAGTTACAAGTGCAACGGGATAACCTACGTATCGAAAATTGAGTCGAGAGCTATGTAATCCTTTTTGAACTCGGGGCATTTCTTCAGTGTTTTCATTTTTATGTTTCAAACTTTTTCAGTGCTGATAACTGAATCCCTCTTCTTGCTTCTTTTGTTTTAGATGGCGAGGAAGAATCCATTCACCTTCAAATCAAGGCCGTGAACAGTTCTACACTACTGGTCAGCTGGCCTGAACCCAGCGAGGATCCAACACATTTGGGGAACCACATTGTAACCTGGTGGAAAGCTAACAAAATCGGCAGCCGTCCCGACACCACACACAACCGGACCATACCAGCAACTTCAACAAGATTTTTTATTCACGACTTGGAACCCGACGCCACCTACCATGTCGTGCTATCGAGGGCCCGGAACGGCACGGAATCATCTCTCGTTAACATAGATGCAGACGTGTACCGCAAACCGGATGCCGTTAACGCCGAGATAAAAAGGTTCTTAAATGACTCAATGGTTTTGGTGACGTGGGACGATTCTCGCTTCGCCAACAAGGACACAGCGGCACAACTCTACGCCGTCAAAATGTGTCCCACCTGCAAGGTGAAAGGCGATACACAGACCGCCGAGTGCAAGAGTATCGCTGTCGTGGCAAGAGCGGGCAAGGCTATCTTCAAGAGCCTCAGGGACGGCTGCCAATACAAAGTTGAAGTCCGTGCCCTCGTAGAGAAGCCGGATGGTAGAACCGAGTTAGGTGAACCAGCAGTTGTTTTCTTCGCCACTTTGGCAGCTTTGCAGCAAGACGAGCCAGATCTCTACCAGAAGCCAGAAGGCCTTCGTACTGCAGTCAAGATGTTCATGAACGCTTCTATGGTAACCGTGACGTGGAATGTGCCACAGCAGTTGAATGCAAACGATTCGCCAGTGCACCAGTACGCAGTAAGGCTTTGTCCTACATGTGATGAAAAACTGGAAGAAACGGAGTCTGGGTGCTGTAGCATAGCTGCATCGGCGAGCGTGGCCAAGGCGGTTTTTCATGGTCTGAAGAACTTCTGCGAATACAGGGTGGAAGTAAGAGCCCTGGTGGAACGTGTAGGCGGGGGAATTGACGAGGGAGAACCGGCAGTAACCCTGTTCACGACTCTACCACCGAATTTACCTCAGCTCAAAGGCTCATTACACGCGGAGTTGCACGGCAGTCGCGTGACACTTTATTGGAAGACCCCTCAAGTGAGACTGGCTGAATTGGAAGTGTTCTACTCAGTGAGGCTTTTCGGGCCGCCTCCGAGTTCAGTCATTGAGGCGACCGTCAACGGATCTGGGCACACATTCATGGGTCTCGAACCACGAGCGAATTATTCCTTGGACGTCACCGTGTGCGTTTCTCGGTCAAAGAGACAGCATTGCGGGGCCAATACGACGCTAGAATTTCAAGCTCTGCCAAGCGGTAAGTTTCGTATATTGTAATTAAATCCTTAAAAGGCTTGCGAGCTTTCAGGGCCTCTCAGTGAGTTTGTAGCAGCCACAAAAACAAGTGTAATATCTGTCTGAATTCAGCTCCTTGTGTGTACATGTCCAACGTTTTCGGACAAAAACTGAAAATGCGTAAATTGTGAGATATTGTTACAGAAATATTCAAGGTAATGGTCCCTTCTTCTGATATGTAGCAAAATCTTTCTTTTAAAGAGTTTCCATCGATCACATCAAACAGTTATCTCTGCCATGGGAAACCAATAGTGAACGCTTTTTGACGACAGCAAAAACGTTAATAGAAAAATATTCAAGAATGCCGTCGCAGGATTTGCGGATATACTGATCATTATAGTAAAGTCTTACATTAAACGAAAAAACTGGGTTCATAAAAGGTTTCTTGCACAAAATACGCTTTTGTTGAAAAATGTTGGGTATGAAATTTTCGGAATCTGATTTCGGCTGAAATGGAACACAAAAATCAATGTAGATCGTGATCTCAGCTGCATCAACCGTACATTTATAAAGGCACACTATAAAACTGACCTTTAATTCAGAATTTAGTGCGCATTAAGAAATCCCAAAGAGTGCAACAAACTGCAGCCCTACGCCATGACATGCCATTTCCAAGCTCCTCGACATCCGTAAGGAAAAATATGTGACTATAATGCTTCCCCGCAAAGCCCTACGCCCCTTCTAATCGTGTTGTACGAATTCATGAATATGGGGGACCTGATTCTTAATAACTAATGTTTAAGTGGCGCAAAATTTCCGGAACTAAGTACCTTACTATAAAATAATACGTGCGGTTGAGCCAACCTGCCGCAGTTGTTCAGTAGTTACAGCGCTCGACTACTGAGCCGGAATATCTTGGTTCGAACCCGCCCGTGGCGACCGTGTTTCGATGGACGCCTAACACAAAAGGCACCAATGCGCTGTTTGATGTCACTGCACGTTAAAAATCCCAGGGGGGGGGGGGGGGGTAGTGGGGGGGGGGTTGAAATTATTCTGCAGTCCTCCACTACGAAACCTCTTTCTTCATTTCTTCGTTTACACCGACCTTCCTCCCTTTCCTTACGGTTGATGTTGAGGTATGACTGAAAAGTTACGATGCGTTTCATTTCCTGATAACCAATCTATAGCGGTTTAGCTACAGCATTCTGGTGTAACACTTCTAACAAACAGCAGTGAGTTTAGGAATCGCTAACGCCCTCTGAGAGGTGACATACTTTAGTAAAAGAAGGTCACTTCGAGTCGTGACATATATATTTTTCGGTTACCTGACACTATTTTTCATTTGCTTAACGATAATAAACCCGGAATATTCCCCCCTGCAGAAGCAAAGCGTGAATTAAGGTACGTGGTGTGGGTGAAGAGGAAACCACGGTCAAATAATCTTACGGAAATGTTCAATACTAAGGCGGAAACCTCTCCTTGCCAGCGGGGCCAACTTTGATTAGTGTACATGAAAACTGAAAATATCAATGATAAACACTGTGGAGATTGGATGATGTCTTTATAAATAACGTTCCTATATAAGAAAATAAAGTTTAATTTCGTTGACCGCAGCTGTAGTGGAGTGGTTTGAGTATCCACCGAATATACCAGATATCCGTTGTTCGACCCCAGTGCGCCTGTGCATCCACCGCTCTGGTAATGACTGCAGTCTTGCTGATCAGCTTTCTCAGAGGCGAAATGCTTCAAAACATGGGTACTGAGCCGCAGCTTAGGTGGACTAAAACACGGAATATATGGAACTGCATTTCAGCGATTACAATTCAGGCCATTAAGAAATGACCTTAGGTATATTTTACATCGCGTTGTAATATATCGTAATTTATCGTATTTTATTGTAATTTACATATTTCAACTGTGGTAGTTTATTAGCAATGCAATAGCTACTTCACTTTATGTTCCTGCTGTTATCCTGTGCTCACCGCCTCGTGCAAATTGTTATAGAGCTCTTAATGAGAAAATAAATCATAATATTGATGATTACATAAAAGTCAGTCATTTGTTCAAAAGCGCGCTGATGATGTGCTTTTGTTTTGTCAAAATTCAAAGGGGAATGCGCACGCCGCCACTTGGTGGCTCCACTGTACATATCATTTTGAATGTGGAAGTTAAGAGTTCACACCGAAACCCTTGAACTTCAACTTCTTCCTCTATATAGTCGAACTCTTAACAAAACCTGAAAAGCAAACTCTTCTTTTTCATTTTTAGGCTTATCAGGAAATGTTGGCGATCTCAATGTCAAAGCTGCTGGTCCTACAGAGCTAAAAGTTTCTTGGAGCAGCCCTATTCAAGACAACGACGTAACATGCTACCAAGTGTCCTTGTGGCGAGACGAAACAGAAGGGGCTGGTGAATCTGAATTAAGAAACTTCACTGCTCCTCGTAACGAAACCACCATGATCATAGATGGGCTGGAGGCTTACACTTCTTACACGGTGCAAGTGGTTGCTGTCTACGAAAGAAGAAACGTCAAGTGGCTCGGCTCACCGCAGAACGCATCAGCTACAACGCATCCAGAGAGACCTCCACATGTAACGAACATCTCTATCACAACGACTAACAGAACGCAGTTTTCATCAGACGTACTCATTTCCTGGACGACAATAAACGCTACTGCCAAGTCGCTTGTTCATACTAAATACTACATAATGATGTGCCTCGGTGCGGATGATGTCACTGAGAACTGCCGTAATCAAACAGTTTCAGGAGAAGATACAACTCTTCTAGTTTCTGGAGTTAAACACTACGCTGCTGTATTTGTTGCTGTACAACCTTTCTTAAAGGTTTCAGGTAGCCTGATCGAAGGTCAGATAAGTGCAGCAAGGGGAACAACCTGGACACCTCCGATACCGAGTGTGCGTGGCCTTACTGTCCAGGACATAACAGGAAACTCAGCCCGTGTTTCGTGGTCCGAGGTGAAGGAGCTGAGTGGAATTGACGGTGTCTATTATGGCGTAGTTCTCAGCATGCATTCCGAAGGAATCGATGAAGACATTGCACCTGGTGAGCGTGTCGTGCTGCCAAACGTCACTTCTCCGGAGAAGTCTCTCAATGGAACCCCTACTGCACCAGAAAAACTGATCGTGTTACATGCGACTACAAGAGTCGCTGAAACTGAGCTGCATGGGTTAAAGCCATGGAACAATTACACCGTGGTCGTGTACCCAGCTGTTGCCGGGAGTGGCTTGGTCGTCGCGGGAAATGCCAGCAGTGAAGTGTTCGAAACGCCAGCCGAGGGTAAGTTTCACATATCGGTTTCATCATGGAAATTGGACATGGCTGTTATGTGCGTTTATGAAAGCTGTTTTGTAAAGCGGTATCTCGCTTTTATTATTTTGCCTCCGGGCCATTGATCAGTCTTGCCTGTTATACTAGAGGCGGCGAATCGAACTGCTACCTTGATATCAACTCGGACATCGTTGTCAACCGGGGCATATACATATGAATACTATTCGACCGAAAATATCATCCCAGAGTTGTTTTTTTGCATTCATTTTTTTTCTCCAGCACTAATTTTCATTATATGTGGTTTATGGTATGATTGTAATATACTCCGTTGTCAGTTTACATGTCCGCGATATAAATCATAAAGGTTTAAAATAAGCAATTTACGTTCAATGGTCACCCACAGTACCACTTCTAGAATCTGCTTGCGCAGATGACAAAGACTAAACTGCTTATAAATCATCCTTCGGAATTAAAGAAAAGCTTAAACGCAAAGACAGTATGAATACAATATAACCAAAAACACTCTCGTACAAGGACTTTGAGAGTCTGCCCGCGCAGGTGACAAGGACTAAGTTTCTTATAAATCATCCTTCGGAATAAAGAAACGCTTATACGCAAAAAAAGTATGAATACAATATAACCAAACACACTCTCGTACAAGGAAGGTATCGATGAATAACGTTGGAAAGTGAGGAATGTATTAATGGTAATTGCTTAATTCAGGTCCACGATTCTTGAGCATCACTCTTATTGTGAAACAACAACGGAATATTCTAAAGCACTGTTGCGGAAACATCCAAGGTAATGGTCTATTTCTCCGATGCATAGTAAAATCTTTCCTTTATAGTTTATATCCATTGGAACCCTCGAATCGAGCAGTTAAGGCTGCCGTACAAAAACCAATGGGGAGACTTTTTAGCGGAGGCGTTAATAACAAAACTATGAGATTCTACCGACGGGAGATCTGCGGATATATTCATTGTTGTACTGATGTTCTACGATATATGAAAAAATTGGGTTCATAAACAACTTGCCATTGAAAAATGTGCTTGTCAACAATTTACAGGAATGTGATCCTGCTGAGGTAGATGATAGTTCTAGCTTACAGATGTACGAGGTATGAGTGAGTCAGAAAATACTTGAGTGTTATACGCAATAATGTAAACCATATGCATTTCATCGAGGCGTGAGGATATATATGTGGGTTTTATCTGTCTTACGGTCTTCTCGAGACATTTTAAACCGCAGAATGTGTCCCTCATGGGCCGGTCATGCAAAAAGTCGGTTCCTCGTAAAAGTGCTCGCTCCCGCTGATATCATAAATGTGGAATTGTGTTTCCTGCAAAGAAGTCGCTATCGGCACTAACTCAGATTGAATAGAAATGGGTGCAACAACGTCAAACAAAGCCAAAACAAATGCAATGTTAAGTGTCGCTCCCTGTGCACCCACTCTTACAGCGCCCGGCAAGCCCAGGAACGTGTCTGTGGTGGAGCGGCAAGGCAACCACTATCTCACCTGGCTTCCCCCGGAATCGTGGAATGGGCCCCGCTCGGGTTACGAAGTGACCATCACCTGCATGAGCGGAAACGTGAGGGCAAACAGCACCAGCGTCGCAATCAAGGCCGACAAAGTGGAGCTGAAGATTCCGCGCCTCAGCCCTGGAGTTCCTTGCTCCATGGGCATACACGCATACAACGTGTACCAAGGGGAGCCTATGGACGGAGCCAAAGTCCGAGTCAAGTTCACACCACCGAAAATGGAAGGGGCCATAGCCACCGAACGGACTCCTACTTTCTGAGTTCAGTGGTTATTGTTCCATAAATAAACAGTGTTGTATAAACAGAAGAAACGAAGGCATAGTTCAAATCTTTTTTTGCCCTTAATTATCCTATTATCCTCTGAACCGGCCACCGCGCACCACTGCACATCAAGGCGGTTCGATGACCTACCGTCGCTAAAGAAGGGGCACTCCACGGGATCGCTTCATAGGCAGCGGTCACTGCATTCCTCGTCAGGTGTTGGTCATCCTGAGGCGCCTGACGTCAATGCATCTGAACGAGCAGTGTCATAAAAGAACTGCTCCGGAAATTGAGATTGCACCGCAACTGCGTGTATTTCAAAGGCTGATGATATGATCACTAACAACCCTGTATTTGTAAAAAAAGACGTTCTCTCTCCTAATGGAGATTAGGTGCATTATTACTGGAGTAGTGCGATTGCCTGCTTTTCTGCGACATTATAGAGACGCTCGCCTTCACTGGCTATGTTGTCGCCTTCCTGACCGGCTCCACTACTGGAATTCTTCGCACAGTCGAGTGGTCTTCCTGTCTTGCGTATAACTCGAAATGTGAGCTCTTTATGTAAGAAACTTTCTAGCACTCCTGTCGTCTGGCTCTGGCTCTATTTGCTTGGCTCAAGCAGCTCTGGCTAAGACCATACTGAAGTGAAGAACTATGCAGAATCGTACACTCCAAAGTCGAATACGCCTACATAAGCTGTCTTCTAGCGCACTCACTTTTAGAGGAAGGGTATGCAGCCTAAGTTACGAAATAGATTTCGGTCACGAAAAATACGGAATGCTTACTCTTGACAGTGGAGGTATATTCGCACTACTAAGCATAGCAACTTTATGCAGTTAGCGATGAGAGGAGGTTTCTCAAGGCGGTGCCGGAGGTCTTGAGATTAGGAAATCAAGGACATTGAAACCTCGGTTGAAATCTTAGTAACCGCTAGAACCTCACGTGCTTTGAAGAGCGAATTTACATTCCGTATTTCTAGTAATGGACACGGGTAGCTAACCCTGCTCCTTAAATGTAGTGCGCTGGAGGGCAGCTTACTACCGTTAGGCTCATTTCGTGTTTAGAGTGCAGACGCCCACGGCTCCCCGCAGGCCCGGAACCTTACTGAGTGAGACTAAACTGGGTTCAATCAGCGCGCACAGCTAGAGACCTGCGTCGCAGTCCAGCACCCAAATTAGAACTGGCCGTGCTGATGAATGGTACCACAGGACCTTTGCTCTAGGAAACTATAGGGATCTCAATTAGTTGCTCTTCAGCGCGCGCATTAACCACTCGGCGCGGTGGCCTCATCAAGTGCCACTAAGCCTTCGCCCACCACGTGGCTACGAAGACGGCTTTGCTGACGCATCCACTGCTTCGGTGCCAAACCAGCACGTACGCACCAGGTGGTGAAGCAAAGTTTCGCCAATGTTCGTTTCGGTTTCGGTTCCGTGTTCACCCTTCATTCAGGCGCCAAGGTCGCCCTCAGCGCTCTGAGAACGAAAGGTAAAAGAAATTTATGCTTAAAAGATATAGGAAGCTGCGTCAAATTTACCTTTCGTAAGCAGTAATGAAATGCGACCTGACTACTGGCTCAACTAGAAACTAGAAACTAAGCCGATGGTATTTTGGGAAAAAAAAGTCCTCGTCAAAACAATTATGTCGGCTTGGATTCCAACACGCGGTCCTTTCAACCCTACCGCTGAGCCACCTTTCAGTACGGTGCTTGCTCAACGTGTAGCGTTATTAGAGTTACAGTGCGTTTGCTACAACTACGATGTGCGACTTCAGTGCTGGCTTCGAGCTTCAGGTCTTATAAGCAGAAAACTAGCAGTGCTAAGGCACGACGAGGCCATAATTTTTGCGGGGTCTTTCCCAAACGTAACCAGGGTGCACTTATTGTTTCTTGTGTCCTTTGCAGACCAAACCTCAACCACAGGAAGATAACAGAAACGCTAGCTCACGTCGCACAAGCTATCCTCAAAGCCGGCGAGGGTTGAAACAGCGTCACCAGTCAGCACTCACCCCGCCTTTTCTACGTTCAAGACAGCCAGGTTGTTTTCAGAGCGATAGCTTTAAGCCTACCGTTGTGGTTGCCGTGAGCGAAAAATCCAGATTGGTCAAAAGGGTGGCTGCGTCATACTTGAAGCGGCCGATTTGATAAGTGACAATATCATTAAAAGAACTTGTGATTAGAATGTCGCAGCATCACTGAAGTGTCCTTACATTTAAGTATATGAAATAAATTAATGGCGCTGGAGAGAAAATTGGGCTAATTAGTATGGAGTCGAACGTCTGATCCTTAGGTTGTGAACCTGACACGCTATATATAGGCTAATAATAATAATAATAATTGGTTTTTGGGGAAAGGAAATGGCGCAGTATCTGTCTCATATATCGTTGGACACCTGAACCGCGCCGTAAGGGAAGGGATAAAGGAATAGGCTACGTAGGCACGTTTTACAGAGCTTGGTTAAAAATCGAAGCTTTTTTATGTATGTTATGTGGTCTTTCACATATATGGAAACAGCAACCGCGTTTGTGTAGACAAGAGAAGCCGCTACTGGGATCCATTAAGGCTATCGCGTCATACACTAAAGGCAGAGTTTGTGTCTTCCAAGTTTTAATACGAAAGCATTTTGGTTGTCGTCATCCAAAAAAACAATTCCGGTTTCTCCGTAACGAAATGCTTTGATTGGTCGAGAGGTTCGTGGCGACCTCAGCAGCATAAAATTTGAAAATCTGAAGACTAGAATGCTCGAGTACCTTACATTGGATTATCATATGGGAGTATACTAATTCGACTCACATATCCACCTCAATCCACCTACTAGTCCTAGCTGATCCACCATAGTTCCTCCTAATTTCTGAAAAATTAACCTTAATTCATGAACTAATTCACCTTAATCCGTCTTCTGGGGTGGGCCTACATGCGAAATTCTGGAGGTGCTTTTGAAATACTGATCCGGAGTTCCCGGGTTCGAACCCGACCGCGGCGGCTGCGTTTTTATGGAGGAAAAACGCTAAGGCGCCCGTGTGCTGTACGATGTCAGTGCACGTTAAAGATCCCCAGGTGGTCGAAATTATTCCGGAGCCCTCCACTACAGCACCTCTCTCTTCCTTTCTTCTTTCACTCCCTCCTTTACCCTTCCCTTACGGCGCGGTTCAGGTGTCCAACGATATATGAGACAGATACTGCGCCATTTCCTTTCCCCCCAAAACCAATTATTATTATTATTATTTTGAAATTTTGATGGAAAGACTAAGTGCAAATGCTGTCGCATTTTCTTTAAGAATGTGGTTAAGAAGGCCCGCTGGTTTTGTCAAATAAAGTGCGCACATAAATACTCTGGACCGTGCGGCTTGGTGCTGTTCTTCGAGAGAGCGCGATCGGTGCATTTCACGCGTCTAGAAATGCTTGTTTAGAACTTTGTTTCGTAAAATTCGGCAGAATAATGCACCGTGACAATCAGTTGCAAAGCTGTCGTGCCTGCCGGCCTAGGAGCTATCCTGATAAGGTATCGTCAGAAGTGTCCCATTAGATATGTCACCTTTTCTTTGGGTTTTTCTAGCAGCAAGTGCATGACGGATTTCGAAAGTTGTTCCTAGAATTCGGCAGTATAAAGCACCCTGACAATCAGTTGCATAGCTGTTGTGCCTCCCGGCATTAGAGCTATCCTGATAAGTAGTCGCCAAAAGTGTCCAATTAGATAAGCCACCTTTGGATTTCTCAAGCATCAAGTGGATGCTGGGTTTCGAAAGTTGTTCCTAGAATTCGGCAAGATAAAGCACCCTGACAATCAGTTGCAAAGCTGTACGGCATCCCACCCCAGTATGCCCTGATAAGGTGTGGCCAAGAGTGTCCCATTATATAAGCCACTTCTTTCTTTTGGTTTATCTAGCAGAAAGTTGATGCCGGCTTTCCAAACGTTGTGTCACGAATCAATCGAAAAGATCAGAATGGTGTTTCGATCCTCTCGGAACAGCGACCATCCCACTAAGCACCAATGGAAATGACGTGTCATGCGCGGGGGGGGGGGGGGGGGGAGTCAAGTGACGAAGCAATACATGTTTGCACTCGCTTGTGTATCGTGGATATTTTTGTTCGCGAAACTACGCCCTTAAAGACGAAAGAAGCTTTTCAACTGCGCTACAACCAGAACACCATTTTCAAGACACCATGCGACTGTCATTATGCTGCAGAAAACGAAGTAGTGGACGCGTGTGGCAACAAGAAAGGCGCTTTGTTTGCCGAGAAAATCGGCCGAGCAAAATTCTGTGACGATGGCGAATGAATATTCAACTGAACGCATGATAAGTATTCATATTACCGCTGCAGTTTTTATCGCAGTTTTTTGTCCGCCTGGGTTCAGAATATTTTTGTTTTGTGTGTGTTAGCGCTGAAATTTTGTGCTGTTTCCGTGCAAGCGATGAGAGATTATATTTCAACAATTAGAGCCTGAAACTTGTGCGTTGTCGATTCTCTCTTCAGCGACAATCGCCGGAGTTAGGTGGCTGCGGTAGAAACCTCTTCATAGATGATCACAATTACTTTTGGCTCTGCCCCAGCTCCAGCCAAACACTTAGCTGTTTTCTTTAATTCATTGCTTCGCCTAATTGGACTGTTTTCTTTCCTTGTAGGCGAAAACTTGCCAATCATTTTTATTCCTAACACAGCAATTATTGTGAATTCCTGCATCCAATTTTCTTCATGCTTGAAGCTTGGCGAAAATTTCAGCTCTAAAGGCACATTCACACATGGCAGTCACGGACGTCATGTGATCGATTAGGTCGCGGGATTCACTTGCCCTGTACGAAAGAGGTTTGTCAGAGTATCAGGACGCGCTTGACTTATTTCTTCTGTTTGGTTGCTGTGTTTTGCGCTTTTTTTCCGGAGCATCTCCAACTTTCCTCGGCAGAATTTTTGAATACTAGAAGATGTACTGGTACCAAATTATTAAAGGCAATAGTTCATTTTTTCGATATGTAGCAAAATTTGTCTTTTATAGTGTTTCCATTGGTCGCATCGAGCAGTTAAGACTGCCATTGAAACCCTATGATGAACACTTTTGCCCATAGCAATAACGTTAATATAATAAAATTCAAGCCTGCCAACGGGAGATCTGCAGGTATATTTATTATTATAGTGAAATCTTGCAATACATAAAAAAATTACACTCATAACCTCTTTCCCGTTAAAAAATCCTTTTGACCAGAATGGTTGGGTATGATATGGACAATAGGTGGAAAAAGTCTCTGGACCACGTGTTCCGCGAACGAAGCCTACAGCCCTACTAAGTCATGAGCTCTACTAAGCGTGCTGCTGGAGACAACACTTGTGGAGGTGGAAGTGAAAGTTTTGTCCTTTTACCGCCACAAGTATGGCCGCCAGCCGGCAGTTAATAATTTGTTCAGAACGTTAAAGAGACAGACAGTAGATCAGAGCAATGCGTCATCCCGTCAGTGACGAAAGAGGAAGTAAAGAACGCCTTAGGATCAATGCAAATGGAAAAATCAGCTGGGGAGGATCAGGTAACAGCTGATCTGTTGAAGGATGGAGGAAAGATTGTGCTAGAAAAACTGGCCACCCTGCATACACAATGTCTTATGACCTCTAGCGTACCAGAAGCTAGTAAGTAGGCTAGCATTGTCTTAATTCATAACAATAGAGACGCTGAGGAGGTGAAAATTACAGACCGATCACCTAAATGTACGTTGCCTACAAGGTATTTACTAAGGTAACCGCTAATAGACTCAGGGCGACCTTAGATTTCAATCAACCAAATCGTCAGACAGGCTTTTGTAAAGCATTTTCCACAATAGATCAGATTCACACAATCATTTTGGTGATAGAGAAATTCGCAGAATATAGCCATCCCCTATATATAGCCTTAATTGATTACGCGAAAGCGTCTTATTCAATGGAAACCACAGCAGTCATGCAGGCATTGCGCAATCAAGATATAGAGGAGCCTTATGTGAAAATACTGCAAGATATCTATAGCAACTGCACAGCTACCATAATTCTCTATAAATGGTTCATGATTTACGGGGGTTTAACGTCCCAAAGCGACTCAGGCTATGAGGAACGCCGTAGTGAAGGGCTTCGGAAATTTTGACCACCTGGGGTTCTTTAACGTGCACTGACATCGCACAGTACACAGGCCTCTAGAATTTCGCCTCCATCGAAATTCGACCGCCGCGGCCGGGATCGAACCCGCGTCTTTCGGGCCAGCAGCCGAGCGCCGTAACCACTCAGCCACCGCGGCGGCCAATTCTCTATAAAGTCAGCAATAAAATTCTAAAAGGAGAGCGTGAGGCAGGGAGACAGGATCTAGCCAATGCTATTCACTGCCTGTTTAGAGGGGGCATTCCGAGAGTTGGATTTGGATCAGTTGGTGATAAGAGTTAAGAGAGAATACCTGAATAATCTGTGATTTGCTGATGACATTGCCTTGTTGAGTAACTAAGGAGAAAGATTCCAAAGCTTGATCAATGAGTTTGACTGACTGAGCTGAACGGTAGGTGTAAAAATTAACATGCAGAAAACCAAAGTAATGTTCAAGAGTCTAGCAAGGAAACCGCAGTTCACAATTGGTAGCGAGGCGCTGGAAGTGGGAAAGGAATATGTCTACTTCGGGCACGTAATGAAAGCTGATCCGGATGATGAAATGGATATAACTTGCAGAATAAGAATGGGGTGGAGCGCATATGGCAGGTTCTCTCAAATCATAAATGGCAACTTACCGATATTCCTCAAGAGAAAAGTATAGAACACTTTTATCTTACCGGTACTTACCTATGGGGCAGAAACGTGGAGTCTAACGAAAAGGGTTCAGCTTAAGTTAAGGACAACGCCGGAATCTATGGAAAGAAAAATGATAGGTGCAACGTTCAGATACCGGAAGCGGGCGGAGGAGGTGAGGGAACAAACGCGGGTTAATGACACTCTAGGCGAAATCAAGAGGAAGAAATGGGCTTGGGCAGGGCATGTAACGCGGAAGCAAGATAACTGATGGTCCTTAAGGGTGTCGGAGTGGATTCCAAGAGGAGGCAAGCGTTGCAGGGGGCGGCAGAAAGTTAGGTGGGCGGATGAGATTAAGAAGTTTGCAAGCAAATGATGGATGCAGCTGGAAAAGGACAGGGTTAGTTGGAGATACATGGAAGAGGCCTTTGCCCTGCAGTAGGCGTAGTCAGGCTGCTGGTTATGATGATGATGATGTTAATTATTTTAATTTCCTTGATTATTTGAACTGAAAATCGACTAACAAAAAGCAGACAACTTGCGTGTAGCAAGAAACTAAGGAATCTATGCCAGGAATGACAAATATTTAGAAGACCGTTGTTTCATTATTGATATTATAAGCCAATGTTTACTTTGCAGCAGTCGCCGAGCAATTGAGAAGTTCTTGAGCTGTACTTTGTAAGCAACAATCCACCCATGAGCTCTCTCATATTATCGGAGCACCTCTTCCTAGATAATGCAGCTACTTCAACCAACAGGCCAGGTGAGCGCTAGTATGCGACCTCCGAACCATGAGCCGGGGTTCGATTTCATTTTTTTTATCTTTCCGCACTGCCGCTGCAGTGGCTCCCAGATTATTTTGCTCGGCTGCTGACCGGAAAGACAAGGGTTCGATCTAGGCTGTGGCGGTCGCCTTTCGATAGAGGCGGCATGCTAGAGACCGCGTAATCTGCGATGTCAGAGAACGGTAAAGAACCTCAAGAGGTTGAAATGTTGTGAAGTCCTCCACTACGGCGAACCTCATAGCTTCAGTCGCTTTCTGAAGTTAAATGCTTTAATCCTTCTCTAGGCACTGCTCAAGTGCTCTATATCATTTTCAAGCCGAGAGTGGTCATTTATTTCCAATTCACTCTGCGGCTGGATCACCGATATCTCAAGCTTGCGACGTAACAGAAGTAGTTAAGGAGTTACAGACAAGTAATTTAGTTAAGCGCGTACAACCAACATTCTTAAGATATTACTCGTAAAACCGATAGGGTTCAGTATTGATATAGTAATTATATGCCTGATTTTTATATCTTTTATTTTACAGCATCACTGTCGGGTTTTAGGATAAAATTCTTTATCCGCAGCCTAATTAAATGGTCTCACATTTTGGCGTTGCACGCATGCGAAAGAAAAATATTGGTCTGGAGTAAGCCTGAAAAAAAAAAGAACTAAAAACACATTTCATATGCAATAAATCCTTTAAAAAAATAATGCTGCGTACCTTCAAGTATCAGTGACGCTAACGTTTCTAATATCAGAAATAAACTGTAACAATTACTGTGCCTCTGTCATCTTAAGTCGAAATATACAGGCTGCGAAGTGCAGGTAACTCGGAATCTTGCAAATAAAATTATATGAGATGTAAACCGATAATAATCTATGAGAGATTAGCGCAACCCCCTAAGCCAGCCTGCGAACCCTGTTGCCAACCAACCAGCGCTAACCCCATCCCAAGGCGTTCTCCTCGAGGCCGTGTTTTACCAGCCTGAACTTCACTGAGTTCCAACACCGACGCGTGATAATTTAGCAGCACACCTTGAAGTAGGGGAATACAATCCTGAAGCCCGGTTCTCTTTCCAAGCCAAGGGCGGTAAGGAAAACAAAAGATGGGCCATGCGAGGAGTGCGCTCTCGAAGCCAGTGTGGCACGCTCCATTTTGCCGTCTGTGGTTCATGAGCATTCAGTGTGCGATTCATTTTGTCCCCATCGTCACCTTTCTCTCCCGGACATCACGAAGAATCAGCAGCAAACATCATTCGGATCTTTTGGCTAGAAATTAAATGCGCATAGTTAGAAACACCTTCATATAACGGAAAATGAATGGTAATTTTTTAATGCCGGATTATAGCAAACGATAGTGGCGACGAGCGGAAAGCTGGTACGACGCAGTTTATTTAACACGTCTTAGTGTTCACCCACGCACAGCCTAGGAAAACGCCGGCAGGTACTCCATATCCTTATCTTTTCTGCTTCATTTCAATGATCGCAATTTCCACCGCGGTACACTTGCTCACGCTGAAAGAGACAGTCACGGCGCCTTGTGTTTAAACAAAAACCCCACCCACGCTTCCACAGGTCAAAACACATGCACAGCTACCATATGCAAGAAGAACGTCAGGCTTACTCATGACAGATGAAGCTTCGCTAAGGGAGTTAGTGGTGTATTTGTGAGAGCCAAGAAGGCGGCGCCTCGCAAGCCGGCACAAAGAAGAGCAGCATATTTGTTAACATCAGCCTAATATTCGTAGCAAAACGGTCACACTTCGCTACTTGCACGTTCTGCGGGTCCACATATATTTGCTGGCAGTAGATAGATAAAGAGGAGGTGGGAAAGGCAGGGATGTTAACCAGAAAGGGGTTCCGGTTGGCTACCCTGCACTGGGGAAGAGGAATTGGGGGACTAAAAGGAGGAAGAGAGGAGGGAAAAAAGGCATAACACACACACACGCACAACGCTGCGTAGTGTTGCAGAAAATGAATGGGAGTTCGTAACTCTACAAAATGCTACTGCAGTAAAGATAAAAGAATAAAACTGACAGAAAATTGGGGTAGTCGGTAATGCGAGATTTGAGCGCAGCTCTTACATGCGCCATCTGCCACCGCTGGAAGGCGACGTGTTACGGTGCTAGACACCCTCCGGGACATTTCTGTAGCAGGCACCTTCCAGGTGGCGTTTCGCTTTGCTACTTGGACAACCCGGCGGGGTCAGTGACTACGCCGACGGCTACGAAGGCGGAAGCCAGGAACGGCAGCCTGAGAGCTGCGCTCTAAAACTAATTAGCAGCTGTACATCACTCGTAGCAGAATTAGTGGGAATCCCCGCGCCTGCGCCAGATGCTGATCTGGTGTTGCGATCCGATGCCTGCACCCAACATTATGTTGTATGGCTTTATCTGTTACGTGCACGTTTTTCCGAAAACAATATTTTATCTCTCTGAACATATCTTATTTTTATTTCTTGTTTTGCACCAATCGATAATAACAAAAGGCAAAAGGTCGAAAACTTACTTTTTCTAATGCTCTTTATTAGTGCCTATGGTTGGAAAAACCGTTAAATTTTCCGCTGGACAAATTACGACACGGACGTTATACCTATGTATTATGTAGCAGCGGGAAACTACCGGACAGGACAGGAGACTGTCGTGCTTATGCCTACGACAGCGGTGAGAGATAAAATTATCGCCATTAGAGATTTTTTCGCCTGTAAAAGATGACAGCAAGAAACAGTTGCCAAGAACAGCTTAGCTGAATCTAGGACGTTTCTGCGCTTTTATTTATTTGACGACGCATTTCGGTCTTTTCTCACACGTTAGAAAGTCATACACACCAACGCCCGTTCTCTAGGTGACCCTCTAACACGCTTGAACCAACGATCCTTCTTGGCATATGAGTTGCGTGGCCTCCTGGCACGCAGAGCACCTGGGTTTGAAAACCCATGCCGGCTATTTCATTATTCTATACTCTGATTTCAGGAACTCTGGAATTTTACCCGAATGACGCAAGACGACGGATTTTCAGAACGAGCTTCTTTGCGCTATCGCGTTAAAGTTGAAACATTCCCCTATACTTCATGGTTTCAGTGGCTCTTGATTTCCTTTGTATGTAACCCCTTTAAGTGTGATGAGCTGAAGTCTGGCACATACGGCTCCCTTGTGCGAACTGTGAGAAATAGCGATTTATTTGGAGGATTTGAAATGCCAGGTGTATGTGACAACTGGCGTTAGGGTTTGGGCGGCCCACGCTGGCGCCGACTGGCCCGTGTTAAGACGCCGGCCGCCCAAAGAACACACGACGAAGTTCATCGCTTCGCCGTAGGAATGTTTTCAACATTAATCTTCTTAGCTTCAGCCGTAGACCTCATCGCCATGTTAACAAATATAATGTTCTGACTTCAATAGATTGCAATGCTCTCCAGATATCCTTCATGCCACCGGCCCTGCCATCAGGCGCATCATAACAATCAGACGCAATTCCTGCATCTAGCCACATGGTGATGCAAGCTTGAAGGCACCCTTTCTTTGTCGAGAGTGTTTTATTGCACCTGCATTTCACGGTTGCTAATTGAGGTTTCTCGGCACCAGTTCCAAAGAAAATACTTCAAAAAATGAGTGCATTGTCGATCTCATATTAAATTTCAAAAAGCGACGCAAATGTCTTTGTTTGATATCTTGAAGATCAGCGAATTCCAATCCAGCGATAAACTTTATTAATCAATAATTTTTCTCGACCACCTTCAACGATCATTTAACTCAAAATTCTATTACACACCTTTATGGTAGTGGGGGGGCACATTTATTACGCTGGACGACGGGAACCAATGCAGCGAGGCCTATCCAGCTAAGGAACGAAGCGTTCGAGCGGCTTGCCGACCTGGAGAGCTCTCTGGCGTTCGATACTCGCGCTCGACAGAGCTAAGCGTTCCAAGCACGCGCTCGCCAGGGCGGTAGGCGCGGTGATTATCTCTACAGGGGCCTCTCCCTAGAGAGGACGGTGACGTCAAAACATAAAAGAGCACTAGAACGCGAGGGGAAAGGGCGCACAAGAGAGTTATGTACATACAACGTGGTGTTCCTGGTGAATTCTGGAGAGCAAAAGCGTCCGGGAAGTAGTCAGTGTCGAAGATCCGGATGGGGCAGCCGGTAGCACAGTCAGGTCTCGGCGGGCGGCCAAGGCAGAAGTGTGGTGGTCGTGCAATTGCCATGGAGTAGTAGGGCTCGATCAGAGAAGCCTGGTGTGAGAAAATGCAAAGGCGAACGATAAACCGGACGCACACAAAGCGTCAAGCTCAGCGGTGGCACTGGAAAAACCACTACTTGATGGCGAAGGGTGTGGGTGGCAGACGAGGTTTGCAAAATCGCTGTAGATGTGTAGTCCGGCATGAGAGGCCACGGCGAAATGGGCGAGACTCAGCGGGACAGAGGGGTCTGGGAGGACGGGAGACGCAGTCCAAGTGTCTGTACTTGCAACAGACTGGAGGGCGGGAAACAGCGTTACTGCGGTCTCTGGAGGCGCGTTGGGTTCTTAGAGCCGCGGATGAATTGGCTCATATAAAGACGCAGGAGTAGGAGATAAGCGAGACAGCTCTGATGTCGTGGCAGAGGTGTCTATGAGGAAGGAGGGTGAGGGTAGACCCGGCCGCAAAGACACTTTGAGGGTAGTGTCCACAGGGGACCCTGCAGGTGCATGAACACAGGAAGCCACAACGAGGGTGATCGTGACAGGGAGTGGCAGTGCGGAACCAGCGCCTGCAGGGGGGCACAGGATCTCAGCTGGCAAGGTGCCTCAAGAGATCATGGCAGCAGGTGGGGAAAGGTCGATGGTTGCCGGAGGTCCGTCGGCGGATGGTGTGCTTGTGGCAATTGGGCCACTCGGGGCAGTTGAAGAAAGTTCAGCGTTGTGAGTGCTGGAGGCAGAAGCCGCATAAGGGTCGACGGGGGCTTTGGAGGGCGGTACATAGTACTAACGAAGGACCGCCTCTCGCAACTGGTCGCACGGGTGATCGCCTAATGTTGCCTTGCAAAGCCGGTCCAGGCATTCTTGTGGCAGGGTCGCCTTTAAGAGAGCGTAGCTTTGGCCTTGGTAGGACACGTTGTAGATGAAGCAACGAGCCTCGACTTGCGCAAGCCAAGAGATGCAGTGCTCCGGACGGAACGATGGAAGAACAACGTCCGCGTCCGCTGTAGTTGTCGATGCGTCGGCATCGTGATGTGGAGGTGTCCGGATACAGTCATTACCGGAAAAGCCTTGAGATGGCGAGCACAGATGCTGTTCCGGGCAAGGCGGCCCTGAAGGCACGACGTAAAATAACAGAGGCGAGCGGAACGCCTGCGTGTCGCCGTAAAAGCGAAGAACGGCACCTTTGAGAGCGTGGTTTGAGAGCTAAGCGTTCCAAGCTTGTGCTCGCCAGCGTGGGGGGCACGGTGCAACGATGATGATCGCTACAGCAGAAATCATTTCTGGTCTCCAATTTGAGACCTCATGCTCAGCAAACTAAAATACGTAGGCGTACGCATTTAGTACATGCTAAACCAATTGCATGTGACTATTGAGATTTTCCTTTAAACTAATAATCAAAGATAACTTGCTTAGCTAATGAGGTTTCGCACCATTTTTAAGCAGAATATCTTGACAATGGGAAAATTTTGACGTGTTTCAAAAACAGTAGAACTACTCCAAAGAGTTCGTATTTGGTACCTCCGTCGGGTCAGATATTATCATTACCTAAATTCGTATTATTTATTAGCAAGTCACATTACTTCACCAGTTTATATCCGACGGCGTAGTAAGAATGACAGTGCAACATTCGAGGTCCTCACGTAGTGTACCGCCAGTAACCTTCCAAACTGCACCGTACTATGCGAGTCAGAGGCTTGGTGACAGCATGTTTATTGTCGTTGTTCTTGTTTTCCTGTGTTCGAGTCTGACATACCCACGGCAGAGGAGTTAATGCAGACCCAAAGAATTAGCGGAACACTGGCGGTCAGTTAGGTCTAATGGCAACGTGGTTAGAAGGCTGCGGAGAGCTTGCTTGCTCCTGCTTGCTTCTTCTCTCCTTCTTCTGTCAGGCTTCTTCTGAAGGCTGGACAGCTTGCTTCTGTCGCCCTCTTCCTACTCCTCCTTTGCATTCCTCTGCCTCTTCCTCGCTGGGTAGCTAGAGGCACGTTTCTGGCTTACACTGATTATCAATTTGTATGCCTTCGTTTCTCTATGACAGATTGGAACTAATTTTGTTCGCCAGCGGGCAGATTCAGCGGCCGCGTAGCTAGAGTAAATTCGACTGCAAAGTTTTAGAGCGAAGCCATTTCACTTGGTCTGACCGACTCACTGTGTGTGCTTGTGCGTGTGTGTGCGTGTGCGTGTGCGTGTGCGTGTGCGTGTGCGTGTGCGTGTGCGTGTGCGCGCGCGCGTGCGCGTGCGTGTGCGTGGGCGTGCGCGTGCGCGTGTGCGTGCGTGCGCGTGTGCGTGCGTGCGTGTGCGTGTGCGTGCGTGCGTGTGTGTGTGTGTGTGTGTGTGTGTGTGTGTGTGTGTGTGTGTGTGTGTGTGTGTGTGTGTGTGTGTGTGTGTGTGTGTGTGTGTGTGTGTGTGTGTGTGTGTGTGTGTGTGTGTGTGTGTGTGTGTGTGTGTGTGTGTGTGTGTGTGTGTGTGTGTGTGTGTGTGTGTGTGTGTGTGTGTGTGTGTGTGTGTGTGTGTGTGTGTGTGTGTGTGTGTGTGTGTGTGTGTGTGTGTGTGTGTGTGTGTGTGTGTGTGTGTGTGTGTGTGTGTGTGTGTGTGTGTGTGTGTGTGTGTGTGTGTGTGTGTGTGTGTGTGTGTGTGTGTGTGTGCAACACATCCTCGCGCTGTACATTGCACATCCGCGTCTAGTATCGTCGCCAGACGTGTCGACGACCCAGCAAACCAAAGTCATCAGCCAGCCATGGGCTAAGCATATGGTTCACGTCTTCTCGGTTTAACAACGTGAAAACCCCATCCTTTTTCGTTTGTTCTTTTATTTGGGACGCTTTTCGCTGCTTATCATGCGTAGCGGGTTCCGTGTTTAAGACCCTTACTCATGTGGGCGCATGATCGTGGGACACCCAGTCGCCCCGACAACTGTGTGTGTATATGTGCCACCTGAAACAGAGTACGGCCGGTGGACATGTTTGCATATGGAGGGGTCTGCTGATACCAATTCCCGCGAGCGTGTTGTTGTTCACTGATAACCTAGAGTAAAAGCATCTGTCCGCCTTCGAGAGCGTTTCCCCATCCACGGTTTTCAACGTCTGTGGCAATGCCTTTGTGAGGACATCGTACGAGTAGCCCAACTGGATGGCAAAGTCTTTGAGGTATAGAAATACTCTAGAAAGGAATCTGAGCGCACAGCGTTTGATCATGAAGACTGAGGAGAGCTACAAGATGTCATGAATGTCGGCTTTTGCTTTTACTGTGCGGTACTTTGTCAGGAACGAACTGCTCTTCATATGTGAAGAAACAAGTACGAGGGAAGGGGGGGTCGCAAGGTGATGCGTTATAGATATAGTGGCCCATGCTTCTCAGTAGAGGAGAGGACAACTTCTCAGTCCTCTTTCCCGCGTCAGTCTTAAGGTCAGTTACAAAAGATTAGGAAATGTTAGGAAAAGATTAGGAAATGGTTACAACGTATGTTGTAACCAAAAACTACCCTAATCTTACGACCAGTCGGAGTGCCAAGGCCGAAGATCAGGGGCGTTCTTTGCGTGCCAGAGGTGGCCGGCGTTGGTTAAACAAACCTGTAACTGTAATATATCTTCGTTCTTGATATCTATGCTATCATTTTCGCCTCTTCCCACAGTAATACCGCCAGAAAATGATCGCTTTCAACCCAGCGCGCGGTTCCCGTGGCAACCACCCTCCGCTTGCATATTAAGCTTTCACCTACCCTTCCACGGTAGCCACCTTGCGGATAATTCCCGTGGTAACACTCCTCCAGTTACGCCGTCCTATTCTGTGGCCATACGCTCCTCCAATGGTAACCGTCCTGCTTCTTCCAGGGTAACTTCCCTCCGGGTGGTTCCAGTGGGAACGTACCAACCGGTTATGTCGGCGATGACAACGGCACACAACTACTACTACTACTACTACTACTACTACTACTACTACTACTACTACTACTACTACTACTACTAAAGGTCCTACAATCACCACTACAACCATTACTACTATTGCTACTATGATGACGACAGAAAACCAAACACCAACCGGTTAACAGCTGCCACTGTAAAACTCACCGGACAATAGTGTGATCGGTAGTTCATGCATTATTACAGTGCAGCTTTTGCCGGTGGTTTCTTCGATTGTATGCACAAGTCTCGGTATTTTCACGCTAATAGAACTAATAAAGAAATATTATACATACATTGCACTTAACTTGTAGTTCATTTTTTTCTCATCCTTTTAATATGGCTTCAACAATATCTTCTTATTCAGTAACGTTTTTGAGAATGACGAACACGGCCTTCTCGTCTTCGGAATCCACGCTTATTATTCTAACGGTAGCACCATTTTTGTTTTTTGGCTGCAGCTGGAGAGAAACTCACAACTACGTGCCTCCTTGGCACTGACTGCTAAATGCATTGCTAATGCTGTTTAATGATTGCGCAGCAAATGAGAAAGTGCTAAAAATTCATGCAACCAAAGCCTCTGGACGAAAATCCATAACTTTACGCCTTATGTGACTTCTATATGCAGGAAGACCTGTATCTGAGACTTGAGCTGCAGTATGAACCACACAAGTGGTCGCTATACATCATGACTTTAGTGAAAATACATGCATTAACTTGAGTGTAAACATCCTGAAAAACGCGCAGATGTAAAGTAAAAAAAATGCACTTACGTCACATGCGATCGCTGTTTCAGCTTTAGATATCTTCAGATACCTTAGATATCATTAGATAAAGGCGCCTAAGTTATATATTTCAATTTACGAATAGAAAGCCTTTTTGAAAGCACTGCTTTCGTTATCACCAACCTTGGTTTGTGCTATCGTGACGAAGTAATTAGTTAAGCGATGACTCAACATAACTACCAACAATACTAAATCGCTATCATGCACAACAAAGTAAAGTTTAACTGCTAACCCACAAACGTGTTTCCGAACTACTCATATAAAGATTGTTTTCCACGTCCACTACAAGAAGTATTAGTGTATTTCCTCCATTTTATTACCTTGTTCCCACATTTCTGAAGATGCATATGTCTTCTTGCCAGTTTAACTTTCTTATCACAAGTAATCAAACTACTTTTTGTATTCGTGTATAAATGTATCGTACGTATCTGCGGATGGGTGCCTGGAGTGCAGTAAAGCCTCAATGAAGCTGCCTTTTCTTCAGACGCACTCCATGCTCTATTTTATATGCGAAAATAAAATCTGAGTGATTGATTGATTGATTTGTCCTTGTTTTGCGGGCAGCTTGAAAGCAGTACCTAAATTAATTAAGTGACTTCAGCCTTATTGTACATATTCTCTTAGTTCTGGAATACAGCCTGAACCAATATTAATAGCTGCTAATTATTAATACCCACCAATGTTATTACACCGCTGCAGTCCTACTGAGCTTCTACCTACAGAGCACATTGCTAGGCCAGCCGCTAGGATCCCGTATACTGGCAGTCACACGGTACCCCTGCGCGGAGAGGTGCACAAGATGCTGCCTTCCGGCCGAAATCCCTCACCCTGGCCGCATTCACACTGGCAGCCGGGAGTCGAAAGGAACCTCATGGTTTTGATACAAACTACAGGCCAAAAAAGGGGGACACAGCTAAAGTGTCGCCGCGGACACCCTTCAAAACCCGAGCTGCGAACTTAAGGCGCGAAAAAAAACGGTGCTCAGGCCGCGCTTAAAAAACAACAAAAAAAAAACATTGCGGAGAGAGGGCAATTTGTCGCAGCCGAGCAAACGGTTTCCGTCGACACCGCTGGACCACAAGCGGAAGCTGCGTCACCAGGATGCCTCTGGAATGCGTGACGTGTGCTCAGTCCCCTAGCTTAGTGAGGGCTTCCATCACTCGTGTAAATACCGCTTAAATGAGCGGCTGGAATGGCCCGACCGTGCAGGGTCATGAATGACGCATGGGCGGATCCTTTATATTATCTTGAAGTTTTGTATTTTACACCACTTTATCATCTGATCATATCGCTAGTTATCAGGCAATAACTTCTCTATTTTATGCTGCTGCAGTGAAGATAACGCCTGTGTAGATGTGGCACACAGTCATTTGTCAAAGTCGCGTTGAAGGCGTACACATGCATAAAACTGGCCTACGTGCAGTGAATGAAACATTAGTGCAGCCTTGCATAGAACTGCGCCCGCTTCAAGCTAAAGCGTCTGCCGACACCAGCTGCCACGTACTCCTCATTTCAAGCGAAAATCATATTTGAAAGTTTCCGTGTTTTGTCAACGTCCTGCCACCGCCTCAAGCGTTCACGTTCAGCTTAGCCAAGAGGACTTATAAC
Organism: Amblyomma americanum; assembly: GCF_052857255.1. NCBI lineage: Eukaryota > Metazoa > Arthropoda > Arachnida > Ixodida > Ixodidae > Amblyomma > Amblyomma americanum. The sequence goes on from NC_135505.1 coordinate 99,939,049, forward strand.
GTGAGGCGCTGAATGCAGTGTGTGTTCTCTTCGTAGCCACTCTGTGCAAGAAGGTGAAGCCCAACAGCAAACAGAAGCGCTCTGGGGTGATTTCTGTGCACACATGGATAAGTTATAAATACTCAGGTAAGTTCCATGGGCCAGCATGAATTAGTTGTTTTTTTTTCAAGACTCTCGCTGCAGGTACGTTCTTGGCTAAACATTGGCAGGTGTGCATTTGATGAAAGGTAAATGTATCGAAGGATAATTTCAATCGGAAATTGCCTGGCTCAATCAAATTTCCCGTGGTCGTCCACCCTTGCTAATGTTTTGAATATCATTCTTTACAAAAAAATGCAAGAACTTGTGTACCTCCATCGCTTTTATACTGAACCTCCGTCACTAGGTAACAAACTCAACGTGCTGTATTCAAATTTTAACAGCATCCTTGATGGTGGTGTGCATGCAGCATTTTCATAACCAAATTTCTCTGCAATAGTGAGAGCGCGATGAAAATCAAGAAAGAAATATCTTTGTCATTTCTCACTGCAAATTTCACTGCCGGCGCTCGAAGCGCTTAATATTTCACTTTCTCTTTTCTACGATCTACAGAACCATTACAATTTCTCCCTCCATTATCTGTCGGTATTCCAAGCATTCTTGTCACAAATGCAACGACATCACAATTATTCGCTTCTGTGTGGGTTCCCGTTCGTAAAGACCGCATTCCAACGATACCATTACTGCAGATATTGTTGTTGTTTAACCCTCAATAAGAGATTTGTTCTCGCTCTTGGGCTATGGCTGGCCACGTTAGTGTATATTTCGGCAGAACTGACTGCAAGAGGAAATTCTTTCACTTCAACAACTTCAACCACAGACGAGTAAGGTAGTGTTTAAAATAATCACTGGTGCTCTATAGGCGCGCTAAGAGGTCTTTATTCCAGTCTGTAGAGTGTACAAGTTATAACAGGTTTTCGGTTTCCCGCCAATACCTTCTTCCCGTTTTCAATTCCAGAACTTTGTGGGCAGGTAATCTCTGAGCATAATGTGTGAGAATACTGGAGTCTTCATGCTCTGTCTGGTGATAATATTTACTGAAATTCTTCAAATCATTCTGTTCACACCACAGTTGCTAATCTTCTGCATAGTACTACCAGCACAACAGACGATAGCGAAGAAAGCTTAGAAAACACACATCCTCAGCAGCAGCCGCCTGACTATGCCCGCTGCAGGACAAATTCCTCCCCCATATATCTCCAATTATTCCTGCGCGACCAGTATATCCACGCGAACTTAATCTCATCCGCGTACCTAACTTTCTGCCGACCCTGTTATGCTTGCACACTTAGTGTGCAATCGACACTCGCCAAGCTGCCGGATTTTTTTTTTTAGTGCAGATTTTTTGAGCATTAATCGGTCGTCAGCATTCCTACTGTTGTCGGCAAAAATCTGGTTAAACCACCGAACGCAACTACGAGCCGGGCATTGTGTTAACGTGTTCTTAGTCTCTTATTATTTTACCGATTCAGCGACGTCATTGTCCAACAAATATTTTCCCACGTTTGACAGCGTCTTCTCATACAGTGAGCCGAAAACACATTTTGGGTATCGGCTTCCTTACTTTACACAGCAGTGATCTGAGAGGAAGTCTGGCTTCTATAGATCATTTCTGTAATCCCAGGGATGCTGGTGTGCGATGTTGTTTGTTACTGTTGAGGCTTGTTTGGTGCAGAAGTGTTTTTCTTTAGCTCTGATTTATTTTTATGGCTCTTCTTCGTTTTCTACGGCGCTTTTAAGCTTGTTTTGTTATTTTTACCGGACTTTGCATTTGTATGGAATTTGAAAGTTGACATTTCTATTTCTGTGACTTATGAGCCTGCCCTGTTAAGACATTTTTAAGATATTTGTTCTCATCTCTCCTTGTACCTAATTACTAATCGCAAAATTTCTCTTTACCTTTTATCACCTTCTTTTGGATGGTTGCTTCATGCTTGCTTTCTTTTGTTCCTATTATCGAGTAAACTGATGGACATAGGAGTGTGTTCAAAACAATGCGGGACTTCATACGATCTACCTGGTGGTTTGTCAACCGATCTTTATACCAGCTGCATGGCGAGGTCAATTATTTTTTCGCGCGGGGTCGTGGCTTGCTAATAAGTAGTCTGTTCCTGTTTGAAATGTGATGATAGCAGCGACTCTCAGTGTCCACCGCGGGGTTTTCAAAAAATATAACCGACACCTGGTTAATTTTAGCGGCGTGAGATGTGTTGCCACTTCAAGCGCGTAAGTCTGCTATTCCTGTACACGACTTAAAACTCGTTGCTTTTCACATAACTGACGCGCAATGTCGCAGTGAATCCATGCCTGGAGAAAAGTGCACTCAATGACATACATTATAAACGCCACTGAATCAAAGAATTCACTACTGTGACATCAAGTAATGTTTGAAATTATGAAGTGCTATTTAGTTATCTAATAAGACTAACAGTGGGATGGACGAGAGTCAATGCAGGGAACGTGCGCGAGCCGGGCAGCTTGTATTCAGCATATATAACGTATAAGACACCTCTGTACACTGGCTTACGCTGATGAATTGACGTCTTCTTGTTACAGATCACATACAGCTACCAAAGAAACGGCAGCAGGATGATAACCAACATTTAAGCCTATTCAACCGCTCCCGCATAAAAAGTGTCTCCTAGTCGGCCAACTATTGAAAGTGTGTTGAAGACTTCGTTGCCGGTCATACCTCCGCACATCTAACCAGACTACAGTGCAGCCGCTGTTCCGGCAGAGATGACAGCGTCATCAGACGAAAGCTTCATAGTGGACGCGAAAGCCGATGAGTGTGAGTCTTGCGAAGTCGACACAACTATGGCGACTTGTTCAGCACAGATGACTTCTTTGGAATCAAACGTCGGACTACAGTTACAGCCCAGAGACAGTCACCGGTTAATCCTCTACGCTGAGAAGCAGCTGAAAGAAAAGTGGAATGAACTAGAAAATGCATCGACTGATTTAGGGAAGACCGTAAAAAAGTACAAGGAGCATGAAACGATTTCAGGATCTATTAAAACAAACTGGAAAGATCAATTGGAGAAAACAGCACTTAGATTCAACGGACATTTCAACAATGGGAACGTGGAAAATACGTGGACATTACAGAGTCCTAGCTCTCCCAGTGAATCCGTCACTGATGTGCGGACAGAAACGGTACAAGTGGTTGAAGAATGTGAAGACGGAGCTCAATCGAATAAGCAGCTACGGCTGCAAGTCGAGAAGAACAAGTTACTTACCAGAGAGCTTCTCCGCCTACAGCGCAATTTTTCAGATGAGCCACTCATAGATGAAGAGTGCGGAAACGCCCGGCAGGAACCACTAAGTCCCAAGGAAAAGAATTCAGTGCAAGCTGCCACCGCGGTCGTGGATGACACCGACGACAGACACCAAAAGAGCGAGCGTGCAAACATGCCGACGGAAAGCGTTGCAAAGAAACGACCAGAAATTCAACCCTCGGACGGCTGGTTCTTGAAAAAATACAGCATGCTGAAAGAAACGGCCTTATCCAATGGCTGGGCTACCTACGTGATGGGAAATCTAAGACTTCGAGGACATTCTCTCACTGTAGGAGTCTACCTGAAGAAAAGAGGCTTCTTACTGAGCATGCATATGCACATTGAAATGCAAATCGATCATGAGTCCACCTCGTGGCCACTGAAGGAAGGTATTAGACTTCTCCTGCTTCATCCCAAAAAAGGAGATTATTGCACGATTGAAGCAAAAGGAGAAGGAAGCCTGATGCTGTGCCAGTCAACGCCGGAAGCCCCAAACGACACATCTAAATATATATCGAAGAAATATTTTTCTCTGAGGGATATAGAAGACGGCGGGTACGTCAGGAACGACACAATCAAGTTCGTTGTTGAGGTCATCTGAAGAGGCGAACAGGCATCTGAAGACGTTGTTTGCAGTGAGCGTCGTGTGCGCGTTTCAGACAGGCCCACGAGTGCATCGTGGTCATCTTAAGGCTAATGAACCTCGCTTTTTCTCGTCATCACTGTGACGCACAATTCATTTCGAACCATGACTGACAATCTGCAATCTTTCTTTGCAACGCCTGGATGTCAGGCAAGCTAAATTTCTGTTCGCGAAGAAGCGTGAAAGCAGCGAAATATAAATATTTCACACTGCTTTGCCTGTCACTATTGTTCAAGCTCTAAAAGGTTTGCAGAATAAGATTGTGCGCACTCAAAAAAAGCTTCAGTTTAAGAAGGGCGCAGCAATTATTGCCTCTATTACGGTCCGAAAAGAATTATCCCAATATGTGCTTCGAACTGTCTGACTTCCGAAGGCTTTATTAATGAATATTTCTTATCCAGTAAACAGCCCTTTGTGTGCACTAACTTTATTTTGGGCCTGGCAATGCTCTTAGATTACAGGGCCTGCTCTTCCAAGGCGTAGATGACGCGTGCTGTTGACGGCGTCCACTCACGGCTTACCCTTGGACTGCGCTGTTATCTTCAAAGCGAAAGATATGATCAGTGAGTTCTGCAGAGGGTGGCACAAAGTTAGGTGGCCGGATGAGATAATGAAGTTTACAGCGATCAGGTGGTGCAGCTCTAAAAGGACATAAATTGAGTAGAGAGATATGAGAGAGGCCTTTGTCCTGCAGTGAGATTGGTCAGGATAGGGATAATGATGATCCGGAATTAATTCGGAATTCTCCACTATGGGGTCTCTCATAACCTGGGTCGCTCCGGGACGTTAAAACCCATGTACGAAACCATACCATCCCATTCGACTTAATGGCCATATCGTATCACTTATTTTGACATGGTTGTGACGATGCTTGGACAAAAGAAGCAGGTTGGCGTAGCAAATAAACATAACCGTTATTAAAGAGGCGACCTTGTGCCAACATTTAATACAACTATGCTGCTACGATAATGTCAAGTGCATAGAGTGATTGGCGATAATGACAATGCCAGCCAATCTCGACCGCAATTAGTTTAATGACAACCTTGCAATTTCCGTATAAGACGCATGAAAGATTGTCATTGATTTCAAAGGTGGTAGAAGCACCAGCGGCTCGTCACGGCTTTTCCACAGCGGTCCGCTCAATTCTCGCATAGAAAAAGCAATAAAGCTGCGTGATGCAGGGTATCTACAGAAGCATTGTGTGTAATAGAAAAAAAAACTACTGAACAGCTCTTCACGGCAGTATTTATCACCGCGCATGACATTGCACGTGTTGTTTTCCGCAATTAAAGTGCGCACGACAGGAAATTCGTTTTTTCAAAGTTTCTTACAGTTTAGGTAAATTCAGCGGCTTGCAAGATGATGCTGCGCAATTGAGCAATGTGTGCAATTGGGGAATTGGACAGCTTTACATTTTGAAGCGAACAGCTTCACAACGCTAGTCAACACCGCGCTTCGCGCGAGCCGGTGTATGTCGGAGCACGAGTGACGTCACGCACGGCGCAGGTGGCCGCCGCCGACTCCATCGCCTGACCTTTCGCCGCTGCCGCGCGTGACGTGTCGCGCAGCACAGGTGGCCACTGCCGCGCGCTATGCGTCATCTTTCTCTCTCTCTCGCTCCCTAGTCACTACTGCGCATGCGCCACTAGTAGCACCGAGCCACAGGTGTTCCGCCGCTGCGCAGCGCCTTTCCTCAAAATCCAACTTTCAATTTTCTCTTTCCTCTTTCCCTCCCTCCTTTATCCCTTCCTTTACGGCGCGGTTCGGGATTCCACCGAGATATGTGAGACGGTTACTGTGCCATTTCCTTTCCTCAAAAACCAAACAAAACAAGTTAGCCGACAGCGTTCAAAGAGTTCATTGGCGTTGACAACTTTGCAAAGACCGTTCATTTTCACGAAAGGAAAGGCGCACAACCGGCTCCGTGGGTCCATGGAGACCTCAATCTCGCTTTCGCTTTGTATATTCTGGATTAGCTGGGCTAATCCACATTAATTTTTTCGAAAGATTATAAAGAAATTATTTGTCTTGGTTTGTATCATTGGCAGGTTGCACGTTGAGCCAACGGTGTGATTGTAGATAGCGACTAAGGATGTGTACGTGCCGCCAGTGATGGCCCAAGGAAGGTCACGAGCGGAGTACTTTACTTCATTTAGAGTGGAGTCCTCGATTTCCTGTATTCGACGACGGTAAAAGGTAGCGATCGGAAGCTCGGGGAGAATAACGGTAAGCGATTATAAAATGGCATTTTCGCAAAGTTGGAGCCAGGATCTAAAAAGAGGTGCTCAGATATGTTGTAGTTCAGTTCGGAAAACACAATGTCAGTCCAATACTTTGTGGCAGCCGTTTCGGTTGAGAACGTAGCATCATATTGATTTCAAGTTCGAATTGAAATTCCCACGTTATAGGAGCACTGATGAGAGGTAGACGCCTCGACAAAAGGGTCATTTACATAGTGGTTAACTATTATGTCGACTAATACTGACCCCGTACCCAGCAATCTTGGTCAAAAGCATTTTTCAGCCGGAAAGACTTAATGAACACAATTTTTTATACATAATATAAGATTTCCCTATAACAATTATTAAATCCGCATATCTCGATCCCGTCCACCGGCTTGCAATTTATTGTCATTAACGTTTTTGCTACAGTCCAAAACGTTCCGCATTGGTTCTTTATGGAACTATGCGCTGCTGGATGCGAGCATTGAAAAAAACTGTAAGAAAAAGATTTCGCTACGCTTTCGAAAAAAAGACCATTATCTTAAATAATTTCTTAACAGTGACTTACATAATCTAATATTCAAATTTGTGTGCAAGAACGCTGTTCATATATCAGAAAAAAACCCACGGCAGATTTAGTCAATCTTAAACCTCGGCTTTTTTTTTAAACAAATACCAACAGAAGCATAAGAGAGTTTTCTAAGAGATTTTTAAATATCAAAGATAAGGCTTCAAACAAAAAATGTCCTTAACGAAACATGAACCGGAATATCAGAATATCAGCGGGCTCCACGGGAATTAGATGATAAGCCTTCATTAATTCAATTTTATAGAATATCGTGCACCCAGCTAGATTTGATGTGAAGCCCTGTATGTGAGGAAATGAATAGCGGTCTGGTAAAGTGTGAGCATTAAAAGCGCGGTAATCTCCACATGGTCTCCAGTCGCCCGGATCTTTCTTTGGCACCAAGTAATGTGGCGATGCCCAGTTGCTGGAGGAAGGGCGTACTATGACGAGTTCCAGCATGTGTTGAAACTCACGGCGAGTGATAGCGAGACGCTCTCCCGACAGGCGGCGAGGGCGAGCAAACACCGGAGGCCCCGAAGTCACGATGTGGTGGGTGATCGAGTGCTTCACCGGTGACGATCTGGTATGTGGCTTTGTGAGGTTGGGAAAAGCAGCCAGAACTTCTGCATACGGCGAAACAGGGACGAGAGCGCGAAGCCCCGTCGCCGCAGTGGTGGAGAGTACGCCGTTGACGAAGAGGTGCGTGCTGAAGTCTATGAGGCGATTAGCTTGCGTGTCGACGGCTAGGTTCAAGAAACTGAGGAAGTCCGCGCCGAGAACAGCTTGCGAGACGTTAGCGATAAGGAAGATCCAGCAAAACGTGCGTTGCAAAGCGAGGTTAAACGTCAGATACCGTTGGCCGTACTTGCGAATCGGGGAGTTGTTGATCGCTTGAAGCGGGGACGTCTGGTTGTTGCGACCGCTATCTACCCAAGAGGCAGCTATGACGCTGGCCTGTGCTCCCGCGTCGACCAGGAATCGAGCGCCAGTGATCTTCTCCGAAGCATAAAACAGGCGGCATGCCCGTCCACCCGCACCAGCAGACAGCCGAGGGCAAGGTGTCTGGCGGCGTGTCAGATGATTGGGGTTCTGAGGAACGCGAAGTTGCCAGGTAGCTGCAGGGTGACCGGAAATTCGGTGAAGAATGGCGTGAGAAGGGCGCGAGGACATTGAGCCGCCTTTCAAGAACATCAAGTCGACCTTCGATGCTGACAAGCTAGGAGTCTGCGGTAGTAGTTGGAGGCTGAGTGGTCACAGAACTGATGTTGGGTTGCCGAGAGTAGTCCGAAATGCGGTCAGCGAGTTCAGCGAGCTTGTCTAATGAAACTTCACCCGCAGCTGCGAGGATGGGGACCATGTGTCTGGGAAGAAGCTGAAGAAACAATTCACGCAGTAGGGTGTCGGTGTCATACTGAGCAGTGGAGTCTCCAAGGAGCTTGCGCATGCGACGGAGGAGCTGCGAAGGGCAGCTGTCACCAAGCTCTGCAGCGCTGAGGAGCTGCTGGAGTTTTCTGGGCTCGGACGCTGACTTGCGGTCAATGATAGCCGCCTTCAACGTGTCGAAGGGTCGAGCCGAGTACGGCGAGCTGATGACGTCCACTAAGTCCTCAGCGACGTCAGGAGGCAGGGACGACACGAGGTGGAGGAACTTGGTCTCCTGGCTGGTGACGTCGCAGCTGGAAATGGGCCTCAACCTGCAGGAGCCAGGCGCGGGGGCTGTTGTGCCAAAATGGTGGCAGGCTGACTGGCTGGAACGCGGCCAGCAAAGCACCGAGAGGCTGAGCGTTCTGGGGCGGGTCGCCACCGAGAAGAAGGGCGGAAGAGCCAGCGGAATCCATGTAGGAGGACGGGGTTTCGTGGTCGAAACCGGGTCAACAAATCTGTCGAAGCTAAGGCGAGGAAAAACCAGCTCCGACAGCGTGGAGGTTCAACTGTTTTTTTTTATTCCACTGCTCGCTCTGCGGCGGCATAGCCCAACTTCCTCTTTCTTGTCGGGCGCCGCGTGCACTGGCCAGCGAGCCGAGCGCGGCGCGAGGGGCACTACAAGTATAAGCACAGCTGAAAACATTCTTTCAAAAAGAAAGACCACAAAAGTCTGCATCATCATCATTATCATCAGCCTGACTACGTCCACTGAAGGGCAAAAGCCTTTCCCATGTCTCTTCAATTAACACTGTACTTTGCCAACTGTGGCTTTCGTATCCTCGCAAACTTCCTAATCTCATCCGCCCACTTCCTGCCGCCCCCTGCTATGCTTGCCTTCTCTTGGTATCTATTTTGTTAGCCTTAATGACCATCGCTTATCTTGCCTTCGCATTGCATGCCTCGCCCAAGCCCAGTTCTTCGTCTTGAATTTAACTAGGAAGTTTGTTATTAAATCGTGTTCGTTTTCAGACCCACTCTGCCCTCATCCTGTTTCTTAGCACTACAGCTAATATTCTTCTTTCCATAGCTCGCTATGTTGCCCTCAAGTTATGCTAAACGCTTTCGTTAGCCTTCACGTTTCTGCCCTATAGGTTAGTACCAGAAAGATTCAGCCTGCCTACAAAAGAATGCGGAATTCAGCGCTTTGCTAAATATTTTTTAAGGAATTTGCCTTTCCTTGACGAAAAGAAAAGTCACTTGGCGAAAACATGCTTTATGAAATGCGTGCTTTGTATGTACATGGCAGTTTTCCTATCAGCACTCGTCTTAAATACGACGTTACTGGGGCAGGGCGCACTAGGTTGAGATCCACAATGACTTAAAATTTACTACCATTGCGCGAAACATTCTTTCGGCAATTCGTACACATATAGAAAACAACAGCGCCGTTTCGAGTTCCCGAACTGTCGCTGAAATCAGAGCCACCGATTTTCCTCGTATGCTTGCGATCAACATTAAAGATATCGAGCGACGTTTCGTAAGAATTGTTCAGGACCCTACCTGAGTAGTCGAGTATATCATCCTTGCCAACATTCGTCACTTTAGAGCCCATGGCTCACCTATAGTTTGTACGCATTTCTTAAACACGATTTGTGCTTATTTTAGCAAAATGGCGCGAACAAATATCGCACGAATTCTGCACTCACCAAAAGAAACACAAAACATGTTTGCAGTAGCAAACCTCTCGTTTGTTTATATCTACCCTACGTCAACCGCCTCGTTTGCATTTCTTTTTCCTGGTCATCTAGCCCATGCTTTATACTAACTGGCATTATCTGAATCTGCCGCATTATAAAGGCAGCGATGCAAAACTCTTTAGTTCATACCAGGGAGATTACCTATCCGCTCCAGGATAAACTCAGCACTTAAAGAATCCGAGCGCGATTCGGGCTGTCAATTACTCCGACAAAAAGATCGCTGCAATTCAGGGACGTTCGACAGATTGTCTCCTTGGCGACGCTCGATATCGGCAGTGTAAATATATCGAAACCGTGCAAGCCAGAGCAGCAGTCTAGCGGAACTCGTCGGCCAAGCGCCGGCGCCCGTAAATTCAATGGCTCAGGGCACGGGTCGCTACACCCTAATTGGCTTCGGCGAGGACTTAGACTTGAGACCGCTGTTCTTCGTGGAGGACATTCAGGAAGCAAGAATCTGCAGTGTCTGCGGTGTTGTGCCAAAGAAGAATGCATTCTTGCCCTGTCGCCACGTGCTATGCGAGGCGTGCTACGAGCAGTGCGTGCAGATCAGTGACCACTGTGTGCTGGACGGAGAAGCATGCCCTACGCCAGAATTGCACTGGAGGGAGTTCTCTTTGGAGAGTCTTATGAAGAGACGGGTAAGTTTTAGGACATAACATGCGGCACTTTTACACACCTACATACCCGCTGACAGTGAATTCCAATTGTGTCATTGCTATGCGAAAGTTCTCGTAAATTTTGTAAACACTACCTGGTAACGATACTCCCAGATATTCTGCCGCCTTCTGGAAGAAGGATGCGACAACAGCAGGGTATCGCAACGACAATGACAATGACAGATACTCATAGAACCTAGTTGAAGTGGTCGCACTTGATACGCTCATTGTGCCACAACTCTTAAGCCCACATAGGACTTTTAGCTAAGGCATAGGTGAGCTCTCTATATGGTTAATAATAACACTTCCTCATGCAAGCCTAAACTACGATCACAAGTCCGTCAAAGTAAGGCTGGTCTTGATAGCGTTATTTTCGCCACCGAATGAACCGTACAGTCTTCACGCATGAAACACCACGGCGGTGATAGTGAGATCTACTTCCAGAAAATCCTCATCGACGATTATTGCGCAAACCAAAACAGAAAGCGTTTGTCCTTAAAAGAACGCTTGATGCACGCGTGGGGACAAGAACGTGTAATGTTTTAAATTTTTATAACGAGACGTTTTTCAGCACGTTATCCCGTTTACATAGCAGAACACTATCTTCTGCGCGGATGAAAATTTTATGATCACGGAAGCGCCTGTTGCCTCGATCTGTAAGCAATGAAGAGCGCTGTTTCTTTGCAGTTCTTTTGTAGTGAACACTTCTAAACTTACTTCCAGCACCTCTGGTGCTACGGCGCTTTAGGACGGCAGAACTTTTCGGCTTGTTTCAGGTCGGTCTCTGCAGCTGATTTTCAGCTCAGTGCTCAATTTAACGCGACGATAACACCTTATTTTCCCTCCCGCAGGAGTACAGAAATGCGAGCTTTTGCAAAGAATTAAGGGCATGAATTAGTTATTTAGTGTCTACCGCGTGTAATTTGTAATGCAACTTGCGCAATGAAGGCAGTACAAACTAGTGCAAAGTTTAAGCCCTCAACTGTCAAAACATTGTTGAGTGTCTTTTATAGCTGTCCGTCTAGTGTAGAAGAAATTTTAAATGACGAACTTAAAGATATTTTACGCACTTGCTATGTAGAATAATCTGATGCCGTCGGTACACGATAGAGGGCCATGGAGGCTGTTCTCATCCCGACACTGAGCTAGCTCCGGCTCATAGCGCTAGAGCACGGACCTCGCGGCACACTACTGAATGGTCGCGTGGGTATTTTCATATTTCTCTGGCTACATTTTTGAAGCTATAAAATCGAAGGAAATCGCAAACACCAAAATGAAAAAAACAAGGATTTACAAGATTTCTGGAGCCCGTCTCAATTTGGCGCAGTGATTTTGCCATAACTGCCATACATAAGAACGTAATCATTTCAACTAAACTAAACAATCACCTAAAAGGCATCAAAAAATGCACTAACTTCCTTAAAATGGTAGGGAAAATGTGATTCAGCTTGCCAACTCGTATTTGTCCAATTTGTTCGCCAACAATCTAACATGCAAGCGATATGTGACATGCGCTCGAAATAATCTAACCGGTTCAAGGAATGCTGCTCAAGAAATAAAATAACGATTCACTTAAACGGCGTGAAGAATACCCTAAAAGCTTGAGCGGCCTTCAATGTGGAAACAATCGCGCGCAACCGCGATCAATCGAGATAAGCCTGATGGCATAGCAAAAAAAAATGATAAAGTCGAGTGGCTGATGAGCGTGTGGCGTCACTGAGTGGCACCACCATCGCTCCAAAGAAGCGCTCTCCAGGCAATCTCGCCAGACGCCTCCTGAACGCCGATCTGGAATGATGCCGCCTAAAAGCTATTTGTTGTCCTTAATCAAAACCTTCAGCACACATCAGCGACACAAGCAGCAGCATGTTGTAAACTAGGAAGCGCAAAATACCGGACGAGCGCTGGTGAACCTGTTTTTTGTGTCCCTTACTCTGTCCGTCGTCCGGTATTTTGCGCTTCCTAGTTTACAACATGCATCACCAACTAGCCCGGCAGCTTGCTCTCCTGAAGCAGCAGCGCCACGCTAAAGGCTTTCGCCTCACCGCACTTTAGGTCAACAAAGTGCTCCCCTGAATTTTTTTGGTCTCTTGTGAGTACTTTTCAGCTATGAAACTTAAAGTGCCATTGACTATCGGCTCAGTGAAATTCAGTTTATAGCACTCACACCATGTTTAAATAGCTTTTTTTATGAAACCTGCACTTTCACGGGACGGAACTGAAGTAGGGACAACACGACGCTAAAGACGAATGTATATTGTGCTACATTTGGATGGGATAGAGTGCCCAAGGGGAAAAATACGAAGGATGTAGTGTCTGCGGCAGAGCAACCACAGGGAGATGCAAGCGTTGCATGGCTTCAAGAAAGCCACACTTGCGATGGGCTGTGTAACGCCGATGAAGGAAGTGCTTGTCGGCTTGGCTGTACTTATCGGAGATGAACACACACCGTGTCTTCTGAGAGGCGATAACGTCCCGTGGCAGAAGTGAGACTTTGCACAACGGTTCCCGAGGAAGCCGATTCCTCTGTGAGGAGATAACGGTCACGGACGAAAGTTTCCAGAGGCGCAGAACATGAGGCCTAGCAACCCGAGCTAGTATTAAAGGATTGCTCACACTCGATATGGTGCTTCAAATTAGGACATCAATATAATATCCTCCAGACTTTCAATGTGCACGTTTTGTAATGTGCACATGTTTGTGAGATTGAGCTAGATGAGAAAGCGAACGGATCTCTTTGTACATTACAATAATGTAAATAACTCCTGTTGCTCGCTGCTCGAATAGCGACGCATACGCGGGCAAATGTGCTGCGTGGGATATCAAGAGGGGCAAAAGGTATATAAAAATGCAGAACATTAAGCCATTAATACACTATTTTCTTTGCAGGTGCGCTGCTGGAACCATCAGAACGGCTGTGACGTTGTCACGGATGCTTCAAGCATTTTGAAGCACTTCCACACAAACTGCGCTTACCACGCAGCACGCTGTCAAAGGTGCAGAGCGAGAGTCCTTCACAGGGATATCATTGCACATATCGAGTCAAACTGTGGCGCATTTGCTCTACCGACACCATCAGGCGTGTCCCCTAAGGAATTGATCAAGCTGGATATCGAGGCCGTTAAAAGCGAACTTTTTGCCGTCAAGACAGCCTTGAACAATATTACCGCAGAAACAGCGTCCTTAAGAGAAAATGTGATACACACCTCTGCGCTGCATGGGGACAGTCAACGGTCTGTGTGCTCAGTAAGCGCACAGTGCAAAGCGATAGGGAATATGCTTGAAAAAATAGAGGCGTTGACAGCATGCCTTAAGAAGAACAGTGAAAATCAAGAAGATAATCCGCAGCCACTAAAAACGAACTGGGAAGATAATCTGCGGAAAACCACACTTGTTATCCGAGAGCATTTAATCGAGATAAAAGAGGATGATGAGCGGAGAGCACGTTTCACAGCTACTGTCGCCAAAGGGTTTGAGGACTTGCGTATACAGCTGCATGACCTTAGAAGAGAGCGGCAGGCTATCAAGACAAGGCCTAATGAACAACCAAAGCAAGAAGACATTGAGGAGAGGCAGCATAAAAAGGTATTTCCTTGTCCGCGAGACGACTACGAAGATGTGAAAACTGCTGAAATTAAGCACGAGGAGAATGTTAAGCTGAACTCTTCAAATGAGGGCAACCAGATCTCAACACAGTGCGCCGCCGAAGTTGAAAGTTTGAGCAGGGTAACGCAAGAACAGGCTGAAAAAGAACAAGCTCAAACCTCAACACTTCAAAACTGTGTGCCAACGGGTTATTGCGCGCACACGTGGTATTTGAAAAAGTACTCGGCGTTGAAGTCCGTCGCGATGGCTCGTGGATGGGCTCTGCACAAAGCAGAGTATGTAAGCATCGCAGGACATTCGTTTACTCCCGGAGCATTCATCAGGAAAAGGGGCTACTTAGTAAGTCTACACTTGTTCATTGATTTGGAAGGCAGCTCCGACTTCAAACCTCCCCTCATGGCCATTCGAGCGAGGGATCAGTCTTCGCATAATTCACCCTAAACGTGATGAAGATTTCATGATTGTGGCAAGAGGTGGACACGAAAGTAAAACGATGCTTCCATCGTAGTCAGAAACATTTAACGGCGCATGCAGTTATATCTCCTATGCGTCTTTTACGCTGAGAGACGTTGAGGTTGGCGGATTCATTCAGCGCGACCAGCTAAAGCTTGTTGTAGAGGTTGTTTAGCAACGTATGAATGAACTTCCCAAAAACGTTCTTTCCTCCTGAATGTCTTCGTGCTATAGATGGGAGAAGTCTCCAAGCTGTCGCAGCTCTAACGCGTCATACACTCTTCTGTAGCGGAGAAAGCAGCGTCATTCTTTCAGGACAAGACATCTCATCGTTGAATGTGTCGTCTCTGCAGACTGTCTTTTTTTTGCATGCAAAGAGAATGCTATAAAGAGGACACGAAAGAAGGACACAACACACAAAGCTATCACCTCATTGCCTTATTTCTCCAGCTGCGAAGACACATAGAAAATGAAGACAATTAGAACAGTATATACGGCACAAGAACACAATAATCACTGGCCGCATCGCACAGCAGGCCACAAAGCAAAATAGGCTATTTGTTTTGCATGATGGCTGAAAGATGATGTGCTTCGTTACTCTTTATTTACTGTTCTTTCATCAGCGCTTCGAAAAGTTTCTCGAGAGTGCTCACAAGAGCAGGTGTATGAAGAACGTAAGGCCAAGCCTTGAATTTTGCGGTTGGATTTCAGCAGATTGTCTTTGGAGTCTTCATATGTTTCTCTTAAAGAAAGGGGCGGTCAAAATGCTCACTGTTTGAAGCGCTGGTGTCTGGTGAGGTTTTCATGGTGCAAAGTTCACTGACACTAAAGAGAACACGTATGATGTCAGTGTTGCGCCTGTCCTTGTGTTTCTCTCGTGTGCGTGGTATGCCTAACCTTTTGCGCACATCGATCATCTGCAGTATTATCACATACCAACTAGGCCCAACAGACGTGTTACTGAAATCTGTTCTCAGTTCGCTGTAATACCTTCTGAGAGCGAATAATTTAATTTTATCTTTTTTTAGTCAATTAGCTTTTGTTGTTTCATCAAAGATCTCTTTAGAGCATTTTCAGTTAAATTGCCTATTTTGCCCTGCAATTTTCGTCGTAATTGTTCTCACATTTTCACTTTGTAATAATAGTTCAGATATGTCTCGTTCACTGCCCAGTTTTCTTTGCATACAATGAGAACTCTGTTCCGTCTATGTTGCGGAATTTTTGTACTTTTCTTACATGTTGTACTCACAAAATGTCCATGCATAAATGCCATTCATGTCATGTGAGTTAAGAGGTGTTCTACGGTGAAAGAGCTCAGTGCAGTTTTCGCCACGTAACCTTCCTGGCAATTTATGCTTAAATAAAATGCTGCAAAAATGAAATGACATCCGAGATCTTTCATGAGCGATTTGAATAACGGCGGTTGAAACTGCGCTTTTTTGAGATTTGAAACTTTGAAATTCTACGTTATGACCTTGTGGCTGTCACCTCCGCTTTTCCGGAGGCAACTTCATTTCGACGCATATATGATTTATCTTTTTCATACCCTAGAATTTGCTGCCACCTGCAAGCAATACCTGTGACGTAGATTTCAGCTTCAGGGCCGCTACGCTGTTCGTCGAAGAATTTTGTATTAGAAGCGGCCTCTCCGGCTGATTCTGAAAGACACGCCATTACCTGAGTCCTTGAAGTTTAAATAATTTAAACAAGTGTGGCCTGAAAACACCGCACTATATGGTTTTAATTCTCACGTTTGTGTTCTTTTGGTTAGCACTCCGCCTGCACGCAGCTCCAAGACATTGGTAGGAACGCGGAAAAGTATGGCCAGTAATAAAGAACCCATTTCGGAGTTTTAATGCAGATTATGGCTCGCTGACACAGCCTAGCACACCGAGAAAGAGTACCTGCCATCCTCCAGAGCATGGGATGACAAAACAATGTGATGAAAAATGTGCGCCAGCAGTACTAGTTCTATAACACTCCAGCTTTTTTAATAGTAGACAGTTTTAGCTGTGCTTACGCAACGGCTTAGCGTACGCAAGGAGTTTGCGGGGACGCTAGTGCGCATGCGCAGAACGCAAGCGCAAGCCCTGCGTCTTACGTACGTACGCTAGCCAGCGGACTTAGCGTTGCGGCGCTAGCGTGGCTTGCGTACGCTAACTTTGACAAGATGGCGGCGCCCTGCTTGCCCGCTTCGGAATAAATATGTCGCCGCTGGATTCTCCAACGCAATAGCTCGCTGAAATGGTAGCGGTTCGCTTTTATCGCTTTTATTTTGCCTACTTTTGCCCACACAAAGCGGTATAAGCGATAACTAGCCCCTGTTTTTCAGATAATTTGGTGATCTTCAAGCTCCTAGGCCTAACTATATGCAGTGTGTTCTCCTCGTAGCAACGACACCTGGCGAAGCAGTTTTCTAGCTTTTAGCCAGTTCATACATTTTCTTCGGTTTGCATAGTTTTTCTTCTTGGAACAAAAAAACGCTCACAATTCACTCACACTAGTTATCAGTAATCACGGATGAAATTTTCTTCAACCGAGCGTTGATGTGCTTTGACGTCTTATCACTAGATGGCGCTACGTGCGCCTGAAGGACGCTACGGCTAGGTCAGCTAAAACTATACTTCGGAGCGGACAGTGTACCACACGCAGCGCCGTAGCGCTTTGCGTACGCACAGCTAAAACTGTCTAATATCTAGGAAGCGCCGACTGCCCCGCGAAGCGACGCAGGAGCGAACCAGACCGGAAAGAAGGCAAGAGTTAGCGCATGGTCCGATACACTGCACAGCAGTAAGGGCACGCGTGGTCTACAAGGCGGTTTCGCTTGGTGCGAACAACCCCCGTCGTCCATCGCCACTGCTCAGCGAACTCCAAGCCCCACGACCCCTTGATTTAATTTCACCCGGCTGTCCCATACAGCGAGAAGCCTTACCTTAAAATAAACACGTAGTTGCGATTAATAACTCTGTTAATAACTAGAGTTTCAGTTGTTACCAATAAAAATTAACGCTCGCGCAAATGTTCATGCGCGCTATCACATGACGACCCGAGGTGCTCCGATAACCCGTAGTCTTCCACCACGGCATGCCATGTAGCTCATGCGTCGCTTCAAGACGTTTACTGTTATAAATTTTATATTTTTTTAATTTTATATGCTCACGCTATGCTCCGTAACTCATGAAACCTAGCGAGAGCACGCGCGAACTTTTTTTTCTTAAACTGTCTTCTTTCACCCATTCCTTATTCCTCCTTTTTCGGTATACAATAAAGGTGGACACCCACGGTGAGACTGCTCCCGTGCTTTTCGTTTCAACAAGCGCACAGAGCGTCCGAGTGGCGTTTAGAAATATTTCGCAGCGCCTTACAGCCATGCGTCCTACCCATCGGGAATGATGGTCCGTGGGTGTCCATTGGGAGGTGGGTGGATACCTTATCTGCCTTTTGAATCCCCGCTGCCCCCGCGTGTCCCGGTACCCATACGATTCTGTGTTGGGCCTTTATTGCGTTTTCTCACATGTTCTTTATGTCTCTATAGACCGCTTCGAGGAGTGCCTTAAAACGAACCCAGGATGACATCTGATATGCTGGCGCATTAACAACGTAAAGACCCTCGGGACAGTGCACGAAAACGCAGCCGAGGTGGAGCTCTGTACAAGAGACGGGGCACATATGCAAGCAGCCAGATAAAGAAACGCGGGGTGGAAACGGAGCAAGAACGCCTAAACACGCTGCTTGTAAATGTAAATGAGCTGTGGAGGAATTGGTGTTTCCCCGTTGTGGTGGCTCAGTGATTAGGGCGCTCGGCTACTGAGCCGGAGTACCAGGGCTCGAACCGGGCCACGGCGGCCACGTTTCCACGGGGGCGAAACGGAAAAGGCGCCCGCGTGCTGTGCTATGTCTGTGCACGTTAATGATCCCCAGGTGGTCGAAGTTTTTGTTGTTGTTGCCCTCAAACAACGCTGGCACATACCCACTGCGGGGGAGTGGCCAAGACACAGGCGGTTAATTGCTGGATACAGGAACTTTTTGACGGCAAAAAAGTGTAGTAGTATGTAGGCTGATAGATTGGAAGACGCAAGGACAAGGGCCCTGTTAACTAGGAGATCGAAGACGGGACAATGGCTTAATGTGCATAAGAGTATACAATAGTATACATAATGGTATGTCTCTGTTTCGTACTGATGGAGAGCCAGAAAAATAAATTAGAATGGGAGTCGTTGCGTTTCTTGAATAAATTTTTGCACAGCAGAACGCACACTTCTGTCTCATCGTCGGAGCATAGAAGCGCCAATTGAAACAACCGCATAGGACACACGCAAACCCAGTTGATGAAATGGAATTTGCAAAAGACGCTTCCTCAAATGAGAGAAGCGGCAACAGAACAGCAGGAAGTGATCTAATGCTTCCGGTTCGGCACAAATAGGGCACAGAGGGGAAATCGCCAGGCCAGATCTGTGAAGGTAGAAATTTAGAAGGGGAACCCGGCAACGCAAACGCGTGAAGGAGACCTCTAGAAGTTATACCGCAGCCTTCTATTATGGCACTTCTTTTCTTTAGAGCTTCTCCTATTGCTCACAAACCCAGGAGTGGAAAGTGGCCTTACGCGTGACAGACTATGCAGTCCTTATTCTTACACCAGCCTTCCTAAGTTCCATATATCATCTTCGGCGTTTGTTTATATATCATCTTCGGCGTTTGTTTAAATGAAACCCTACTATCTCTGGCCCCTGTATAGTGATTTTTACGGCTCACTGGAAACGCTTGTTTATTATTTAGGCCACTGTGGTAGCTTTGGAAGTTGAATTCTTTGTTTGGAAATGACAAACAATTTGTAATTCGCTTCCTCTGGCAAATGCAATCTTGTTTTCTGGTGACCAGCCATTGTTGCTTGGGACTGGGAGATGTTTAAGCTAGATATACAAGCTTTAGCTTTCGATATTAGCTCTTTTAGGCCCTTTAACTGGAATCACCTGAAAAGGACACTTCATAAGAACTTCAAATACCATGAATTGAAACCTAAAACACCTGTATCATATTTGGATGAAGATGCTAACATGAAGTGTGAATTACTACATAATGGTACAGAGCAATAGCGGAGTGCCAGAGTTCGATCTCGTTCCAAGCGCATTTTGTAAGGTGAGCGTCCGACATGGCAGCTCTTATTCTACAAACACCACCACGCCGCTGCTAACTTATACTGGAGATGTTGTCGAATGCGCCTTAGTGACCATCACGAGCAAGGCAATCTACGTGTTTAAGAACGCTTACATGACTCATTCATTTGTGCTCCTCGTATGTATATAATTCTCACTGTATAATGTTTTTCGTGGATATACATGTAATGATCTCTTCATGACAAGACTGTTCTTGTATCAGGTGCCGAAACATAAATCAAGATACAGGACTAGCAATTGATCAACTATCTCTCTCGAAAATGCCTGGTCATGTTGGCATTTCATGCGAAATTTACAAAACTTTTAAATATATTCTCGTTCCTGTCCTGCTGGAGATCTTCGGCAGGAGTTTGGATGCAGGGGACCTTCCGCAGGCATTTGTTAAAAACCACATTCTTAATCGCAATGTGCGGTCACGAAGAAAAGAGTGCGCTCTGTGGAATGCTACAGGCCCATCATTTTGGCGAATGTGGGCACCGAAATTTTTGCTAAAGATTTATTAAATATTCGACAACACGAGATATCAGTTCTCATTTGCCCTCGCTAAACGTGTGGTCTCAGAGGCCGCCCTATTCGGAGTAATATACACATGACCGGCGAAATTTTTCAATCTTGCTTTTGACATCATCAGCAGCTTGCTTTCTCGCAAATTGTTTCGAAACCATTTATCGTGTACGCCCTTCATTTCGTGTTATTCATTTGAAGTGCTATAATTTTGTAAATCAGGTTCCTAACGGAATGCAACTTAGTTGCAAATTTTTCACTCACTGAGCTTATTAACGGCCGTCTCTCCAAGCCCATGCCTAAGTGGTCGCCCGTGAAGCCTGTCCTATGTCACCCTTACGATTTGCAATTATCTACAGCCTCTTCGTTTGCATGTTCTCCCTAAAAGTAATATCCAAGCTTTCTGCCTTGGGCGTTCAACTCGAGTGCTGATGATCGAGTTTTTTGCATTGATGAGTACAACTTTAACACACCTACAGGCAAGATAGAGGAGTTTGGTTTGGTTTAAGTTTAACGTCTTCAAGCGACTCAGGCTATGAGGGATGCTATAGTGGAGGGCTCCGGATAATTTCGACCACCTGTGGTTGTTTAAGTGCACTGTCATCACGCAGTAAATAGAGGAGTTTGGCACCGTGAAACGCTCACACAAATTCCTATGAAGATTGGGTAAAAAAGATAAAACATGACACAATAAGGTAAATATTTGTAACTGAAGGCTTCTTTTTACGACAATTAACTGCCAACTTTAAACGGTAGAAAGCAAAGAAGAATATTTTCATGATTACAATGAATTTGCTTTGTGTTTTCACAAGTACCTTCGAAACACCCAGCTACACCAAAGACAGAGAAGCTGCTACAACGCAGAGTAACGCGCCAGTCGTCCAGGTGCACCGTCGTGCGTCCCAGACATTTGGCGGAATAGCAGAGTTACGGCCACTACGCCCCAGCAGCCTCCAATTCGTAGAAATGGTAAAGCTGTCACCGAGTAAAGTAGGGATCATTGTTAAGTCTTTTGACAGCAATACCTAAACGTCTATAAAATACAGAACGTTGAACAACGCCGCCAATATACCTTTTTTTCGTTCGCAAGATATTGTACGAATATGGCACAAGTAGCGAATACCTTGGAAAAAATTTGAATCGTATACGATTGATTTACTACAACTTGATTCGTTCTCGACTTCTTGCTGCACTTCTTTTATTCGATATGGCAGAAAAACGACACTATTAGACTTCTGAAAATACTATTCGCGTACCTTTAAATGAGATATGTCACATATACTCCACAGAATGTTTACAGCAGAAAAAATATATGACGCATCAAAGCTGAGCTTTGTTGCACTTTGTTTTTTTACAGCATTAGCAGAACTTTTCATCTTCTAGGCCAATAGTGGCAGGGTTTAAGAACCGCGTACTTCTCAGAGTTCCTTGCGGAGATAAGATTTCAGTTTACACATAAATGTTCATACCAGATAAGGTTCAGAAAGAGCCATACATAATTTAAGAACAATGCTTAAGTGATCGGCTTGTCTGAAGTATTTAAGGCAATATCGCATAGCTACGAAGCCAGGTGGTCGAAAGGTATCGCGAAAAGAAACAGATGAACAAAACAGCAA
The DNA here is from genome assembly GCF_052857255.1 of Amblyomma americanum. NCBI lineage: Eukaryota > Metazoa > Arthropoda > Arachnida > Ixodida > Ixodidae > Amblyomma > Amblyomma americanum. Next base: position 99,960,930 of record NC_135505.1, read on the forward strand.
AAATAATGGAAAAACATATCGGGCGCACACACATGCGTTTCGCTCCGCAAACTCATGACACATCGCTATATCATTCATAAGGTAGCGTAACGTTCTCGCATTGATTCTGTTCGCCCGCTATCGTGTCAGGCGGGCAGTGGTACGCGGCGGCAAAGTCAGCGTTGCCCCTGAGTGGCTCGTTCACCAAAAGCGTAGCGTCGTATGTGCCGCTGCAGCTGTAATATGCGAAGCGCGCGTAGAAGAACTGTGCCTCGGACATCCAGTGGAGACTCCAGGCGGGCCGCATTTTGTACCAGCTTGGTTTTGCAGCCGCAGGTACGACGCCTTCTGTGGGCTCAGTATGAGATGACACGACCACGGCGGCGACGCGTAGACCAATCTTCAACGCCTCCACTTGAAGCGCGCGTTCGGGGTCCATTGTGGGTGTTGAGCGCGCCTCGCATTTCCTGCACCCAATTAACCGCAGCCAAACATTTTGATATGAAAGTCTACCTACCCTATTTCCGCGAAGAAGAATGGGTATGACATGGTTTACGACAAAGCGTACTGGCGCTAAAAGACAAAGACAGCACACACAAGACAGGGTTGGAGCCAGCTTCCAACTAAGTTGTGTGTGTTGACTCCGTCTTTTAGGGCCAGTACGCTTTTGTGTAAAGCATGTCATGCTACAACCAACTAGCTCAAATGAAAGTCTTGCAAGAATTGGTACATCGACATATAATACAACACTGAATTCTTTTTAGCAGTGCATTTTGTTTCGCCACGAACTCGCAGCTTCGCCGTGCTCGCATTCCCACCGTGGTCGCACCGCACCACGTGACCAACCACGTGACTGTTCACGTGACCAACCGCATGACGAACCACGTGACAATAACTAGGCAGACAGCCAGACTGACCAGAACTTGCAATCAAGATTAACCAAGTCTAACTAAGCAATGCCTTAGCTTTCGTTACGTATGTCCTGGCATAGCCGATCTAAGCCACTGCGAATTTTTTTGCACATTCTTTCTATTAACTGATCCCGTGTTTAGTTTATCATAGCCGAGCTTCCTGCTTACAACGCTACGTGTTTCACAGGTAAGTTCTCAGCAATAAAGAATGATTCCAAACAGGCTTTATTAAAGTCAAAACAATGTGTTTAAGTATTTCCTTGCTAGACGGATTACACCCTGGATTCTTTATTTCTTTACTTATTCATTGAACTCTGAAGGCAGAGGGCATTCAAGAGAGGAGTGGTTACATATAACAAAATAAACAAACTAATGCGATGACAGTGACAAAATAAAACAGCTTCATCATCCTGTTATAAAACGTTAGTGTGGTTCGAACATGCTGAGGTCGACAATTTACACAGGAAGGTTCCATTCACGTGACCCACGAGGCTAGAAAGACTGAAATGTAGATATGATGTTAAATGTTTCTATTCAAGCTTTGTGGTGATTAACGTGGGGAGACACGAATTATGGAGAAGTAATGAGGGCACCGCACCGCATGGCATGATTGCACAGCTTAAGAAAAAGGCTCAGACTACTTGTCTTCGGGAGGATGCTTAGAGTGGTGAAGAAAGGTTAGCTTTAAAAGAGTTAACTCCTAGGCTAGCTGGTTACCAGCCAGTTTAAAAAAATTTTTGCGCCTAGACTACACTAAAGAAGACAACATGGGCGCTTACTCACAACTGTCGTTTTTTCTGTTTAAACTGTGTCAGTGACAGCAGTTTTTCTTCATGAGGCTGATAATAAATTCTTTTCGCGCGTACCCTGATAACGCTTGTCTTTGTATTTTCTTGTTGCCATGTACGCGTGCGCATGAGCACAATTTTTGGGAGGGAGGGCTATATGTAGACCGCTTTCACCTCTTTAAACAGTTGTAAGCACCCCTGTTTTCCTCCTATAATAAAACTACACATAATAGTGTAGTTTTGTCACTAAAATCCTGGTATAAAGGTTAGCTTTCATGCATGTTTCATGGTACGGTGAAAGGTGGACAAGATAAAACGAACAGTGTTATTCTAGACCAGCTCCAGTGTTTAGATCTTCATGCTGAGGATGTCATAGCCATTGGCAGGAGCGTATTCAAGTTTAGAAGGTATTAGTTTTGTGTAAAGTGACAATTTCAAGGTACTTGGAGCTTTCGAAAAGTTAAGGCGCACTTAGCCCAATACGCAGTTACCACACTTAGTAATCTTACTCAGTATGGCGAGTCTAACTTACCCCGACAATGATGTAGAGACCCTTGTATTCAAATTTAGTGACTGCGTCTAAGGAAATGTTATGTCTGTACTACACAAGCGGAGTGTTACCGCGTCTTGATACTCGCATAATTTTACAGTTATTAGCACTGAGTTCCATAATCCATTCATTACACCAAGGAGAGATGCTAGAGATATCAAGTTGAACGTTAGCATCCTCGAGTGATTTCATTTCACGAAAAACAACGCATTCGTAAGCAAACTGATAAGTATGTTAGAGGACACAGTGAAAAGAAAGTCATATGTAAAAAAAGACATAAAAAAGTTAAAGCGGGGTGGTTCACCCAGCTCCGGGAAACCATTGGCGAATGCAGCTCGCCAGGCCTGACCTATCAGCTGGTGCTGAAAAGGACGCTCTGTGTGAGCCAGCTTCACCTCACACTGCTCACGGCTGAGTTCCTGTAAACTGGACGCTTTACGTTGTTCGGGGTAGTTCGAAACCATCTCTCTCCGCAGGCTGGGCATGCTTTGTTGGGTATTGCGCGCGCCAAATCTTGTGTCGCGCTAAGTTTGGTAGCGTACAGGCTTGCCTATTTTCTCTATATAGTAGCTTCCTGACGAGTGAGGTCTTTGTGGGGGCTGAGTATTTCCCGCGACTAAGTCGGTGGTAGCTTATGATTTCGCCATATGATAGCGCAGACCAAGGTTCCGAGGTGGACGGGGACGGGGCCCGGAATGAATGACCTCGAGTTATCCTGTCAGCCACCTCATTGCCCTCTATACCTTTGTGAGCTCGGATCCACAGAATACTGTCAGGGGTGTGTGTACCGGGAGTATGATTCCTCATGGTGTGGGCGGCCGCTTAACTGCTCAAGAACGCCGCCTGTGCCTCCGCTGTACAGACATCAGAATCATTCAGCGGCTGGGACGCCACCCTCACACAGGAAACGTTCACACAACACGGACCAGGCTACCCTTGGCACCCGCGGATTATCACATCCTCCCAATTCCAACCAATATGTACCCCCATACACCACGGTGCACGACGAAAGGCCCAAGCCAAGCAAATACAACATAAGGTCATACGCCGCAAAGCAAACATTCTTTACACTGACGCCAGCCCCTACCAAGGCCGGGCGGCTGCGGTAGCAATCGTCACAACCAACCTCGGGGAGGAGATAATCAGCGCCACGGTTCCAAGCCGAAACTGCATAACGGACGCTGAGGAAGACGGAATCGCGCTTGCCATCAAGCACGCTCACACCACCGAGCAAATAATGACTACAATCATGAGCGACTCGCAGCAAGCCTGCAAGGCGTACCGAAATGTGAACGCGAAAGCATCCTTTCACCTAATGCCTGTGCACTATAAGCTTTAGGTATAAAAGCCTTTGACCTAAAGCCGTTTGCCACAAGGCCTTTGATGGATTTTAGCTGGAAGGCATTTACCCTCAAGGGCTTCAGCCTAAAGGACTTTACCATAATGATTTCACCCTAAATGCCTTTGACCTAAAAGCTTCGACGTCGAAGACCGTAACTCTGAAGGCATTTACATTGAAGGCCTTAACCATAAAGACCAATGCCCTAAAGCCCTCCACAATAAAGGCGTTCAACCTAACGGCTTTTATATTTAGCGGAAGCAGTGGTTCAGTGGTTATGGTGCTCGGCTGCTGACTTGAAAGACGCGGGTTCAATCCAGGCTGCGGAGATAGTATTTCGATTAGATTCGCAGTTAGTTCGTCCAGAATATGCGCATAGCGTTGTATTTTTTGCGTGATTTATGGCCATTCCGGTGACTACCTGCTGTCGTGTGACGAGGAAAGCGATTAGGAAGACATGGCAGCTGAAGTTAACTCGTGAACTTGCCAGCAGGTCACACCAAGTTGCATGTCTGCTGTAGGTGCAGTAACTGCAACAAAGTAACTTCATTAACCCTGATATCAGCGCACGAAACGCACTTGCGCATCTTCTTCGGTAAGCCGTTGCGTTTTCGACTTCCTCCATGGTAGACTCCGCGAATAAGTAATTAAAGATTAGTGGACAACTGAAATCTTCTGGCTTATACCATTTTACTATGGAGGTTGCATATGTCTTCTTCCTGCCTGCTCACTTCAATGGAGCTAGTGAATTAGGTTATTGTGACATAATGGCGCCCGTGGCCTCCCTGAAAATATTGATGCACCAATAAGGCTTTTTACAGATGGCTGCATAATTAATAACCCTATCCAAACCCAAAGCGACCAGGTAAAACTAAACTGAAATTTGCAAAAACTAAATAAACGGTGAGATGAATGGCAAATGGTTCTAAACCCGAAGACACTCTTAATGACGACAACTAAAAATAAAGTACATTGAATTTTCCCTGTAGCATAGAAAATGAAGTAATCAAAAAGACAGTGCAGCATAAGTACTTAGGTCCCATATTTACCCCCGATCTTCGTTGGAACACTCACATAGATTGTGTGCTCGAAAGCTCGAAAGGAACTCTGGAGCATTATGCGAAACTTACACCATGCTACGCCTGAAATAAAATGTCTAGGATATAAAACATTGATCAGACCTATTAATTTTGTCAGGCTGAAATCATACTTACTGGCTAAGAAATTTCTCTCAGCGGGCAGCGCAATTACCCCGTTACCATTATGTAAAAATAATATTTCAAAGCAGGAGTGCAAGCAATAATAATAATTTTATTTACCAAGGAACCGAATTTATCGTGAAATTGGAGCAGGTTTTATTTCTCTGGCTTAAATGGTTCAATGATGCTCTCCAGGAGAAGTAAAAAATTATCAAAATTTTCAAAAAACGCCTGCATGATTTAAAGCTTTTTTTACGGAAACTTTGTAGGCATGTGGTATGTTTGAACTTCGTGTAAGCGGCATAAAAAAATTCAGTCTGTCTGCTTATTCGTACGGAGCTTTACTGACAAGAAAAAGAAATTGAGTCCTGTGTCTCCGTAATCTCCCCCTTAACTGGACCATGCACGCTTACTTTTAGTCCCGTGTATTTTTTTTTACTCCACGGTATATTTGGCATCAAAACACATTTTCGCAACGTTGCATCCCCCTACTACTGATAAATCATTTAAAATTAAATTTATTCATGATGCTCTTTCGGTTCCTGTTTCATCACCCGAACGATGAGTTTGATGACGGATGGGTGGGTCAATGACCGGTGTGACAGGATCAAGTGAGGCCTGAAGAAAAATAAAATTATGACCGAAAATGCGGCGTTTGTTGCCCTTCCAGCTGACAGGGTCAATTGAGGCCTGAAGAAAAACTGATGTACGACCGCAAACGCGGCGTTTTTCTCTTCCGGCCAGCTGACAGGGTCAAGTGAGATCCGAAGAAAAACAGAAGTACGACCGCAAATGCGGCGTTTCTTCCCTTCCAGCTGACAGGGTCAAGTGAGGCCTGAAGAAAAACAGAAGTACGACCGCAAATGAGGCGTTTTTTCCCTTCCAGCTTACAGCGTCAAGTGAACCTTGAAGAAAAACAAAAGGAAGGCCGCAACTGCGGCATTGGTTTCTCTTACAGCTTACAGGGTGAAGAGAGGCCTGAAGTATATCAGAAGTACGACCGCAAACGCGGCATTTGTTTCCCTTCCAGCTGACAGGGTCAAGTGAGGCCTGAAGAAAAACAGAAGTACGACCGCAAATGCGGCGTTTTTTTCCCTTCCAGCTTACAGCGTCAAGTGAACCTTGAAGAAAAACAAAAGGAAGGCCGCAACTGCGGCATTGGTTTCTCTTACAGCTTACAGGGTGAAGAGAGGCCTGAAGTATATCAGAAGTACGACCGCAAACGCGGCATTTGTTTCCCTTCCAGCTGACAGGGTCAAGTGAGGCCTGAAGAAAAACAGAAGTACGACCGCAAATGAGGCGTTTTTTCCCTTCCAGCTTACAGCGTCAAGTGAACCTTGAAGAAAAACAAAAGGAAGGCCGCAACTGCGGCATTGGTTTCTCTTACAGCTTACAGGGTGAAGAGAGGCCTGAAGTATATCAGAAGTACGACCGCAAACGCGGCATTTGTTTCCCTTCCAGCTGACAGGGTCAAGTGAGGCCTGAAGAAAAACAGAAGTACGACCGCAAATGCGGCGTTTTTTCCCTTCCAGCTTACAGCGTCAAGTGAACCTTGAAGAAAAACAAAAGGAAGGCCGCAACTGCGGCATTGGTTTCTCTTACAGCTTACAGGGTGAAGAGAGGCCTGAAGTATATCAGAAGTACGACCGCAAACGCGGCATTTGTTTCCCTTCCAGCTGACAGGGTCAAGTGAGGTCTGAAGAAAAACAGAAGTACGACCCCAAAGCGGCGTTTGTTTCACTTGCAGCTGACAGGGTCAAGTAAGGTCTGAAGAAACACAAAAGTACGACCGCAAAAGCGGCGTTTGTTGCCCTTCTAGATGACAGGGTCAAATGAGGCCTGAAGAAAAACAGAAGTACGACCGAAAACGCCGCGTTAGTTGTCCTTCCAGCTCTTGAAACAGGCTGGTTCTAGCGTTGTAGTGAATTAAAACTATGTACAGACCATTATATTGTTTTTTTTTACCTAATGTGACGTAAACATTGCTTACGCTCGAATCCATCTTTCGGTTTGATGAACCGAAAGAGCACCAAGAAAAATTAAATTATTACGTATTTAGCGGTTGTAGGCGAATACCACGTGATCGACCATGTGCCCAAATGTCTAGCGTAACATTTTAAACAAGACAGCCAACCTAAATTAGGTGACTATTGTGCTTTAGGTATCAATTTTTTAAAAGGTTGGAGGCGCAAGATGGTGACGGCAGTCCGGATACAACTGGGGCCTTTGTCTCTGCGTAGTGGCAGGTTTACAAAGCCACGTTAGCCGCGATTATTTCATTATTCTGCCTGCTCAACAAAATATGCAGACAAGAACACTACGCTAATGCAATACTAAAGAGCCGCCGTAATCACAGAGATGGAGAGCGATAATTAAAGCGCGACCATGATAGCAGAGAAACAACTTTAGCATTAACTTTCGGACGAAACTACTCAGCGGTACCATCAACTGCTTTAAGAAGGTTTAATTGCATAAACCGGCCACGTTGTTTATAAAAATTGGCTGTGGTTTAGCTCTGGTTAAACCTGGAGTGACGCGAGAGCTACCTCTGGCCGAGCGGAACTCGCTGAGTCGAATTTGCAGTCAGTCTTTCTCCGCTCCGTTTCGCTGGGCGTTCCTTCTTCATCTTCGTCCCTGGACGTGGATTCACTCTCTCCCCCTCTCCACTCCCCCCCCCCCCACTCGACACGGCACATGCGCACAGCTGTTGCAGCTCGGTTTCGCCGCAGCAGCTGCTCCGCACCACGTGACCAACCACGTGACCAAAGCCACGGCGCCTCCGCAGAGCGCACGGGGTGCCACGCTGAAGGCTTGAAGAGCTGGCGTAGTGTAGCTCTCGCTACAAAAAAGCGACGCGAACTGAAAGTATTTTATAAGGCTTCATTGTACAAACACAAAAATTTATGCATTACATGGCATGAGAACGTCGAAGGCAGTTGTGTGCAAGAATTTTCGTGCCTTAGGTACAAAAAATGAAGTCAACATTAGTCATTTTATGCTCCCAGCCTGCTACAGCCTACAAGTGGCCTAAAATGAGCCTGCCAAAATATTTCCCATTTGCGGCTGTCAAAAATTTACGAGACAGTTTGGAAACTAAAGCGTTGAGAGGCGAAAGCCGCTTCCAGAAAGTTAAACTGCTGACACAGCGCGGCGAGGGGGCATCTTCACACACCGTCTGCCCAAGGGCGACTGCTGACTTTTTTTTTCATAGCGCGACGCGTGGCCATAGACGGTTTTTGCCTTTTTTTTATCCGACACTCAATCACACACACCGCAGCACTTGTCAATCAATGCCAGATTTCCAGAAAGTTCCACTGCTTGTCAAACGTCACACCGTTACCGTGGCTATATCGATACCCAAATTATACGTTTAGGGTCTTTTAAGTGTTAATTAAGCTTAATTACACATTTTTCCATCGAATTTGATACAAATTCGACGTTTTTCCGACCATTCCGTGAAAATTTTCACAATGCAGTGACGACTTCTGGTGTATGTGACGTCACACCGTTTCCGTGGCTATATCGATACACAAATTATATATCTTTCGGTGATGTTAAGTGTCAATTACGCTAAATTGCACATTTTTCCATCTAATTTGACACAAATCCGACGTTTTTCAGACCAATCTGGGACAATTTTCACTATGCCGTGACGACTTCCGGTGGATGTGACGTCACGCCGTTCCCGTGGCTATATCGATATCCGCGCTATTTCGACGCAATTTCGACATTTTGGACTATAATCAATTACTCTACAGTCATAAAACTTGGCTTCAAAGTTCATTTTTTCCTCCTCTGTCTGAAACAACCATTCTTTTTCTGTTATCTTTTTTAGTTCCCGTGTTAAACGTGTGACACCCTCTGCGAATGGACGGACGACAGTATGAGCCATTAAAGGCTTTCACCTTAAAATCTCGAACGGCGCGCTGTAGCTACTGTGCGCTGGGCAGCGGGTACAGCTCACAGCAGACTAAGATCCAAACCAAAAATGCTTGCATCACGATAGGTAGCGTTACTTCGTGAGCGCTTGTTTTTTAACCTAATTCACATCAGAGTAATATACATTACCTGAACTGTCTCAGCGCCACCTTTGTTTCTCGAGACCAGCCCGCCCATTTCAGCATGTTGATCCACATCAAGGCTGCCATACGACTCGCAATCACTGCGGCGTCGGCGAGCAGTGGATCGAGGGTGCCCGAACTCAGCCAGCCGTAGCCCAATGAGGACACGTACAGGGCGGTCTTGCTGAAAAAGTACAGGCGGTTGCTGGCTCTGTTCTCATTGTCGTCTCGAATCCAGGGCACACCTCGTCGCGCTTTTTCCTTTTTAGCGTCGAACTCGAAGCTCAGCGCCAAGAACAGGTTTCGAGCGAAGCCCTGCATTGACATCTGAGGCACGACCTGCTCCTGGAATACCAAGTCTCCGGGGAGCATCAGAGTAAAGTTGCTGACCATCGTCTGGAAGCGCTCCGTGTCATTCGCCATCAGCCGCAGGAATGGGGCGTATTCCACGAATCTTCTTCGCGTCTCCTCGAAGATCTTGTGCAGCTGCTGGTCTCTCGCCGGACTCGCGAGGGCCGCCACATAAGTGACGCGCCATAGCTGGCCGCTCTGGAACACGTGGTCGTTGCAGACTTGCTTGCTGCGCATTGTTGGCGAATTCAACGTGTTGCCCTTTTGTATGTAGCTCATGGCTTCCAGAGCGACAATAAGCAGCATGTAGCACAAGGACAATGGCTGGTCGTTCATCAGGAGACGTATGTCCGCAGATAGAGAAGCCTTGGAGATCGTCCGAAATTCTTTAACGTTGTCAATGTCAATAAGAAACTCTATAAATATGTCCTTCAGCTGCGACGTTTCCAGACCGCCAAAGATGTCTCGTATTTCTTCTAAAGACAAGGAACCAGGTTTATTAACGTCAGGTGGAAATTTTCTTTGCCATGCGGACATGTCCTTCCCGGTGTAGTTAGTCCGAAAATGTGCATTCAGGGTGGAGAGAGCAGCGGTGTAGCAGGAATCGTCGCAAAATGCTCTGTAGTGGGTGGTCCGGAGTAGCCTTCTTTTTAACATGATCCCTCTTGTTTTCGCGGTCGGGTTGATTACCGCGAAGCTAAACCGGAGATGATATCGCCTGTCCACCGTGAGGGCAAAACGGAGCAAATCTGCGCCAGTCATTCGGCTGGAGGTGTTTGCGATTTCCAGCACGGTCGTCATGACATCTCTGGCTCGTCGATCTTGATGCCAAATCTCATTGAGGCATGATGTGTAGAGGGCGTGAAGTGCTGCCGCCGCCGGGCTGCCGTAGTTTTGTGTTCCTTTGATGATGTTGGCGACGACATCCTCCTACGAAATTGCACAACCGATAGAGGACCAAGTAAGTAAAGGCGCATAATGAAGTTCATTCATGTCGGTCTTTCCCCTCGCACAACAGAACATTGACACTCATGCCGTTGAATCTTGGGGTACAATGAAATTAAAAAGCCGAAGGGCTCATGATAACGAGAAAAGCACAGCCCGTCTTTTCGGACTGTTTTGTCCAGGTTCGATGTCCAAGCGGCGATAAGCTAAGGAAAAGCCGGCGCGGAGAGTGTTTTAAATAACAACATATATCCAGTGTAACACAGCATGCAGCGTCTACAATATTTCGCGGTACTAAACGCGCCACCCGAAGTTCTATTCGCGGATTTTGAATGGATTGCATAGTTTATCTTCACCGTGCACAAATTTTGTCCGGAAGCGCAAGGGCTGAAGTTCAAGCAGAATCCGGGGAAGTCCCATGAGGCAGCACAGGGAACAGAGGACAAGTGCTTCTAAGCTTCAAAGGTTCTGAAAGCTACCGATGCAGAGCAAGTCACACCACATGGCGAGACAGGAAACCCAGTGGGATTTCAATTTTGACAAGGGTCGCGCTTATTCCTCTGGCAATTATAAAGTTAGCGCCAATCAGACTTAGACTACACCAAAACTGCTCAAAAAAACAACTGTTCCGTCGCGCAATTGAATGGAGGCGCATTCACCTTCTTCTAAATTGAATAGGCATCCAGACAGCGTACGCAATGGCCGTTATGTGTTGATGTATGACAGTAATCCTGTGCCATATGCTCTGCAGAGGGCGCACAGAATGAAGTGATGTACAGTGCACAGGTTCAAACGCCTAAGCATGCCAAGACTACAGACGAACGTCGTCAAACGTGAGGCCATTGCAAATCTTCAACGTTTCTCGGCCTCCACCCCCCCCCCCCCCCCCGGATTAATATCAGCGGCCGATGGAGGCCCCCATCAGCCTAAACTTGTTGTTTGGATTCGGGTAAGCACAGAAAAATGTAATTCTAAGCATAGTTGCTGAAACCTGTAGACAATATGTTGCTTCCTGTTCACTGCTTAAAAAATCTCCTAGAGATCCCGCCCATACTTGGGCGACAAAGGTGAAATTAATCTCGTAAAAATGCACATACAAGAACTTTCGCTAGCCCGGTTTGTCGCAGCCAAAAAAAAAAGCTTGAACTCTCAGTTCTGCATCCAATATAATATAAGATGCGCTTTAGCAGACCTCTAAGCATGGCGCAGAGTTTTTCTTAGAACCACAGGTTTCTCCTGGTCCCGATGTAATTCATCAGGCTGTTTGACTTGTGTTCAAGAAAAGCAGCAATATTTACCCTTCAACTGAAAACGAAACAAAAGTTTTCGTGTTCTAGCACCGCCAAGAGCGATAACATAAGCTTTCGCGTTTTGAGCCTGATGAACAGGAGCACTCTGGTAGGATGGAGACGACTTCTTTGCCAATGTAGGTCAAAAAGAATAGCTTTTGTTTTCTTTTGAAAGTTTTCCTTCTAGATGTACGATCTCTTTATGGCTTTTCAAGCGTGACAATAGAGTAAATCTTTTCGTTCGTCAATTTAAGTGCGGTTGCTAAATTCATCATAGTTTCCCCTTGCCACTAACAAGGATTCCTAAGAGCCCTCTTGAAGTGGGCGGTAGCGCTTCCAAATTACACTAAAACCCTTAACAAGGTCGTAAGACCGGGACATCTCCTGCCAAGTATTGCGAACTGTATAAAAGTAAGGTATGTAACCTCCTAATGAGCATGCAAGAATAATTTTATTTGGTATTGCATACCTTAAGTGCCCAAAAGTTTACTTCCCTTTAGTCTCTAGGCTCTCTAATACACGGACGTCCACAGTGACGTTATCCCTGAAGCGATTCCAAAGGCATGAAAAAGGAGTCAAAACATACGCAGTAATATATTTAAATTGCCCAATACCACAGGCGCGTTCTTTACAATGCGGTTGTCGCGTTGCGTTGCGTTGCGTGCATGTTCCCAAAAAGATACGCCAGCAGAAAACTCTCAAGAAAAGAGATGGATACTGTCTTTCTCCGACCTGTTTCTCCCCTCCGAATGTTCTTGGCTGGCGTACGTTCGAGGGAAGCTATAGGAGTCTACCCGATGTTCACCGGGACGCAATCGTCTGTTCAACGCATGCGCGAATATATGAGAATATTTGCGAGAACAAGTAAGAACGCATTGTGCAGGCACCAGCACGTCGCTCCTATGGCGCAGTATATGAGCTTTGAGTTATTGACCGCATAAGACAATGGTGTGAATCAGCCTTTTACTTTACGTTTTATTATCCTCTTTTCTCACGAAGCACAAACTGCACGTATGTTATATATCATTTACTTGGGGGAAGGGGGGGGAGGGAGGTCAACTCTGCTAAATTGCTTTCTGTGATGCTTTTCAGTGAAATTCGGCTTTCTAAGTGTTTTCATTCGCATTTTTCAACTCTCCCCTTAACCCATTCAGACCCAATGATTCCGATCGGGACCGTCAAATTTAGACGCCACGAGTCTTCAGTTGACCAAGAAAGTCCTACTGTTTTTGCAGCAGTTCCGACGTTTAGAACTTAATCAACACATGTAGGTGGCCTTTCACCTCACCGACATACGCTAGTAAGTAGGAAGAGAATATAGAAACTGTACAATTTGATGTTGTCATCGGCTGGCGACAATTTTTTCTTTGTTCCATTTAGTATAAAGAAAACTTTTCGTTTTTCTATAATCATATGAATGGCTACAAGTAAGCCTTACGTTAAACTTTCTCCAAAACACATTTACAAGCCTCAAAATATTTCTCAAATAATAATGATACCAAATGTAGTCACTGAAACTTGGAGGCCCCATCAAAGAATAATCAGCGCAGTCGTATTTGAGTCGCCTGTGAAAGCTTCTGTCGCGCAAAGTTCGATTCTTGCGCAGTCTATATAAAACAATAAACATTCTCTCCTCTAAAAAAAGAATGTGTACATTCAGCGCAAGCACATTTCATGTGAAAAAGAAGAAGCTTCAAGAGCTGCCCATCACACGTGTGCAGTTGTCATTCATACAATTATGAAGAAAGAGAAATCATCGCACGAACCTAAACACTAAGCACAACAAGAAAGCACTGAAGCTCTATGTACTATTGCCGCTGACAGCAAATTGACAACTGCAGGACACAACAGAAGCGAGTGGTAGTGCAACTACGCCGTAGGTTGAAAGCCACTCGTGCTTTCAAAGAGAAATCATGGGAAAGTTCGTTTTTTGAACGCAGCATGACACTGCTGTTGCCCCGCCGCGGTGGCTCAGTGGTTAGAGCGCTCGACTACTGATCCGGAGTTCCCGGGTTCGAACCCGACCGCGGCGGCTGCGTTTTTATGGAGGAAAAACGCTAAGGCGCCCGTGTGCTGTGCGATGTCAGTGCACGTTAAAGATCCCCAGGTGGTCGAAATTATTCCAGAGCCCTCCACTACGGCACCTATCATTCCTTTCTTCTTTCACTCCCTCCTATATCCCTTCCCTTACAGCGCGGTTCAGGTGTCCAAAGATATATGAGACAGATACTGCGCCATTTCCTTTCCCCAAAAAAACAAATTATTATTATTATTATTATGACACTGCTGAACAATGCAGGATTCAAGAATACGAGCACCCTGCAAGCAGCACCTTCAGGTAATGAATATGTTCAAAAGTTTATGCAGCGACTCACTCTGCAAATTTGGTATTCAAAATTTTTACAAAATGCAAAAAGACGCCGTGAGCTCCATACTTTAAATCTGGATACGGAGATTGCAGCCGTCCTACTTCTTACCCGCCATCTCTCAAATAAACCAGTGCTTTTCTTAAAATCAAGAATTCCGCTTGCGTAGGACAGCACACTAAACTTACCACAATTGAAAAATAACATCACATGTACAAGCTGTGCGTCATATCATTATCGCATATGATTGATAAAAACTGTGGCACAAAAGCTACACTTCAGCAATGACAAACGCAGTTCTAAATCAGTTTATATTAAATTTTCAAATAAATCACCCAACTAAGCCAATTGTGCCCATTAAGTCCAACAGATTTCATTTGGAATCATGCAAGAAAACTGATAAAGACACGACGGAAGCTTAATTCTCTTGCCTTGTTGAATTATCCTCCTTCTACAGATGCTGGCCTCAGGATGTCAGCTGTTAACACACAATTACCTGCACTCAAATTGTTTAAAATTCTCCTCGGGACGTGTGTTACCTCCTTGAATCCACTCAGATGAATTGAGCGAAATTCCCTCATTAAAACACGTTCAGATAAGCCTGTAGACGAGGCCAACAAATGCTAGGTTAAAACAATGCCGACATTAAGACTACCGGGATGTCAGCGAGAAAACTCACCAGCATGTCGTTGGCCACGTCTTGCTGGACGAAGCCGTGGTTGATGGCGTTCTTGCAGATGTACGCGAAGAAGTCGCTGCAGGGCTGCTTGGTCTTGTCGATGACGGCGAACAGCCTGCCTGCCTCGTTGGAGCAGCAGAAGCGAGTACCAGTGCCGTTCTTCTCATCACGCTTGGCCGCCCCTTTAATGGCGAACAAGAACAGCGCGGCGGTGGTCGCTGCCAAAAAAGCTCCACAGAAGCAGCCAAGGCAGGTGCCGGCTGAGAGTTGCCCTTTGCTCCGCCAAGGTGAACTCTGGGACGCTGGGCGACCGTTGCCAAGGGGCGAAAGCAGGTATTCTTCCATCAGCTGAGGTTGTATCGTGTCTGTCTTTCACTTCTGGAAAATTCCCTCGAGGAGCGCGTGCGATTGCGTGTAGTTAGCGCCACCTTGTGCTAGGAATGGCCGGTACAAAGCTCGTGCTCCCACTGAAACTGCCCTATCTTGCCATGAGTTGCAGGAAGGCTTGTGAAGATGGCGCCTATTACCGTCATCTCTAGTATGAATAAAAGCACGTACATTCTTCTTCATAGTGTCCGAGGTGGTAGGGCTGTTTGAGGAGCGTCCTCACCTATAATTGGAGCCGTGTGCGTCGACGAAGGTGCACCATGTCAAAATCGAAAATTCCCGGCCTTAACCAACAGCCGAAAGGAACATAATGGCCAAGAAGCGACAGCTTTGGATCCTGTGTCATCTGTGGTCAAGGAAGACGTCGATAGTTTAGAGCCCGCTGCAACCCTCGTATACATGTTTGGCTGCAAATAACCAGTAAATGAGACATACATCTATGGGCGTATACATACTAAATGTAAAGATATTGTATACAGGTGCTTCTTTATTGTTAAATGGAGCGTGAAATCATCCACACCGGGCCAAGGCAGAAGTGGAGGGCAGAAGGCTCCTCCACAGCTTGGGCCCCTCAGGGGTACTACAAGAGTGATTTCAATAGAAGTTTGTTCCTCCTCTACCTCCAGAGGTAGGAGCCGAGGCAGTGACTATGTAGGAATCCTTCGTGGGGTCGCAGCATCAGCACGACTTTCGGAGCTCATGAAGCCACGCGTGATCCACTCGGTGCGAGCTGGCTGCGGGATGCGTGCTGGCTGACGACGGATGTTTTGGAAAATTTCTCGAATGTGACTACGTGATTCTGGTGTTATTTCTTAGTGGAACAAAAATGGTGCGTAATTAGAAAGCCTACTTTGCTGGTTTTGGTGCCCTTTAAGTTTGGAGACGGGCATTGTGACCGATAGGCTCGTTCCACAGTGCCCTTTCAGATGCCCCTTCATCCTGCTAGTTTGGCCTAGGCAATCAGCGTGCCGAATCTGTAGCGCGAGGTTTTACTAACCGGGTACTGAAAGAAGACCCACCAGCCCCGAAGCCGGTCCCACACGAGTACTGTGAGATCCTTTGCCACCACAAGCTAAATCGAATAATCTACCCCACCACTTAGGATGACGCAGGAAAAAGGCATAGCATGGAGGCAGCTACAGACAAGTACACACCCACATCTCAGCCTCTTACACCACATACACCCCCATAATACCCAAACACATGCCCGCTATACGGGCGACACCACTCACTGTGTCCCGCTAGTAGAGCCCGAAAATTCCAAAACCACAACCTGAGCAGTAGGAGGCCGTGCTGTCGAGATCAAACCTAGAGGACCAAAGACAGCTGATTCACGGACATAGTAAAAAGCTGAGGCCGTAGGAGCACTAGAATAAAGGAGCCTTCCCGTTCGGAAGCGTAAGCTTCTTTATTGAAAGATTCTCGTTATCACAATCATCCCCTCGAAACACATCTGTAAAGCGCTGCAAGATCGCTGAAAGACATGCCTCGAAATTCAGACCACAAAACATGAAGAACGTTAAGAAGACGCTGCAGTTTCGACATACATGACATGTTTTAAGAGGAAGAAGATATACGCGGGTCACCCAGGACGCATAGAACCGCCGGGAGGCCTTCTTCTTACGGGTTAAATATGAAGAAGACTACTTAAAATACGCTGTGCGTGAGGCTACCAACGAGGATTCGTAGCGCGAGTGCCTTTTTGCCAGTGCTCGAGTTGTCTACATGGGAAAAGCAGAATGGTCTGTTAACAACGGCCTGGTTTAATCCTTTTCAGGGCTGTGGTACGGTATACTTGTTTCTGCTCTATATTGCTTCTGTAAACGGTTCTCAGTGTTTCAGGTTCATGTGCGTCTTTATTTACTTACGAAATGAGCGTAAGTTTCCTTCCTGAGAATGGGAGCTGCGAGCATTTCATTTTGAACGTCGCGGAGAAGGCCACCTGGTTCCAGGTATCATGCAAGGGTGCTCCTTTCTAAGCTTAAGCCATGGGGTCTAACTGGAAATGCAAAGAACTGATTTTCTCTATTTTCCTTTATTTTCTCGGAAATGTGTGGACGCGCAGAATTGAAAAATCCTGTGCTTGTGTCTTTTCTGTATCCGGACTCCAATACGAAAGGATACTGTGAGTCTGATAATACGTGCATTTATTTAAGTGTGCCACAGCTGGCCGAGACTGCAGTCAGGCCTATCTGCTGAAAAAACTGGGCTGAATAAAAGTAAGCACGGAGAAAGGTAACCACATAAACATGAAAAATTGGTGCCTTAGTGAATTTTTAGCGGATATGACTACGTCCAGGTGATCTCAGGCACCTTTGTTCAAAATGACACCTTTGTCTTGTTGCCATAATAGAATCCAAGGTATATGCTCTTGTGGACAGAATAACCCGCGATAAACACGTTGTTTCGTTATTTTTGCATTATTGTCATCCACTCAAACGTCTTCTCTGGAGTGTATATGTGGTTCTTGAACACAACGCTGGGGGTTGCAACCACCATCGTGCTCTATTCATGTCCAAGGCAGGCTGCCACGTTACCATTGCACTATTCCGCTTGGAGAGAGGTGTGTTTTATCCTTTCACTCCTGCAGAAACTGAAAAGAAAGGGCTTATTTTTTCTTGAATTCACTAATTTCGTCTACGCACGGAAATTGTACCCCACTTCACAAGGCCACCTGGCAGCAACAGTACCCGGGAAAAGCCAACTTAGTTACTTAAACTGCACAGCCTTGAGCTTCTTCCACAATGGACACCATTCTTCCTTACCGCCCTGATGCTTCCGAATTTACAACTCGTTCTCAAGCCGCAACTTATGCCAAAGAATGGTGACAGCTTACCCGGTCCTTCACTTCTCACGCCCAGCAGCAGCAGCAGAAAAGCACCCGTGAACCCCCTGCACTTCCTCCCGCTTACCTTCCTGACTCTTTGGGCTGGCTCTGGGTACCCTCCTCAGGCCCAGGTCTTTCCTCCAAACTTGTTAGCAAGTACCAGGGACCCTACCGTACTCTTCAGCAGACACCCCCCGTCAATTACCTCATTGAACCCCTCACGCAATCCCCTGATCATCGTCGCCGAAGAACCGCCATTGTCCGCACGACCCCCCTCAAACCATACTAGGGCCCTGCCGTTGTCACATCGCCCTAGGCCGCCAGTATGGCGCCCTTTCGCCCGGGGGGAACTGTAAGACTGGACACGGGCTTTGGAATCTTCAGAGGATGGCGCTCAACGAAAAAGACGACGAGAAGCGCTGAACGCTCCGAAGCTCGAGCGCCGAACGCTCGGTCCCTCGTGCGTGCTCTGGACTGAACGCTGCCTCTAGTCTGTGCCTGGACTGTACGGCTGGTCGTTCGCGACGCTGTGCTTTTGAAGACGTTTCTTATTACAAGTGGTTGTACGCAAGGCATTATCGGCCGATTTGGCCAGCCGTATTCGGCTGAATAATCAAGGACGCCTCGAAGGTGTGCATCGAGAGATACCAGCTTGCTCAAAGAGCTGAGAGAAGCACGAATTATTGAAGTACTTTGTACAGCTGAGGAGAACGCTCGAAGTTTGTGTCCAAAGGATACAAGGCAACTAAATACTGTTGTGGGCTGAAAGAGAAACTGACGGCCTTAGATCGCATTATGAAAGCCTCAGATATCCTCAGCTATATGACTACCTCACTTCCTTCGCGCTTTCAAGGGTGTATAGAACCAATTACGTTCAGTGTATTTCTTAAATTTTTCTTTCTTTATACGGACTTCATTTTAGTCCCGTATTGTTAATTTAAAAAATTGCCGCCGGAAATACGCAGAGTCGTTTTGTGCATTGCCTGTATTTTCGTTTCCAATTTGTAGCGTTTTCTTCCCTTCCTGCGAACACGATAAAGACATTAATGAATCTAGAGAGCACAAAACCAACCAGCGGTTTTTTTTCAAGGTTTCTGTCTCCATCGCGATTCAATGACCTGAAACGTTTTGGATCATTTTTTTCTCGCCTGCTTTCCAGCGTTAAACATGTGTTTTGAAGCAAATACAAAAAAGCTGATGCTCCTCCTCCGAAGCAGAAGCAGCTCGCTAAAGCACCCAAAATTTTCTTTTGTTCGTGTCATTTAATTTTGGATTTTTTTTCTTGTAAAACAGCACGAACTACGACGGACAGGGACAAGGAGGACACGGGACGAGCGCAGTCGTGACAATGGACAGAGCTCGCCCCGTGTCCTTTTTGTTCTTGTCCGTCGCAGTACGGTTTCACAAGAATTCATCTGTATCACTCGCCCAAATGAACGTTCTACTTCAATTGTTTTTTTTATTCTTTTCAAAAACATTCTTTTCAGTGCATGACCTACTTAAAACCTACCGGTGCTGCACTTTCGGGTGCGTTTCGTCTGCCATTATTTAGCCACATCATTCCAAGAAGTTGGGATGTTTCACTTTACCAGATTCCCAGATTCCTCAGTTTTTGTTTATGAGCCGCTTCACATAAGCCTAGATTACTTCTTCGCCTGTCTGGATCTGCACCAAACCCTGGCCAATCCCCCACCGTGGGTATGTGCCATCGCTTCTGAGGCAACAACAACCATCGCCATGAAAAACCACTACGGCAAGTAGCCTTGCTTCATGGAGGAAAGCTTGCGCCGTGTGACTGCCTTGTGTTTGGCGGTGAAGGACGGACGCTGTGTTGTACTGGTGTCGCAGCGCTTCGCAGCCCGGAAAGTACGCAGGCCTCTGCTGCGGTGGCTTGATTTTCAGAGCTCGTATCTAAGCTTGGTTTGCTTGCTCCGGACCAGGTTTGTCTTCTCTCTCGGTCCCATTTAGGCCCCTCTTACCTTTCCCTCTCCAGGGTAGCCAACCGGAACATGTTTCTGTTCAACCACCCCGCCTTTCCTCTATTTTTTTCTGTCTCTCTCTCTCTCTCACTTGTTTACTTATATATTTAGGCCACCTAAGTATACTGCTCACAAGCAACGTATGCCGAACCCCTAGTGTGCGCATGCGCCATTTACTGTAAGCTCCATAACAACAACAATAAGCCATCCGGACCATCATGGTTAGCGATTATATTGCAGATGCAAATTTAAACTCTCCTGAAATTCAACACGGTGCCGTAGTGGAGGGCTGCGGAATAATTTTGACCCCCTGGGGATCTTTAACGTGCGATGTCAGTTCACATTAAACATCCCCAGGTGGTCGAAATAATTCCGGAGCCCTCCATTACAGCACCTCTTTCTTCCTTTCTTCTTTCACTCCCTCCTTTATCCCTTCCCTTACGGCGCGATTAAGGTGTCCGCCGAGATGTGAGACAGATACTGTGCATTTCCTTTCCCCAAACACCAATTTTCAATGCTGTCTCACGGCGACCAGAGCAAATACTCGACGCCTGAAAGGCCGAGGTCTTGCATCCACCCGAGGAGCTGGATTATAAGCGCTACTGTGCTCTGGCCGTCGTCCAGAACTGTATGCTGGTACTTCGCCATCACTTTGTGCATCATGGCCTTCCCTCCCTCCCCCCCTACCCCCCCCCCCCACACACACGCGCGCGCATTCCATCCCACTTACAGCAGACCACTTCGACCACTGGCTCAAGGACCACCTTTCAGAATATCTGCGTTCGAACGGAGAAATACGTAATCCCTCCGGAGACAGATCGACCCCTCTTCAGATGTCAGATACGTACACACACCGTTCATCCTACGACACAACGGCGGTACCATGCCTCGTCAGGCGAAAACAGTGAGGAAGGAGTCACCACTCCGATAGCTTCGGGTCATGGCTACCAGTAGGATCTGATGCAAGGCCGACGGTTCCTGCACGTTGCGCCTGCTTCAAGACTCATCACTGGATTGGCCACTCTTGATTGACCAGAGTCGCATAACAGACCCATTAGCCCTAATATCGACAGAATATTACTCGACAACACTCGCTGACAACAGCGCACGCCGCATAGTGACGTCAAATACGTGCTCAAAGCCAATAGCAGACTCATAATACAATGTCTTTCGACATGTGGTTTTGCATGTACCGAGGGCAACAGCAGGAGAATGCAAGTAGACAGGCCATGTGTGCTAACTACAGAATCACAACTGTAATCTTCCTTTACTCTCGTGCCTACAATGGCAACAATTGTTCTCAGCAGCCGCATCGCTTGTATGGTACGAAAGCTTATATTTAAATCAATAATTTGCTTTGTAGTCGCGGACATTGTTCCTTGTCTTAGCGTAATTCCGTTTTTATAGGTTCTGCACGGACATTTTTGCAGTCATCAGATTGATGAACCGAAACCAAGGCGAAATCCTGCGAGCTTTTTAAACCTCCTAACGCTAGCGACCCCAACATTATCGGCTTAATACATGCACTGGGGGCCACTATGCACATGTGAGGTCGCGCACAATGCATCCTTGAATCCATAAAAGCGGTTTCTCTCCGCACTTAACTGCATTGTTATGCATCTAGATTTTACCCAATCATTGTTTTTGGCCAGAGCCTTTCGCCGAGAAATGAACGATTTTTTTTTATTTCTGCCACCCGGGAAAAACACCTCAACGACTACGTACCTCCGTTGGAAACACTCACTCTCTGGCACATCTTCAAATATTACGGATTCAGACGAAGTACACTACCACCACCGCACCCCTCACTCCAGAGAGCTGACGCCACCGCCTGGGGCCAGCTCCATACAAACTTCTTCCGAAACATCTACCCCGAGCACATTTTCCCCTCGCGCGGCCCGCCATCCAACAGCGTGCCACCAACTATCTACCACTCGACGTGGTAGTGCACGAAATCCCACGGCATTCAACATTGCCCCACCCAGCTCCCTTCTCATAGCAACCTGCTCTACCGATCTCTAGCCTACAACATCAGCAGCGGCTTATCACGCTCGCCTGCGGGGTACTAGAATCCAATGGAGTCCTGGACTGAGGACTTGCCCACGATGACCGAGGTCCAGCTGCCCTTCTTTTGAAAGAAAATTTTTATCCCCAGCATATAGGGGGTGCCGGACTCGGGAAGATGATTGTAAGATGGTGCCCAGAATCAGGAAACGCGCTGTGTGTGAAATAAAAGGTTTGGTTTGTTTTAGGGGGTTTAACGTCCCAAAGCGACTCAGGCTATGAGGGACGCCGTAGTGAAGGGCTCCGGAATTTTCGACCACCTGGGGTTCTTTAGCGTGCACTGACATCGCACAGTACACGGGCCTTTAGAATTTCGCCTCCATCGAATGAAATAAAAGGTGAATGCGTTTTGAGCTCAGTCCACAAGCGCTTTGCTTTCCGAGATCCGCAGGTAGAGGTAAAAGTACGTAGGCGCGAAGTTTCAGCACTAGGTGTCACAACATCTGTCGCCGAAATGTGCGTTAGAGCTGGTCCCTCTTGAGTTCTTTGTTAGACTACTTTTATAGTCGTCAACGATTTGTTCTGCTTGCAGGGTGTGTTTGCAGGAAGCGAGCAAATTGTTTTATTCATGGAATTCACAGTCTCCTAAAACATCAACGTAACAATGCTCGTACAAATAACATACGATTGTCTAAACACATAAAAACCAAAATGAATATATGTGCTCTGGCGCCAGTCATGCGCCAGGAAAACAAAACAACAAAATGGCGCCATCATATTGAAAAAGAAAACGTGTTACATAACAATGTCAATAAAAAGTCTTGGCGTAGTCTACTATAAAAGTTTTCAAAAAAAAATGTGCTCGGTGAGCACAGAAATGGAGTTGCACTTTGTAAATCATTTTTACTAAATTACTAATGGACTGCTGAATTACACATTTTCATTGTGCGCCTCTGATACCATGCTCGAAACATCAAGGGGTCATTTTTCTTCCCCTCTCGTCAGCACTTAAGGGAAGTGAGAAAAATCAAGTCAAGCTGCACCACGCCTTTTTGCTGGGGCATGCTGCGATATGTTGAGACATGCTGGGACATGCTGGGCCAGAATTCTCTTTAGATGTAGGCACCGCGGCGGAACAGGTTCAGGGACTTGATGTTCAACTCTTGATGTGCGCTGATTGCTAACGGACAGCTTGGCAAGGCAGCCAAAGTGCATTCTGTTGGGAGGTCGTCGTCGTGGAGAGACTTGTGGAACCAGCGCTCTGGGGCGATCATTGCTGTCCCTCCTCCCTGCTTGGTATATCAACGGTTCTATAACGGCGCCGGCTTATTCAGGTGATGTGACGGCAGTGCAGCTGAAAAAGAAAAGATGCTCATGGAAATGCTCAATCCCAAAGAGAGAGACTGCCGAAAGAGGGCCGCTCAACCAGAATGAAAAAAACTAGCAGCGCAGGGAATACAGATTCAAAGAACGCTATGGACACAATGCCAGCCTTGTTCCCCCTATTTATGAAAGTGTTGCCAGTTGTACACTTTCATAACAAATGATTATCTATTCTGAACGAATGTTGTCCAACTTCGAGGACGTTTCAACAAACTTAAATTAAAATCGCCAGTCGTTTACCGCTGCGGTAGTATTAATCACAGGCACATGTGGGCCGATGCGGCACACTGATGCTTGTCGGAGGGTATAGAAAACCAGGGTTCGGTTAGGCGTGAGCCAGGCACGATCGTGGACCATGCACGTGTAGGATTGATTGGCGCGCATGGTGTATATCCATATAAAGGGAGGTAGAGTGTGATGAGCGGTGTGGGAGCGCGGTGTTGACGGCGCTTCAGTAGTCCGGTTCTGTAAGCCCTCATGGTGTGTGGTAGTGAGGCACACGCGTTTTAACGCGATAGCGTTAACGAGCTCGTGTCGCAGAAAATCCGGCGTCGGTGTCGACCACCTGGGGATCTTTAACGTGCACTGACATCGCACAGCACACGGGAGGATAAACGCTAAGGCGCCCGTGTGCTGTGCGATGTCAGTGCACGTTAAAGATCCCCAGGTGGTCGAAATTATTCCGGAGCCCTCCACTACAGACCTATTTGTTCCTCTCTTCTTTCACTCCCTCCTTTATCCCTTCCCTTACGGCGCGGTTCAGGTGTCCAACGATATATGAGACAGATACTGCGCCATTTCCTTTCCACCAAAAACCAATTATTATTGTCGGCGCCGTTGAAGGCGAGAGACAAATCCACAAAAAATCCTGACAAGCAACCTAGGCGGCAGGTTGGCCACCAAGGTCACGTCCCCTTGTGGCAGCATCACAACCTTCCCACCGGATTGTGAGCGAAATGACATCCATAGCAGGTGGCAGTTAAATAATGATTGTCGTGCGATGTTACTCGGGAATAGCAACCTGGGTAGCCCAAACCCCACAGGCGGCAGCACCTGCCATCACAGGGCAGTAGCGCATCGCTAACCCTCTGCACAACTGCGGCAGCAGTGGTATCAGGACTCCCAGGACCTACGAATGTCGAGCATAGAATGAGCAATTCTGCATACATGAGCATTAACTTACTAAACTTACGCGTCGTATCCTTAAAGGGAAGCTGAAGCACTTTTCGAAAAAAATGAGCTCTCTACGTCATTTTATAGTTTTTAGACCACTGAAACAGAATATCTCATTCAAAAAGAGCGGAAATAAACGCAAAAGGCTGTTTTTTAGAAGAAAACGCGCCCCCTCGCCTCAGGGCGCCGAGCGAAAGCCGCTCTTGCCCGCAATTGGTCGGGACCGTCGTGACGTCATCCACGGGGATTTCCGGCCGGCACCGACGGCGTTGCTGCGTAGCGCGTTGCTTCAGCTGGCTTTTAAGGACTACGTCTTGGAAATTACGGATAATTCAAGCGGTGTTGAACAGTTTGGACTTTCACCATGCATGTTCCAGCCATCAGCACCTTCAGAAAACGGCGGAACCAACGACGCCGCGGAGTGCGCCGGCAGCGAAAGTCAAGTCGCGACATCTTCACGTGTTGGAAATCTCGACTGGATGGATGGGTGGATGACAGCTTTTATTTCCACCGGAAATGGAGACACGTTACTACTCACCGACCCCGGCACGCAGGCCGGGAGGGCGGGGGCCGAAGCCTCCGTGGCTAAAGGCTAATACCCCTGTCACACGGGCACTTTCGATTCTCATTGAGCTCGATCTGCATCGAGATTTTCGAGCACGCTCGAAACATCCGGTGCTACACGGGCATTTTCAATGCTCATTGAGAAGTTTCCCTCATGTGTGTTAGGTGGCGCCAAATGTTCCGCCGACAGCCATAACATGGCGATGTCCGGCAACACTGGGCAGTCGGGGGCAGCGGCAGCCAAATCCGTAGCCAAATCGGTACATTGCGTATCTGCGCCAGGTTTTTGTGGCGCACCTCTGCTGCTGTGCGATGCAACCCGAGGGCCCGCAACGCCTCCGCGATTTCTGCATAGACTGCGGCGTTTCTCTTCTGGCGCCGCAAATTATTTAGGCGGTCCTGCCAGCAGTCGATGAGAGCGGCTGTCTCGCGCTCGCTCCAGTTTCCGCGCCGACGAGCAGGAGGACGCCATCTTTGTTTACACTGACGGCGAAGCTTGGAGCGTGGTGTAGAGATTATTTTCAAATGTTTGCATATAAGCAGGCATAGTACCTGAAAAATGTTCTGTATTACATTTTAATCAATTACAACGACAACAATTGTGGTTTGGTTTTGTTAACTTGTGTTTATTTTTATAGCTTCATGAGAGCGAGAGTGTTTTCGATTGTGCTTGGAACCTCAAGTACTCTTGAGGAATCGGCATCGAGTCAAGCAGGATCGAACTCGATTGCGCTTGAAAGTGGCCGTGTGACAACCGTCGATCTGCATTGAGTTCGATGAGCATTGACTCAATGAGGATCGAAAGTGCCCGTGTGACAGAGGTATATAACAAAGAGACTTTATCTCTTCGCGGCATCAGCCGCCAGGAGGATTGGCTTGTTTCTCCCGAGCGGTTTCTTCGCTGCGCAGCGAGGCTTCCCAGCTTTCTTTGCTATCAATATCTGCGTCTACTCTGGGGTAGTCGGCGCATTCCCATATTCTTTGCTTCCGGGTAACCGTGGAACCGCCGGACTGTCGGAATATGGACTAGCGCGCGCAAGCCTATTCCGAAGTCGTTGAGAACTACAGACTAAACAGGAAACTGGCGCCACCACCTAATAAGGAGCTAATAGAGAAGCGACCGCATGGCGGCGCCTGCAAGCCAGAAATTTCATTAACCCAGTATGGGCCTTTCACGTCCTACCAGGGTAACACGAAAACCAAATCTCGACTGATACGTACGTGATACGTGATACGTTTTTTTTTTATGGAGGAAAAACGCTAGAGCGCCCGTGTGCTGTGCGATGTCAGGGCACGTTAAAGATCCCCAGGTGGTCGAAATTATTCCGGAGCCCTCCACTACGGCACCTCTCTCTTCCTTTCTTCTTTCACACCCTCCTTTACCCTTCCCTTACGGCGCGTTTCAGGTGTCCAACGATATATGAGACAGATACTGCGCCATTTCCTTTCCCCCAAAAACCAATTAATATTAATATGATACGTATGTTTTGCGTAGGTGCACGCGCGTGCATATCTCTTGTGTAGGTACATGTGCAAGTGGCAATAAAAGAAGAAAAAATCGCGACGAAAGGTTGTTGTGTACCGCTGCTGCATAAAAGCCTGGCCACCAACTTCTTGTAACGCCTGTAAACATGATCTAAACCAGATCACCGGCACGCTTACACGAGTCGCGCGAGGTAAAGCATTTGTTTGTTCATTTATTTATAGTTACTTGCTTAATTACCCCCGAAGGCCTTTTAGAACTACAAAAGAATGCAAAACTGCATGATTTGGAGTGGGTGCACTGCTGTACTACAGCGCGAAGAGACAAGGCGGCCGGGAGGAAGCTCCCGTGTGCACTTTCCTTCTGTCGCATGTTCGGGCTACTGTTCAACCATGAAACTTTTGCACATACCCCCGTGGGTTGTTTTGTTTTTCATGCTGAACACGCTTTTGAAAATAATTATGGCTGCGTTTCGGAGCTCGCAGTGCTGCTCATCAAAACTAGTGTGCTGCGAGATATAGTTGCTGCTGTTGCGTATCGAGATAACGAGCAGAATTACTTGTGGCCGATAAATGCGTATTGCTGATCGACCACTTGCCGTTCTGAATCAAGGACAAACTTGTATGAATTCTGGCGCCATTGTCGATCTGCAGCCATGACCAAGCGCTCATGAATGCAAATGTTTGCTTTGTTCAAGTATACTAGGCTTATATAAACGCTTTTTTGTTCCGTTAGCTTGGTGCGGCTGCATGTGCTACGCGCTGATGGAAGATTAAGAGAATTGCTTGTGCTGCCATGAGGTGCAAGCAATCAGGACAAAGCAAAAAGGCACACAGTGCGTAACGAGCTAAAAAAAATAAGACTGTGTGCCTCAGTAAAGCATTGCTGGAAGTGGCTTTAGCTCAGCATGGATGTGAACCCGCTGGAAAAGGCAAACAGTTTACAAACAGGTAACGAAGTAATATAACGAAAAGAGAAATATTGCTGCACATATTTTGTGCAGGCAGTTTCGGCATGCTGCGTACCACAAGGTTGTCTGGTTAACGTATAAGAGGCTGTGGGAGAACACCGACGGATTCTACCACGCTGTGTGCTGAGCGCTGTTCCAAAGAAGTATCATGCCAAAACTGGTTAATACACAGGCTCCAAGCATTACACGGAACGCCGGAACTAGAGAAAGTAAACGGCGATGGCAGAAGATTACGTTGATCTGTCGTTCGCCAATGCGCGGGCCGCAGCGAAGCAAGCGCAGCCGGACGGCCGGCCGACTCTCCGTGAATGGCGTCACTTCCGCCAGTTCTCCCTCTCTGCCGTCCCCCCACCCGGCGCTTCCGGAAACGACGAGGGCGTGCCGGCGGCGGGCTTTTAAGAAGCGATTGCAGCTCTGTTTGCGGATAGAATTGGGAAAAAATTTACACACATGATTTTCAAGGTCCTTTCTTCCCAACCACAGCGTTTCATGCGATTTGAAAACTGTTTCAGCTTCCCTTTAAGGCAGAGCTGAAGTGTCCCCTCCATTTTTTTCTGGTGCACCTGCACATTCTCTTGACGTCACTTGTGACGTCGGCTATGCTGCGACCAGTCAGCACGCCACAACTACTGTCGCTCTCCCTCTCTCTCCTCAGACTACCTTTTCCAGCGAATACAAAGCGTAGCAGGACACGTAGCCTTAAGCAGCTATGGCTTTGAAGGCGAAAAATGGCCACGCTTTTCGCTCTTTCTCAATTCACAGCTTCTATGAGTGCAACAATTCTGAACGGCTGCGCGGGTGACATCACAGCAAGCAACAGACTCAACACTTGCACTCAACACGCTCAGAAACGCCATCTGAATTGTTCACGTGGGCCTTTTTCTACGTGCCCTCTGATGAAGTAACATGTTTTCAGCGTCACATGAACATAGGAGCCTTCTTTTACGATGCACTACAACACAGGCGCCGCTTTCCTGGAGATAGCAGCAAAAAGCCACTGTTCTGAAAAATCTAGCCACATGTCTTCCTAATTGCGATGAATTCCCTTCCCCTAGAACACATCAAGTGTCACTGCTTATCTACATAATGTCACTAACGTCGTGAGGGCTGGGTTCCTTGTAACCTAAAAGTTGGACCCGCGTACTCTCAGGGTAAGATGAATGACTACCCTGGTCTAATTGACGAAATTATTAACGCAATGATCAAGCAAAGCATAACTGCCACTGCACTGAACAAATAAAAATACACGCAGTATCCGATAAATAATTAGACGGGTGGGATGCAGAGGAGTAGTTTAACTTGCATCATGGTCTGGGTTAGGGCCACAGATTCAAAATCAGTAGCCGAAGTTTGCCTATCCGGTGCAGTTGCCGCGCTAGGGCAGGCACATTTAAATACATGTATTAAGCTCTTTGTCGTTTTGCTGTTAAGTTTGGTCGTTTAAAGGGGAGAATCTTTGACGCGAATGCAGAGAATATCGCTGCAAACTCTAGCCCTGTAAAAGCATGCGACTCCCCAGCGCCACCGCTGGACTTTTGCGGCTTAGCAATAACCAGCGCTGATTGCGATAACTTCGAATCTGAGCATAGCTATCAGCACCACAGGTAACGGCGAATACGCCCTCTGCGTCTGCTATCCAGATGCGCACTTTGCCATCCGGAGCTAGTAACATTACTTGTGCCATGCGTAATGGTGTCATGCGTAAAGGTGCTCATTTTGGACTGCCAGAATTATTGCTTATCAGGAAGACGGATGACCTTGCAAAGCACATCGGTAAATGACGTGGCGGTGGAGCCAAGATAACGGGATGCTCGGCGCTGACAAGGATTTAAGCCTGCGCTTGTCGCGGAAGCGTGTCGCGGGGTTCGTGTGCTTTGCGGGCAAAAAGCGTTTTGCGGCGGCTGGATAAATTGCGGTGACGTGAGCCCGAACCTGGCTGGCGCGGGACTTGCGTTTCGCTCTCGCGCGTGATACGTGGCAGTTTGCCTTGTTGCACTTGTAGACTTCATTCTTGATTGACCGTTTAATAATAATAATAATAATTGGTTTAAATGAAAAGCATTTCGCTTCATTTGCTACGCGCAGTCTCTCCATGTTTATAGGAGGTACTCAGGGAGCAAGCACCGTATACAAGATCCCTGTTCCTACATCCTAAATTCACATGCCACTGGAAACCGCCGCGGTGGCTCAGTGGTTGTAGTGCCGGGGCTGCTGCCCCGAAGTACGCCGGTTCGATCCAGGCCGCGGCCGTCGCACTTAGATTTAGGCGAAATCCTAGAGACCCGAGTACTGTGCGATCTCAGTACACATTAAAGAACTCCAGGTGGTCGAAATTATCCAGAGCCTTCCACTACGACGTCCCACATAGCCTGAGTCGCTTTGGGACGTTAAACCCCGTAAACCGTAAACCAAACATTCCATTGGGACCTTCATTTCGATTTTGTCTGAAGTAAACAAATTGTTGCGCGTCCAATATCTGCGATTTAAGGGTCGACAAAGATAGCGATCTCGCTGACAAAAAAGCTAAAGCGTGTAATAAACGTGTAACCCGCCTGTGACGAACAAGAGCCAACCGTACCAGCAAAGCAAGACTACGCGTCCTGGTACCCAAGACGCTTAGGTGAGGTAAAAGGTGCGCAATGTATGAAAAGGAGCTATGAAAGTGAAGACCTTGTGGAGATAGTGGTCACTATAAGAAAGTATGTATAGCCTACAGCAAGCAAATACAACCTATTCGATCCACGCGTTAAGTGTCATGGTTCGGTCTAACGCTAATGCTAAGTTGTATGATGATAAAAACAAGCAGCCAAAATACGGAAAAAACCATGTATACAACCAACAATTCGCACGCTGCACACCACACTCGGTCTGTAATCTGCCACGAATAAAAAGCCGCACTAATGCCTTGATTTTAATGAGGATTGAAAAGCTTTTCCGTGCGGTTAGGGTATGCCTAGAGCTGTGCATAACGAAAAAAAAAAGGGGGAATAAGAGATAGCATACTCTTCCTGGAAGGTTTATCTGGTATCTTTGGCGGTATAAAAATGCTGTAGTAATAAAGTTATTACCGGATGCTGCGCTGAAATATGTTAGATGCACTGCCCGCAATTAGTTGATTAATTGTTATTCCAGCATGACAGACCACTGCCCCTAGCCAGTCGCTGCATCTAGTATTTGGCAGTGGCGTCAGGATTTCCTCGAAGACAGTTGTGGCTAAGCCTCGTTGCAATATAGGACCGCAGCATTTCAATGCTACTATCCAGCCGCCTCAACTTTGCTCAAGACAGTTTTTGAAATTTCTATTTCTGTTTCTCCACGTTTCCAGTGCTCAATCTATTAGAATGACCGTGTTCAGTCACGTTAAACTGCAGGTATGAATGTGAATGCTAGGGTGTGAATGAATAGCTGAAATGTAAGAAACACCAGAACGAGAGCTACTTCGACACGCATTGCCTAAATAATCACGTGAAAAACGGCGATACTTGCGGCCCTTCAAGACCGGTGGTTGTGCCATTCGGTTGGCACGAAGACTTCATGTTAAGCTGTCATACCAATTAGAGAAGTAGCTTTTAGAGTCGAAAAATGCATGTATTTCGTAAGTTGCATCTCCGTTGAGTTCATTCTTATGTTACAGTTGCAGCGCGCTTCAGATCCGCGAAGTGTGAAAGATGAAAATGCAAGACGCACTCATAGTTCTAGAAGACAAGATGTCAGCGGCATTTCCGCAGCACTACAAGTGTGCTCGAGCATGGGCAGTAAAATGTCGCTGACAGGATTCGAACTATCGCCGTACTGATGGTGCAGTACTACGCGATAACATACTACTAGCTTCGCTGGAGCAAGACCTCAGTGTCCGGCGTCTGTGTCACATGCTGCCGGGGTGTGAATTAAACCAATAGAATTGGCCTCGAGCGCGATTCGAACCCGTGGCGGGGCGAACAGTTCAGCTTGGCTAGCCGCTGCATTACATCAGTATTCCTAAGCCGTAGCCTACAATGCTTTGAATGTCTATGCTAAGCTTTGACTACGCTTTGAATGTCGTCATCTTAATCAACTTTCATCCTTTTTCAAACGAAAAGGCAGCCGCCGCAGTGACTCAGTGGTTATGGCGCCCCGCTGCGGACCCTAAAGACGCGGGTTCGACCCCCACCGCTGCAGTCGTATTTCGATGGGGCCGAAATGCTAGCGGCCTGCCTGCTGTGCGATGTCAGTGCACGTTAAAGAACCCTAGGAGGTCGAAATTATCAGGAGCCCTCCTATACGGCGTCCCTCATAGCCTGAGTCGCTTCGCGACGTTAAACACCATAAACGAAACCAAACGCCAGTTGCAAAAAAAAGTCGCAGCGACGCTTTATCTGACGTGAAAGGAGCGGAAAAGCGGGAGATTTCGTCCAGCTCAGCAGGGTCGCATCCAACACAGAAAGTTCGAGCCACTGAGCGCGTGCTTGCACATTCTGATGCTTCAGCTACGTTTATCATTCCTATATATTTTTATGGCGCACATTGCCTCTTGGCATTGGAGCAGCACATTCGTCACTTGCGAAAATTTTGTGTCCTTTTAAGCAAGCAATGATTAGGCAAAAGAAATGCGCCAGCAAGGCTAAGCATTGTCCGAGGCATCGCAGTGCACCAGCGAAGACATATTCACGAAGGGCTTTCCTTAGGGCCACGCTTCAGAACCCTCTACATCTAAGTAAACATGCCTTGACAGCGGCTTAACTTGCATCGCTCAACTTCTAAACACAGTTTATTAAAGGAGCGATCCCCTTATCGGGCCTCCTTTAGAGCGTGTATCAAATTCTGTGAACGCAGGAGCGGCGATTCCTTCCAGCTACCACACCTCGCCCCTTAGCCTGAACGCGTGTATTAGCGCACAACCACCGACTGGGCGTGAATAATGCGGACAATAAAGACATCATCATTACTATCATTATTATCATTATTGTGACATTCTCCGTGAGGGGTTCTTAAGAGCGGCTCGGGTTCTCTCGGTCAATTTTCGAATACGCCTTACTGGGGAGCTTTTACCGAGGCCTCTCTCGGGGCGTCCTTTTCCTGAGGTAGGCACTACGTTACCTTCATGCTCCCTCACCACGCTCCTTAACCAGTACGCAAGCTTCACTGCACAACTTCCTCTGCACTTGCGCATAACGAGGTTCCGGTAGGAGCGTGACGCAGAGTTCACAATCGCAGAGAGAACATTCGCTGCTGCCGCTGCATTGTAAACGAGACGTTACCAGACGAACTACGTTTCACTGATAAACCATAAGGAAATAATTACTCATTTTCATCCACCGAAGCGCAGGCGTGCGGCGATAAAATAAAGTTATGCAGCTAACTCAGAAACTTCGCCATTAGAGAGAAATTCGTCCTGCTCCGGGGTTCGAACCCGGGACCACCACTACGCCGGTGCAGTCGCCTGCCAACTGAGCTAACCGAGACGGCAAGCTTATGGTAGCGCGAGAGTGAATTGATCAATACCTCTAAATGGGAACAGTATTGGTACGTGGGGCTGCGCTTGGGTGGATGTCAATGAGTAGTTACTCCCTTATTACAAACTTACTCCACCTTGGGGGCTTCCCCTAAACATTTGACCAACGCTGCCAAACCATCTAATGCATTCAAACAATACCCGGCCGTGTACAATACGTAAAACAAGAGCACATAGGCGCGTGCACCTCAAACAAAATGGAAGGTTATAGATCTTTAGTTATCTTCTTCAATTTAGAGAAATACATTTCCGTTATTAGGGGCACATTCTCGACACCAGAGCGTACAAGCGGCTCCTCGTCGCTCTAAACGTCTCCTCACCGAAGAACAACCAAGGACAATTCGACAATTAAGTGGCTCCCTTTAGCGCTTACTTGCAAGGAAGCATGAAAGGCACATCATTTGAGGTAAGGAGCCGTGTAAACTAAGGAGCGCTCTGAAATATTGCCCTTATGCCTCACGCCACTCGAGAGCCTCAGTAATTGCATTCAATCATCGACACCAAACGATAAGTGCGCAACATTCCCTCGAACTGAAACTAAACTGAAAGAAACCCACGAAACGAAATGTATTAACGGAGCGATGTATTTGGACCTGGGAAACGCTGACCACCCAGAGAAGCAATATTTATCACGAGAAAAAAAATGTAAGTCGATTTGGTTAATTGGGCCAAATGCGGATCTGTGCGCTAGCATGACCTCAATTGTCGGTTGGAGCTACGACCTACTACGTGGTACCAGGCTTCCACCTAATCATCCCAACGTCTTCCGCTTAGCTACCATGAAAGCATCATTCAAATCATGTTCTTCTAACCGCTACTGCTCATTCCGCTTAGTTCGGTGAGCTGGGGGGCGGTGCCACCTGATTAGCACCCCAGGTTCTCGCCTCGTTACCACCTGCTGCACCTTGGCAAATAAGCCATCCGTTGGGCAGGTGAGCAGTGGCGCAAGGCAGTTTCTATGGGAGGTGTTGCCATCGGTGGGACTTGGGTTGGGTTGCGACTCAGGTTGTTTTCCCGAGCAACCTGAGTCGCACGATTGAACGGGATGCCGCCTGACGGGGTGGGCAGGTTGAACACCACCCGGTGGGCAGGTGAGCAACCTCCCGCAAAACCGGCTTCAGACAAACAGACAGACAGACAAAGACACAACGCCTAAATGCGGGGAATAGACGCTATAAGTGCTAGCGCAATGAAAGTGCTTACCGCCGTTTAGGCCAGCTTCGCCAGCGGGTGACTGGTCTTTGTGGGGCGGCGCTGCACGTAAGACGGCGCCTTACTTCTGGGATAGGATTTCAAAGCCAGGAAGCTGGGATAAATATGTGCGGCCGGAGTTGAACGCGCCATTCAGGCTTTCCTGACTCTCGCTTAGGAGGGCGAAGCCACCGCTGTATAGCGCCGCTGTCAGTGCGACCGTAAAGCGACGCTCAATGCTGCCTCCGTCAACTCGCACCGCCAGCAACGGCAGTCCGGACCAAAGGGCGATGCACACCACCTTGTGTTCGAATGGCCCCGCCTCTTCGTCCTCGGTGAGTATGCACGCGTAGAACACGCCGTGCACACTGTTCCAAGCCATTGACATGCGACTGTTTGGAACGCGCAGTGCGGCTGCGACTTCCCGGAACACTGATGGACAGTCGAAGCACAGGTATGCCGCCTGATACATACGATACACCTTCCACGGGCCTAGTTTGTCGAGTGGCATCAGCCAAAGGTAAAGTTGGGCCATAGGAATCAGGCGCTCTTCTATCGAAAGGCCTGCCAGAAGGGAATCGCATACGTCTTTCCAAGCCGCAGGTGAGCCCACCATGCTTACGCTTAGCATTTGCTGCTCGCGTGGGTTCAAACGGCTGAGATGGCCACCTAGTGTCTCGATGTCGTAGGCTGTCATGACGGCAGAACGGATAATAACGTTCGATGGCAGTGGCTCTGCAGCTCTGTTCCTTCAGCGCAGCTGCATACAAAGGCACCAGAAAGTGGGCCTAAAAGTTCACTACACTGGTCGCAGAAAATGAAGCGCGCAAGCTAAATGTAAACTTCAAGCTGCACCGGCGAAAGACGTTTCCACGCTCGAGCATCTTTCTGGCTCTTTATCATGTTTTGGCGCGGGGGGGGGGGGGGGGGGGCACCTTGAAATGGGAGTCAATGACTGGCATTAAATGCTAAGTAGCATGCTGGCCATGACAAAAGAACCACCAAGAAGCTTTGCATATATCTCAGTAGAAACCATCCGCATTTGAAGCACTAAACAAAGATATGAAAGAAAAAATCATCTGTCAATTTTATTCTTTACCACGGAACATTAAAGTAGACGCAGGAAGCACGCGACGTACGGTGTGTGTGGATTTGGCTTATCAAGCAGGTAGCGTTTCCCTTCTACGCCACCGAACAGATACGATGAATTCTGAGCATAGCTTCGATGCAAAACGTTGAACTAATAGCCTTATCTCTCTCTTCCCTTTTTTTGCGTTTTTGCAGTACTGTGGGTGTGCGCACGACACCAAAATGTAATCTAGCCCAGTAGCCATCATTTACTAATATCGTCGCTATCCAATCGCCTGCGGTTGGAATGCCGAGCGCAACGACTCCACGCATACACAGGGGCGATCTTTTTTTCTTGGGGGGGGGGGGGGGGGGGGGGACATGCTCCGCTTTAAGGGCATGACGCGATAGCGTGATAGCGTTAGTGGGTTAATGCCCACACATGCGGAATTGGTCATTCTAGACTTTACATTCATAGATCCTTGGGACTCCCCATACAACTACTGGAGCAGTGACGCAGCGGTTAAGCGAGGCGCTACTGTTCTGCGATGGCAGGTGCTGCCACCGGCGGTGCTTTTGAGACCCAGACTGCTTTTTCCGATCAACCTCACGCGACTAATCAATAATTTAACTGCCAACTGTCACACCATGGCAGTTGGGATGACGCCACAAGGTCATGGGGCCTAGGTGGCCAACCTAGGTTGATCTTCGAATAATTTTTCCTGCACAATGCCGACGCTGCCGGATTTTCTGCAGAGCGTTAAAATGCGAACAGTGAGGCGCCTACATCCTCCGCTTTTAACGCGATAGCGTTAGGGAGCTGGTATCGCAGAAAATCCGCCGTCGTCGACCGTGAGCGGAAACTGCCCGAAAAATCCCCAGAGAACCAACCTAGCGTGTATGTAAGTGGGCCATCTAGGTCACGTGAGCCTGTGGCATCATCACAACCTGTTCATCGGATTGTGAACAAACAGCCGCCGTGGGTAGTGGCAGTTAATCATTGGTCGCGAGAGGCTGCTGAGAAGAGCAACCTGTATCGCACAAGTCCCACTGGTGGCAGCACCTGCCGTCGCAGGGCAGTGTCGCATCGCTTCACCGTTGCACCACTGCGCCAGGAGTGATAGGAGGACTCCCAGGGATCTATGAATGTTAGGCAGAGAATACCCACTTCTGCATACATTGGCATTAACACATTGGCTACTGCTTCACGACCTTAAGGCGGAGTTCAGGTGTCAGCTCCAATTTTTTTCAACTTATTTGCATGGTGCTCGCGCCTCAATGGTAACAAAAAGGCGATAGCGCGGCCAATGATACGATCATGGACGACCCTGGCGAGGTTTCATAAGTGAAGTAAGTAGGCGCTGCGCTGCTGTCATTTCCTTTTATCGTGATTGTACTGCAGTTTCTGTGAGATCAACATAGTTTTACCGCAGTATACGTTGGTGTTATCTATTACCCATGCTGCTGCTGCGGTTAGCATTCCGCATAATGTGACGAAGATTGTTTTTATGGTTATCTGAGGTTTGAGGTCCCAAAACGACTCAGGCTATCAGGGACGCCGTAATGAAGGGCTCCGAGCTACCTTAATTTCGACCACCTGTGGTTGTCGTAAGTGCACTGGCATCACACAGTTCACAGACTTCTAACATTTCGCCTCCATTGAAATGGTTTATGGTTTATGGGGGTTTAACGTCCCAAAGCGACTCAGGCTATGAGAGACGCCGTAGTGAAGGGCTCCGGAAATTTCGACCACCTGGGGTTCTTTAACGTGCACCGACATCGCACAGTACACGGGCCTCTAGAATTTCGCCTCCATCGAAATTCGACCATCCATAGAAATGCGACCGCCGCAGCTGAGATCAAGCCGGTGTTCTTCGGGCCAGCAGCCTAGCACCGCGATGAAAACTAATAATCGCGCAGATTTTTCTTTCGGTCATATTCTGGTTTGATGCCCGTCTTGTGACCCCGTTCGTCAAAAGATGTTAAATGAAAATTATAAAGAATTAATAAGAAATAGGACATAGTAACTAACGCGTAACAGCAAGTACTGGGAGAAAAAAAGACACCACAAACAGCATTTTTTTATTTTAATCATAGACATCAGCCGATTGTACTCTCGGAATAACACACATCGTTTCCAATATGCCGCCAAGTGCCCTGATCCAGACAGGGCCTCGACAGCCAACCTGTGCGTCATTATCCGAGCATTGATACAACAGCCGGTTTGGCCAATGTAGCATTTTTCGCACAGAAATGGGATTGCACAGACCTTGCACATAAATGGGATTGCACAAACTTCAAACTTCAATATTGGTAATGCAAGGTATGCCCGGCCAAATTTTAACAGTGTCGCGCGACCAACGGCCGGCTGGCTTGTCAGCGCCTTATGTGCAGAGCGGCGAAAGAAGCGAGAATAATCATATCTGAAACACATTCGTTTATTCTTGCTTGTTTCACTGCTCTGTGCTGTGATAAGATTTTTTGGCCATTCGCAGAATCTGAGAATTTTGGGTCTCAAAACAATGAACTTATGTGGACGCCGATGGTTGCATTCGAAAAGTTTAAGTTAGCAGTTGTCCAAAAATGCTGCAAAAACTGTGTATGAAAATGGTTGTTCTTTCTTTCGTACGAGAAATAAAAGGGGTAAGAGAAGCTGTTTTTTTTTTCAGCCAAAAATGAAAATTACGGAGGGGCAGCTCCCGCAGGCGCATGAGGTGTCTAGCAGACAACTCTTACACAAGAGGGCGCTGGCCCATTCGAAAGGTAAGAGTCACTAGAAAAAATTTCAAAGCTTTTACATCCACACATACGAAGATTGGACGATGTGCAGTGGTGAAGCCAAACACAAGCACAGTACCCTGCTGGACTTCGCTTCGGAGTCCGACATCCTAGCCCTCATCTAAACCCCTCACTTCCATCTTTAGACTTAGGTCACCTTTGTCCTCCAAGAACATTGATGAATTAATGAATGCTCAGTCTCGAGTGTCTCGCTGTGCCCATAAGGTGGCACAAAATTTAGGTTCATTTGCAGTGCATGGTCAGCTTAATTCGAAGAATAATTCAAAATAAAAACAAGCCGACGACACAAGTTTTCTATAATATACTACTTTTTTATACTCTTTTCACTTTCGTACTCTAACTAGCTACTTTTGCTTTTTCCGCTTCAAGCTCTTGAAAGCATTTAGGCGCGGTAGTATTCCAGGAACGGCAGAAGCGGCATGATGCTGAAGTAA
Source organism: Amblyomma americanum (assembly GCF_052857255.1). Classification (NCBI taxonomy): domain Eukaryota; kingdom Metazoa; phylum Arthropoda; class Arachnida; order Ixodida; family Ixodidae; genus Amblyomma; species Amblyomma americanum. The sequence goes on from NC_135505.1 coordinate 99,999,140, forward strand.
ATGCACTGAAAAAAAAAGGATTATTAGTACAAGGCTCATCTATTCGTATTCGTGAATCGGTGCATCCAGTGCATTTTGTTTTAGAACAGTGATTTCGCATAACTTGCACGTGAACCAACGCTTGCGCTACGTTTTCCTGGAAGTTGAGCTCGGGCAGAAAAATGCATTTATGTAACTTAACGGACAGTATGTCGAGCTTGCCAGGCAAGAACAAGCACATTCCATTTTTAGATGTTGCTCACATTGTAGGGTGCCAGGGATGCTGGATGTCGCATATAACGTCCGTTGTTATACTTTGTGTTTTATTGAAAAGCAGCGCAAGATTCTCTCAGTTGAGAACTTTTCTCTGCGGATACTAGAGCACACCACTGTCTCAGCGTATAAAAAATATATATTTCTCTCTTCCAATCTCCGACACACTGTGACGCCTACAAAGAATGGAATGATAGAGGAGTAGTAGTGCTACGCAACCCCTGGCAACGACAACAGCGTTTGTGATTTTTTTTCTGAAATGCAACTTCCATACCACCAAGAAAAAGGTAGTTAATATAAATAATTTCCTTCTATGCCACTTTGAACTGTTCGATGCGTTCGATAGAAACTCCTTGAAAGAAAGATATTGCTACATATCAGAAGAATGGACCATTGCCTTTAATATTTCCGTAACAGTATCTTACAATTTTCTAATATTTACAAATTATGATCGAGAATGCTGGACATGATTTACCTCACATTGCGTAAAATACCTTAATAGTTTATTGTGATAAGGTGGTGTCATCTTCATGTCGCGAGTGCAGAAGGCTAATTTCGCGTTAATAAATCTGTTCATAGCAGTGAAATAATCTGAAATTATCACAATATACTGAAAAGGACGTTTTCCATAAAAGAAGCAATTAAAACTTGAAGGTTCCCCCCTTTATAATAGCAACAAATGTATTTGCTTTGCAGCATAACATGAATAGTAACAGTGCTACTTACCCTCAGTAGATTAACCAAGTCAGAGAAGGCTTTCCACTGCAAAATAGTGCGTGCCGTTTATGAATAGCGGTCACGATTAGCATAGATTCAGTGGATGACTACGTGCAGTTCGTTTATTAGTGCAGTCATCGGCGTATCCTAACTCTTCATTGCGAGCAAAACGTTTTTGTACAATACTTACCTTGCTGACTAGAGCAGCTTTTTTCCTATTAATAAGTTAGCGTTAGAAGGGTCAACGAAAATCGTAATGACGAGCACCGTCTGTCCATATACCCAGTGGCCGGTGTCCCACCAGCCATAGCGGCAGATGCCAACGAATTTTCGTATGTTAAACTCGGATATAACAAACTTCATTTCTTACCTATTATATGAAGAACTTTTGTGTCTGGACCTCAGAGCTAATGTACTTCGTGCGTTGATCTCGGATCTAACAAACCTAAGTGTACCACCTCGGATATAACAAACGTTTGTCTTGTAAAGTGTTCAAATGATTCACCGAGGATCGCCAAAGGGTTTTTAGTAGCGATAGCTACATTACGGGTAGCATTTCGAGCCTTCAGCGTGGCGGCGCCGCCACCGCTAACGGCGCCGCCACGCTGTCACGTGGTTGGACACTTGGTGCGGAGCAGCTGCCGGTGGCGCGGCGCCGTGACTGGTCCATGCTTCCTCACGTGGTTGGTCACATGACCAGCCACGTGACTGGTCACGTGATGCGGAGCAGCTGCTGCTGCTGGCGGCGCGTTGGCGAAACCGAGCTGCAACAGCTGTGCGTATGCGCCGTGTCAAGTGGGATGAAGAAGGAACGCCCAGCGAAACGGAGCGGCAAAAGACTGACTTTGCAATTCAACTGAACAAGTTCCACTCGGCCAGCTGTGGCTATCGCATCGCTCCAGGTTTAACCAGAGCTAAACCACTGCCTTTTTTTTGAAATATTCACTCCAACCATCGCCTGCAGAAATGCTTTGCAACCTACTCGCCATGGGTCACTGATATCCATACTTTGTCCTTCGATATATCTGGAGATAACTTTTTTAACCTGTTCAGGTAGAGAAGATGAGATTGCTGCTTTTTACAGCGGCAGCTGTTAAGCATCCATTCCTGGGTTTCGCGTCGATGTATTTGCAGTGCTTGGTGTAACTGGAGGGTGAGTTTCCATGGGGGCCACTCGGAGGTCAATTACAGTGGACTGAGGAGGGTCTGACGTGAGCGGAGGAAGGCTTAACTGGTAAGTGGCTACCACCAGAATCAAACCGAGGGTGGCTACCATGGAAGGAGGAGGGTGTGGTGACAGCGGAATATTGTCGCACTGTCAACATGCGGCAGCTACTGCGAAACGCGCCGCCCGAGTAAAAGGTCATTGATGCTGCCGTGCGCCTAGATGGCATACTGGGGAGGAGAGGTAGTCAAAATGCATGTATTGGTGGAAGATTAAAAACACTCGGCAGTACTATACAGATATGAAGCCGCTTTCGTAATTACTAACTCGGTATACTGTGAAATATTATTACATTGACAGTTGTCGCTTAATCTCGAGTTACACAGTGGTAACCATCGTGTCACTTTTTTTCTTAATTTTTAGCTTACCTTTATGACGAAACAGTCCCAAGGGGACCCCTTGATATTTCGATGGGTGCTATTTAATTCTCACAAAATAACCACAAGTGAAGCATATTTAGTCAAAAAATAAAAAAATGGCGGTGGTTTAGCTCTGGTTAAACCTGGAGTGACGCGATAGCTACAGCTGCCTGAGTGGAACTTGGTCACGTGACCAACCACGTGATCAGCCACAGCGCCGCGCCGCCGGCAGCTGCTCCGCACCACGTGACCAACCACGCTGAATGGCTGCGCCGCCACGCTGAAGGCTCGAAATGCTACCGTAATGTAGCTATCGCTACAAAAACTCCTAGGTCATATTGTGGACCAGCGCAAAACGGACAACGGACCTAGGAAAGAGAAGACGACACGGGGGTCTTCTTTTTCTTAGGTCCGTTGTCCGTTTTGCGCTGGTCCACAATATGAATTACTTCCAACTTGCCCAACACGACGTACTGTCGTGTTGGGCACTCCTAGGTGACGGCACTTTATACCGCTGCGTCGCAATAGATTCTGTTCATTTCATATCAAAAGGATTTAATTCTTCTGACAGGCATCTTGCTCTAATATTGAAGCACAACTGATGGCGGCTTCCATGCAACGGGGTAAAGGCAAATATATGTTTTTCCCATAATCAAATTTTTTTAAGCAACGCTAAATATTGTGCGAAGACGAAGCTAGCAGTGGCACGGGACGGAGCGCTCGCGCTAGGCCAGCGGCCATTAAATCATGTCATTGCCATTAGTCAGCCCGTCTTATTCTTGGGCGGGTCGTCACTTAACAATATTTATCGAAGCCATATTAAACAACTAAATTCTACATTTAGATGGTTCAATGGAGGCACACTGTTCAAGTGATAGTGGCTTTGACTTTTGCAGAGATCAAGATTATTCATTTCGACGCATATGTTATGAGTATTTGCATTTTCCATATAGAAACCCACTCTTGACTGCTTTTTAGCAGCCGACTGCGACACGTATAAAAATGAAAACTTATTACAAGAGATAAAACAAATGTGTTGAATATTATGCTTCTAGAAGTGCGCAGACGACAATAAATGTCTGTACTCACTGTGAAAGGTTGTCCTTCCGTACACAGCTGCTCTATTTCATGGTTTTGGGCGCACTTGAAAACAAGAAAATCACACACGCATTCAGGTCATGCTCAGGTCAACGCTGGTTACACGATAAAATTTTGTACAATGCAATAAAAAGTGAAGCTTTCTGAAGCTTGTGTTCGTTAACAAGCTATTTAGTCAGATAAGAAATGTTGAGCCTGTGCTGGCACGTTCTAACCGCCACCTCGTCGGTGATATTGATAATGCGCATCCGCGCCGATGTTCACTAGTCAGGGTGAAAGCGCGTCAATCTTGCATGGTTTGCTAGTTGAGCACCAGAAAAACGCAAGTGTAACATTCATCATCCGAAGTATGCGAAAATAGGGAGACAATTAAGCTCCGCCTTAAGGGTATGACGCGATAGCTTTAAAGTCTCCTTTCACTTCAGCGGCCTCGGATTCTTTTCATATCACTTCGGACATATGAGCACGTTGCGGCGCAGTCCCTAGCTTTACTAGCACAGGCCATTACTAATAGGCCTGCGTATAGGGTGCCTCGATGTAGCGCTGGCATCGAGGCACCCTACGCAAGCCTATTCACTGGGACTTCCGGTGACTTTTCACAGGCCTATAGGGTGCCTCGACACTCTATTCCATTGAACCTGCTTACGCAGTTATATGCAAGTCAATAACTACAAAGAGAAAGCCAACTGAACAAAGTTTCGGATGCGATAACAACCACATGTCGTCATTTGCTAGTTTCTATGCCGGGTTGAAACAATGATTTTATTTTATTTTCACAGTGAGTCTGCAAAAAAAGTTCACAGGACAGCTAATTACCTATTGTGCTGGCAATGCAATAGCAAGAAACTGTTGGCGCCTTGACCGGAAGTGAGATCACTTCCAGTCCGGTGACGCTATTTCCCTCCAGCCAACAGGAAACACCTGTCCTGGGGACGGCCTTTCACTCCATTTATTGGGTGTATTTTATTACCGACGGAACATTTTTGTCCCTATGAGGTTTTTTCGCTGCCGAAGTTAAAAACAGGACTTGCTTTTCTACACTTACTTGCCCCAGGTCTTTGATGTCGGGAACGTTAAAGGTAACGGGTTTCCCGCAAGTGGCCTGGACCATGCCCAGGTAGTCCTCGCACGTCAGGTTGTAGAGGAATGTTGGCAGAGGGTTTCCCGTGGAGCACCATCGCACGATGAAATCGGTCCTAGCTGCAAGAAATCATCGTTTCTAGGAAAACTGCCGTGACACTCGTTTTTATCGCAGCTTTGATCTTTACTTCCTGCGCTCATCTTTAATGCGCTTTATGTTGGAGGTCTAACTTCCGTAGCCTTCATTCCACTCGTTATTTTTTTTTCTTTCAGCAGCTTGAGTAGCTTGATTCGCAAGTTTTTCGCATGGTGAGATTTGGAGTGCTTATCGAGTATTTTGTACTTTTAACAGCTCCCAAATTAAAACAACATTGTCGACGTTCCAAATGCTACTTTTGCCTGTTATCTGCGTTCTTTTCTGCCCTTGAAATTGAAGGTATGAAGAAATTACATAAGGGTGAAGCCCATTTTTATATAATGACGTTATTGTGACACTCTCTCGTGGAATACTTGACGAAGTACTTATAAGTAAAACAATTGACTCTGCCAGTCAGCTTTGCCCTTCGCTGAACCTCTCAACATGGTTTTTCGCCAAATGCCGCCGCGGTGGCTCAGTGGTTATGGTGCTCGGCTGCTGACCCGAAAGACGCGGGTTCGATCCCGGCCGCGGCGGTTGAATTTCTATGGAGGCGAAATTCTAGATGTCCATGTACTGTGCGATGTCAGTGCGCGTTAAAGAACACCAGGTGGTCAAAATTTCCGGAGTCCTCCTTTACGGCGTCTCTCATAGCCTGAGTCGCTTTGGGACGTTAAACCCCCATAAACCATAAACCGTTTTCCGCCAAATGAATTACACTCAAGAAGTAAAGATTCCTCCGTAAAAAATTCCTGCATGGTGTACATACACAAACTCTGGTTGCGCTCCTCTTCTGGAAGTGTAGATGCCACGGCATCGTTTAACAGATACGTCAGCGCTAGTACCTTGTACTCTGTGTCGAAGTTCGTGCACTGAAAAAGGGAATGATTGAGGAAAAATATTTAATTTACTCAGCTCGTGCATGTTCGAATTGAACGTTCTCAGCCTGAGATAAGGTTAGGTTATTGGCGTGCAAAGATGCAATTTTCGTTATATAAGCATAGAAAATTCTATGCCTTTTTTTCAAAGAACTCACATTTATCAGCTCACGCACACTCTCTATGTCATTCTCCTGGAAAGACAGGACGCGTATGCGACCAAAATTAAACAAATTTTCAATACATAGGTGCTCACTCCGGCCTCTTGCGGGGTTAGTTATGAAGAGAAATTGTCATAATTAGCGATAAAGAAACATGATCACTTACATTGAAAGGTGTGCAGATATCGATGGACTGGTTCTCGTAACATTGTGTCTGGCAGAAAAACGCAATTCGTCATGTGGGAGAGTATATTTGCACTCTGTATATCGGAAATGCCAATGTTCCAAAAAACAGAACAGGCAAAAGAAGACAATAGTAGCTATATTTTTCACGCTTATTTTAGCAAGCATATGTTAATTTTTTTTTGAAAACATTGATTCATAGCGCGGCGTTTAAAATGTTCAGTACTATATAGGTTATTATTCTATGCTCAATAATAAAAAACCAATGAAAGACGAAATGCCAGACCCCTAACTCAAGTATTGGTACATTTCTTGCCAAGTATTGAGGAGTTTCAAGCTTTTGCGTAGATTAAATGCGTAAATGGACATACCGCATTTGTCGTAAGAAAATCAGGCGTAGTGATGGTAAGGCAAGGAGCTGCAAGAAAAGGAACCGCATGCATATATTGTAATGCCGTAGGAGTGTCTAGGAAATACGTGCGGAATCTGTTCCAGGCAGTATCAACCCATTTATATCGACAACAACGCAAGCACAAGGAATACCCAGCATTCGACCTCCAAAAAGGCTCCAATGGGCAGTGAAGCTCCCTTAGACGTCCTGTGGATGTTTAGGACATCTATGGGACGTCCAAAGGAGCTTCACTGCCCATTGGGTCGGTTCAGAGAAGTGGGGAGCTGGGTCATTTGGTATGCATGGGCGCACACAATACAGCCAACCGGAAGGGACGCAAGCGCACAGGAAGAAAGACAGCACGACACTGGAAGATAAGAGTGGAAATCTGGAACCAGCGCTGTGCTGTACTTTCATTGTTTGCTTCCCTTGCTTGCTGAATTTGTTGTGTTATCAAGCTCTCGCTTTGCTTAAGGTCATGGGAGTTTCAGTAAAACTTGGTGCTGGGCTAGTTGGTTACTCATTCTTTGAAATGAAATTGAAGTTAGCGCTCGTAGGAAGACGACAGAAGGAGGATGACATAACAAAGAAGAACGCTTTGTTGTGTCGAAAGAAAAAATGGCACTACGAAGAAGAGCTCTTTCTTGTCCTCTGTCTCTCTGATGGTCTTCCTAATAGCGCTAACTTCAAATTCATGGAAGTTGCCACTGTGCGTGGAATGCCAAACGAGGTTATTGCTGAGAAGCCTGTAGACATGTCCTGATATGAGACGAAACTGAACTTCTATAAACAATCCTGTTAAAGAACTATATATGCATATTTAAATTGCTCGTTTTCTTCTTTGAAATGATGCGTTATATAGTCATTAAAATACATGGCTTACCACGCGGTATTCGGCTGCAACTACTAAATAATTTATCACTGAATTTCTTCAAGTGCTTTTTGTGTTTCGGTTTCATAAAAAAAAAAGACGGCTGAGACGTGCAGTTGATGTTTAGGTCACGTGAGCCACAAAAAAAAAAAATCTAAGATACAGTCGCTGATACCTAGTTTTAATTCACTACAACACTTAAGCTAGCCTGCATCAAGAGAGGGAATGACAAGAAACGACCTATAAGCAGTTATATTGCTGTTTTTTTTTTCATGCTTCACGTGCCCCAAACACTAACTTCACGTCACACCATCGTTCAGCTGATGAAAACGAAACCGAAACAACATTAAGAAGAAATGAATTATAATTTAGCGGTCGGTGTGTGAATACCACGGGGTGATCGTGTATATATACAAACGTCTAGCGCATCATTTGAATGAAGAAAGCACCCAAGCAAAAATTTGGTATCTCTGCTCCATTAAGAAGAGCAAGAAGCCTTTTGTTTATTAGGGGAATGGAGGGAGAGCTCAGTTGCCTCAGTACCATGGCGGTTATTCTTATACATGTACTTGCCTTATCGCATGACTTGCGGATATATAGGCAAGTGTGACTTCTATCTATATTGCAATCTCAAGAAGAAACAATAAAAATCATGTTGTTACAACGTGAAAAGTTGGCGCTTTTCTTGCACTATTCAAGTCTTATGTCCACTTAATAATATTAATTGGTTTTTCGGGGAAAGGAAATGGCGCAGTATCTGTCTCATATATCGTTGGACACCTGAACCGCGCCGTAAGGGAAGGGATAAGAGAGGGAGTGAAAGAAGAAAGGAAGAATTAGGTACCGTAGTGGAGGGCTCCGGAATAATTTCGACCACCTGGGGATCTTTTACGTGCACTGCACACGGGCGCCTTAGCGTTTTTCCTCCATAAAAACGCAGCCGCCGCGGTCGGGTTCGAACCCGGGAACTCCGGATCAGTAGTCGAGCGCCCTAACCACTGAGCCACCGCGGCGGATTTATGTCCACTTCGATAGTAGAGATTTTGGATAACTTACCACCGAAAGCAGTTGCCGCGCGCAGGAAAGCGGCAAACACTAACACAATGGACGTCTTGCTTCTCATGTTTCCTTGTCGACAAAGATTACTGCTCACAGGGTCTCTTAAATGCTAGCTACAATGCTTTTATACGACTCTGGCTTCCAGTGGTAGCACATGTACAGCTACAACGTCCGACAGAAATAGAAGCTTGTTAAGCACACACGTGGTCCTTGAGTTCACTGCGAAAGTAGCAGGTGCAATGTAACCGGATGAAAATTAGAGCCAATAAACTGTTTTGTCGGCGTCGGTTTATTGTTTTTTTAAAATATATTCACGATGCTGAGATGAGGCTGCGCCACGTGGCAGGATATCGCGTAAAAATATCCGCGGACTAACTGCAGCCGTCGGCTCACCCTCGTGCGTCAGTGAGCAAAAATCACGCACGTGCCCACTTCGCCGAATCGCTCTTTGAAGTGCGCTTGCCACTCCCAGTGGCAACTCCGCAATTCAAATCACTGCTGAAAACGCGTATGACTCTACCCGTGCCTTACATGAAAACGCATAACTCGAGAAAAACAAAAGAAAGATAAACAGTACGTCTGGCGCAGTATTTTGTAAATTGCATGGAGCGCTTTTAGGAAGACCATAGAGAGTGAATATATAGAGAGGACGACGCATAGGTTGGAATTCTTTGGCATTTATTGTCCCAAAGCAACTCATATGTTATGAAGGATCCCAGACGACGCAATACATTCTCAGCACGACTGCAGGATTAATTTCGCGGACAATGCGTTGTCCTGAGGAGGTCCTCTATTGATGCTGAGCAAGTCCTCACGTCCTGTTGTCCGGCCTCAGTATGTCCTCAGGACATCCTCAGATTTCCTCTGGAGGACCTTCTCGGTCTGTTTTCAGGATGTTAGATGACGATCATGCTCAGGGAATGTAGGTCTATATGCTTAATTATTGCAGGCAGTGCACTCAGGAGCTGTGAAACACCTTTGGTTTTGCTTCTTTTGTCTTTTCTAGCAAACAGATTTGGAAAAAATTTCGCCATGCTCAAAAATTGACCGGTTCGTTCACCGCATTTGTTGGTACCCACAGGTTGTTCATGCAATCCTTTCACGTACATCGGCGACTATAACTCCCAGGAGTTGAATTTTGCCGCCTCAGTGGAAAAGCTATTCATAAGAGTGGCCCAAAAATCTAAACAGTTCAACCCGATCAGAAGCATGGAGTACAGAAGACCAGATTTAAAAACCAAAGTATCATAAAATATCTCCTCAAGGCACACAATTTTTTCTGCCACAATGGTTTCCTACATTACATCGCTGTTGTACGCCAGTATCTTTTAATAAATCTGCACCTTTTAAATAACGAAAGTTGAGTGCGAGGCATAAAGCTGGTTTCATCTTAGTTCAATGCCACAATATTGTCCTGCGACAGGACGTCTGTAGGACATCTGAAGAACTTTCGTCCTTGAGTCGTCGTCCCCCAAAGTACAAACTGAGCATATATCCATGAAGACATTTCGCCGTGATGCACTCAAAAATACTCAGACTGTCCTGTTCAGGATGAGGATGTTTTGACCGTTTGAGGACTCAGGACATCTGCATGGAGTTGTCTGGGATGCCGTAGTGGAGGGTTCCGGATAATTTCGACTACCTGGGCTTTTTTACCGTGCACTGACATCGCACAGTACCGCAGGCATCTATACTCCATTTCATATATCAGGTGCAACGCTGTCAAAGCTAGCGCACTTGTTTGTGCTTCCTGCATCAGCGCCCAAAAAGTAGTGCATTCCTTGTGGTGAGCGAAACATAGTGAATCCTTTCTCTGCAGGCTTACCACATGACACATTTGTCATGAGCTTCATCAGATGGACTCTTACTGCTGACGTCACATTGTACCTTTCTCATGCTTTAGACCACTCGGCCACAGAACAAGCGCGGAGTAACACGCTTCCCTTTATTTTCCCGTCCAGACTACTACCGTACCTTTCACAGCGTTGCACCTGATGTATGTAACGGAGTATAGCATTTCGCCTCCAAAGAAATGCGACCCGCCGCGGCCTGAACAGAACTCGCGTTTTTCGGGTCATCATGTCCAGCACCATAACTACTGAACCACCGCGGCGGGCGGTACGATATGTTATCTGAAAAATAAACAGCGTAATGCGTGCGTATTCGAGGGCTCCTGCGAAATAAACGTTTGTTCAGAAATACTGCAGGCTCGTTTAAATTTGTTTTTCATAACAAATATCGGTCTGTTTCAATATTTAACTTGTAGATTGCATGAATGCCATGACGGCCTTTGTCAGACTTTCCAGGCTAACATTTTACTCTTCAGATAATGTACAGCCTTTGTCAAAAGAAGAGAGCTCAAGAGGTTTGGTTCTAAGGAGCGCAGTGGAGCTCTTGCAAACCCTCTAAGTCCTATAGCTCTCAGAGGGGTGAGAACAGGAGTTCCTTTCATCTTCAAGGGGTTTTTTAGGATAACGATCCCCATAGCATGGCTCAGAAGCCAACCTTTTTATTGGGCTCTAAACTTATGACGAAGGACTGTACTTACGAAGTGTACACATACAATAGTTGGTGCACACTCTGAACGCAGCAAGAAATTAAGTACTGGCGCCACCATCACCGGTCGGTTTTACAAGTAAAATATACTTCAGTCGACATCAATTTTTGGGCACGAATCCCAGAACCAGTTGCAGCATCATTTGGTTGAGCGAATGTCAGTGGAGGGCTCCGGAATAATTTCGACCCGGGGATCGTGCCCCGACATCGCACAGCACACGGGCACCGTGACGCATGGAAGCAGCAAAGTCATATGCATGGGAACATAGTGATTGGGACTCTGCACTGTGAGCACGAGGCCAGAGCCATAAACGTGCAGCGGGTGGAACCGAGGGAGAAAGCGCTCTGAATGCCGGCCTCAAATGCACTGCGTGACAAGATGTCCGGCAGATTATATCAGATGTCCATGCCGCCGACTGTATGGCAATGTGATGTAGGCGATAGCATTCAGCACCACACGTTATGCCGAAACTGCCGCTGAAATCCGCTTTACAGGTGGTGACTGTCCTGAAAGTTATACAGCACAGCTGCTAATGACGCCTTCGTCGAATGAGCAGCTAACGTTGAACATGGTTATGTAACCAGATCATGCTGCCACTCGCAGATCTTAAGAGTGGCGCTTGCTCCAGCACCTCTTGATGCAATCCAGCAATCACAGTGGCAAACAATGTACCCACTCTTCCCCACCTGCCACTTCCCCTTCTCTCATCTACCCTCCCCGTTTCATTTGAAAGTGGAGAGGGGGATGTATCTAATGCTAAAGCACACACACGAACAATACTTAACATCAACAGCAAAAATAGCTGTGTGATGTTTAAAGATCCCCAGCGACTTCCACTGCAGCACCTTTTGTTTCTTTCTTGTTTGGGTGTCAACCGAAATATGTGAGACAGTTACTTTCCACCAATTACTTTCCTCAAAAACCAATATTCATTTTTCCCACAACAGCTGGGATGCAACAAAGCTTACTGAGCAACAAAGCTTACTGAGTATCGTAATCCGCCTTTTTTACAAGGCTACTCTGCTCATGCGGGCCTCTTCTCCCCCAGCTCCACTGGTTGAAAAATGAAATTGCAAGCTCCTACTGCGCATGCGCAGTTCATGTTAGTGACAGGCGTATGCGACAGATGGTGACAGCCGTCAAGCACATACTTGCCACTTCGCAGGCACCGCTGGCTCCTTGTGGAACCAGATCGCGCCTGCGTCTCCCTCGCACGTTTGTTTTAAGCCAGTAGCAAACGAATTTTCGCCACTCGCCAGAGGGCGCCAAATTTTGTAAAAAAAAGGGATTATAAAGCGTTTCCCTTGGCGTTAAGCAAATACTCCCTTGCTATGCTGCGGCACAAGAACTGTACGCTCAGCATTTTACTCTTCACAGCCTCTCTATAGGCGAGACTAAAATATCGGGAGTTTAGGCACTAACTGCTCCCGCTATAATACTGGGCTCTAAATGGCGCGCATACATCAAACCACGGGTAGCAGCTACAGCACAACATTGGAGCGTCAGGTGGTAGGGGCAGGCCTGATTCGCATTGACGATAAATTTTATGCCAGACCGCCACTTCATCGACTTCTGCAGAAGTTTTTAAGAGCGTTAGTTTTTACTACTTATGTTTGTAAAGGATGCGTGTCTGCAATGGTCAAACTGACCAAAACAGTTACCACGTGACCATACTGTATCACATAGCAACAGCGGGTACATAGCACCCGCACTGATATCTTTACTTTTGATCTGTTATATATGCGTCAGTATAGCAGCTACTGAAGTGGGACCCCCCTGGAACTACCATTTGCCTAAAATTTGCGTGTCACCCATTTTTTGGAGAATCTTCGAAGTGGTGTTTAATCACTTTGCATGTTCCCGAGGATAAAATTAATCAGATGAAGCCCAAAATAAGTGTTGAATTTGCACAGACGACCTTTCTGTCCCCAAACCGTGCATTCTGAGGACCTTCAGAATTACGACTTAACAGGTTGTCGCAGGGGGTTCTGGATAGTGTCAAACGACTCGTTGAGTTGTGATGTGCACGTTTATAAAATTTATTAACTGATACAATGAGGAGATATACTGGATATGGCAAAGGTGGCTATCAATCGTAAAAGTAGTAGTGCAAAATCCATAAGGTAGATGGCGCTGCTTGTGTCTTAGAAGGGATGTTTCCAGAAACATTTGCGGATGTTTGGATTTGGTCTTCTCCACGTTTGCTGAGCACAACAATGTAAACACCTGAAGCTCCTGTAGTCAATGCTCTTAAGTCGAACACTGACAAGTGCTGGCGGAGAATTTTTTTGGCTCCGGGTCACATGTCAAGTGGGCAAATGCCCTGCTTGAGGCATCCACTGGATCATATTCATACATTCAAGAGACATCTCACACCTCATCTCTGAAGACAAGATAACCTATGGTCCTTAAGGGTAACAGACTAGATTCCAAGGGAAGGCAAGCGTCGCAGGAGGCAACGGAAACTTAGGTGGGTGGAGGAGATTAAGAAGTTTGCGGAGACAGGGTGGCTGCAGCTGGCACAGGACTGGGTTAATTTGAGAGATATGAGAGAGGCCTTTGTCCTGCAGTGGACACAGTCAGGCAGATGATTATGATGATGTAGTTTGGCCACTGAATAGACACCCCAAAAAAGACTAGAAGCCAGAAAAGAGAACTGAGGCGCTTGGAGAAAGTTTTATATAATTAGCTGTACATTCAAACAATGCTCGCATCAAAGAGCTTGACGTGTCACACAGTACAAGTGGAGACCACCGATATTGGTACTGCTCTTCAACAATCCTGGTTACAGCATCGGGAGATCAAACGTATACCACGCGGTACCAGTGTTACCACCGGTACGGCACACCCCATCAGCTACTGAAAGCATGCACATGATGAGAGGAACCAATCCTCATGGCACACAAAAGAGCCATGAGGCAATAAGCTGAACAAACAATGAGGTAACAAATAGTCTCAATGTTTGATTCCACAAAAACCAACAAAGTGGAGCTAACCTTCCAACATTACACACGGTGCTACAACATGCAAAATAATATTAAGTTTGAATCAAGGAATCTTCACACCAGTGGCTTTGACTACGAACGAAAATCAAGCAAAAAGGCCTAGTTTTCTTGTCACTCGATGGTCTACCTAAACCTCACAGGGCTGCTTGCTTCTCTCTTCGTATTGCTAGTTTTTATGTTGTTTCGGCAACAAGAGCCCAGTGTAGCTTGGGCAATTGTTGATATAGTTCTGCAATCGTTAACTCATGTTATGTGCCCCTTCCGTATCGTAGCTCTCAAAATGACCCTGCAAATGTGGCAGGTTCTCCTCTCGTAAAAGAAAGCTGCAGCTTACTTGCACTGGGTCACTATACGTCCTTGCTGCAAAATAAGCCAGTGGGATGGCACGTTTATAAGACATGCAGTAAGAGCTTCTTTTGGCCCCTTTAGCTTTGCTCACATGCATGTAAAAGCATTGTCAGACTAACCTCGATAACAACTAATTTAACACAGAACAACTTAACTAATTTAAAATAAGACTACCTTACATAAACAACTAAACGAAAACCACACATTTCACAGCATAGGCAACGCAAACACAATGAAAAAAGTGATTCTACTAGAAATGCTGCTACCTGAAAACCAGAACGCAAATGATCTTATGATACAGAGAGATTCGACGTATAACAATCCTAAGTGAACGGCCAATGGTGCTGCACGCTGCTACATCGGAAATACCAAACTGCACATCAATAACCAAATTCAAAGTGTCAGCACTCATACAGTGGCAACACTCTAAGCTGTTAAGTGTGACAGCACAATTTCATCTTAGTGTAGAATTGTGACCTCTCTGAGAAACCTTTGAAAAGAGTGACTGCGCATTTGCGTGCAGCAGAATGGCACAAAATAAATGCAATCTTAGTTCTTGAGTCGACTCCAACTTGATACAGCACTGCCTGCATGGTAGTATGTATTAGCGTCTATTCTATGTAGTGTGTATGCCATTATTTCTTTTCACTAATGGCTGCCAGAAACAGACGCTTACATACAGACAAAAGAACAACAGCCGACAGCCCTACAAGGCAACAATGGTCTGAACGCTGCCACGGGCAACCCAAATACAATGTGCTCCCCGAGAGGTTTGCTCTGAAGACTGCCACTAACAAGCATGCTCTTTGGCCTTTACTACCCAGGCCCACAGGGCCAAAACAGCAACTCCCTGCTCTGTGGTAACAGCAGCTCCAAAGAAACAAGGCTTGCTATAATCTGACCAGCTGCTTGAACCACTTCAGTTCGTGCCAGGGCACCCGCATGAACCTTCCCCGAGAACATGGCACTTGAAACAACATCCGAGCGGCGAGAGCAGCAACAACCGTTGAGTGCACAGTCCAGCCCAAAGTTCTCTCGCTTTTGTCACGCACACTCTCGCCCCAGGCATTGAGAAAAAGATGATCGTGGCACAGCCAACGCATTTGCTCGGTTCTTGCGCTCGAAGCGAGGAAGCTGATGCACACGGAAGCCACCCAATAAATTCTTCGCCTTGACACATGCCAATGCTGCTTCTACGTTGCTGCTGCTGCTGGCTGCTCTGGCACACTTGAGAAGAAACGGTTGAAGTCAATCCTGCGCACAACACATCGGAACTGAATTGGCAAAGGGCCTTTCGTGAGGGACTTACAAATAGACAAGCCAGGTTTCGTGTACATTTAGCCTTGTACATACAGCAAACACAAGATGCAACAAGGAAAAAGTTCAGCCCTCGAGAGCAACACATAAATTTTATGAACCGTTTCAGCCACTGAGGCATTCATAGCATATAGCAGTCAGAAAAGAAGCAAACACCTTTTGCACTAGTCCCATCTTTACGGTGCTAATTTCTATCACAAGGCAAATAGTCTATCTAAGACAAATTTTAAGGCACCATGAAAATTTGTTCATCCAAACAAAAGTGCCCCCCTCTCTTACCCCAAGAAAAAAAATGAACAGGCTAGGTGAGCCCATATATATGTTACATTAGAACAGTGACAAAATAAACTTTGAGAAAAAGGGTAATTGCAAATTGACTATCTACTGCACTACACGTGAAGTCGGCTGAAGAACGAGAGCATAAAACAAACTCGCGTTATCATACATGAAAACAGCATTGTTCTGGGTTTCTTTTTCAACTGCCTCTTTCTGTTCCACCGCAACCAATATCTGTTCGTTTTTCTTTATTTTTGCTTTCCCTCTGGCCACAAGTGCAATGAAGTACTCTACGAGCAAATGCACCAGGTGCCTATTCATCTGCCAGAGGCAACGTGCACACGGCGCTGACACCTGGCCATTTCTGAGCTGTGATACTACGCGTTGCGATGCCATGTCAGTTGAAAATTCGGCCAGACTTCCAGAGGCAGCGCATTGCTTCTGAAGCAGGTGCGGTGCCGAAATCTCGTATGGATAGACCTCAGTGCCGAGTGCAGGTAGGTGCGAAGGTGCCCTGCTTGTTCCACACCAGCGAGGAAGCAATGCTGCCTAAGAAAGCGCACTACCACAAGACAGCTTTCTAGCACTTCTGCGCAAAGGTGTCATCTTGTATAGGTGTTTTTTCACAGAGTTGCTGTGGTTTGCATGCGAAAGTTCATCTTAACCGAAGCAGATGCGAAACAGTCTTAAGTGAATTAGTAGTTATGTTGAGTCCAACAGGGGACCAGCCAACAGTCTTAAGTGGATTAGTAGTTGCTCTGAGTCCAATAGGAACCAGCCAAATGGCCTTAATTTATTCATCTTATCCGAGAAGTCACCTGAACGATAGTTTACCGTTTTAACATATTTTCTTTTTGATGCATACCGGGGAGCTACCATCTAAAACAATCGCTGCTGCGCCCTTCTGTGCGAGCTTGCAAGTGGCCATCAAAGTTTGAAGGAACCACCGACTTACTGGCGCAGCAGCTCAGCGAGGTTAGCCTCCCGGCCCTGGTGGATCGCCAGGCGCCCTTCCACCAGCTTCTTGCGCAGCATGCTCAGGAGGGTGTCGAACGACCGCTGGCAGTGGTTCACTCGCTCGTCGAATTTTCCGCTGTCAGCGTCATCCTAAGAAAAAGAAAAAAAAATGGCAATAGCTTAACTTAACTAACCCTGGAATTCAGCGAAAAGCAAGCACACTTCCTAAGCGTCTGAGGCTCGTCCATGGCAGCTCCGCTACATGCTCGCGACAGCCGTTCTATAGATACCCACACGACCACGAGGCTATGATGTGGTATCACACGGTCTTATGACACCCCCATCGGATGTCAGCGTGTGGCACCACATCACCGCATCGGACGTTCTTAAGGTCAAAGGTCAACCCAAAGGTCACCCAATGTCAAAGGTCAGAGGTCAACTAATGATCATGGGTCAAGGCCAGGTGTCTAGGGTTCGACACAATAACTGTACCACTTATGGTCAAACACGGCTAACGTGGTTGGGCTGAAAGTTATTCTCCGGCCTATATGAAGACTGCTTTACCTAGCGTAGTGAAGCTTTTCTCTTCAAAAACCACACACAAGCACAATGTCCACTTGCTCAGAATAAATTCAAGGCATGACAAGCTTCGCATCAGGGGTTATTTTTTTTAGCCTTGGAGGGATCACGAGCAACTTTCAAAAGGCACTGGGGATTCGATCCCAATACTTCGGTCTGAGTAGAGCAGACCAGCAGGTGAACACCATAGGCACAAAGCCACCACAGAAGGTGAAACAACTAGAGAAGAATTCGCAGGTTTTTCAGCTTTTTGGTGCTGGGTCCACTCGAATCACATGGCCATTACAAATGACCCAAATCTTGCCCAATCCAAAGATCATGTGGATACCAATATCAACATTCAGTCCACTGATGAAGGACTTTTCAGCTACGATGCAGTACAGTCTTTCACAGGAAGTAGCTCTCTGCTCCGTAATAAGAACGCACTACTAAATTACCGTAAAAACCGGAATATAGGTCGAACTTTTTTTCAAAAAACAATGGTGAAAAGTCGACCCCCGTGTTATATACCGGTCATTGGCGGAAAAACTATGAAAGTCTTGCAACAATGGGCAGCTGAAGTCAACAGCCTCCATCACCATCGCCATCAGCAGCAGTGCTGCCATTTTGCACTTCCGTAGGTGGAAAGCGGAAGCCGACGGCAATTTACCGTCGCCTTCAAGAAAACGCGATTGAGTACAGGGAAGCTCAGGGAAACCTGGCAGCACAGCGCGAATTTGGAGTATCCGAAAAGACCATTCAGTACTAGCGGAGGCACAAGCTGTGTATTACAACTTGCAGCAACCAGAAGAAAACATAGTTTCGTGGGTGGACCGCAGTGCATCCAGAATTGGAAGGAAAGGTTGCGCTGCATGCAAGATCGCTGCCTGTGAGTGCCGAATGCATCCATGTGAAAGCGGTAGAGATCGCGCGTGCCTCTAGACTCACGAGGGTGCAATTCAATGGCTCGCCATCCTGGGTGCGGTGATTCATGAAGAGGAAGGGCTTTGCTCTACGGCGCCGTACTTGCATGTGCCAGAAACAAACAACCGGGTCGATGGGTGCGCGATAATGTTAAAAAATTTGGCAGGTATACATATGAGCAGCATTTAAATGAAAATAAATACTGTCACCATTGTGCAACCTGTCGAGTCGCATTTGTTTCAAGATAACGGTGTCTTTCGGTACCTTTTCCATTGAAAAAGATTTTTTTCATTTTTAGAATTGCTTAGTTAGGGGGTCGACCTATATTCTGGTCCGACCTATAGTTTGGTTTTTACGGTACTATAGGCCAATTTCAATTTACAGCCAGAGTTCCTTTAAATGTGACAAACTTGTTAAAATATTGTCCCCAAGTGTGATCTGCAAATGGGTGCAGATGGCTGAATAAACTCTTCAGCAACTGGAATGGCAAATGGGCGTTGAGGACCATCTGTCCAGCAAAATGATGCTCAAGTAAGGCTGTTGACTGCACACAAATAACCTCCACCCCCCCCCCCCCCCCCCCCTCCCCCTTCTCGTGCTTAAATGTCACAGCAAAGAGCTCAAAGTGAAGGCTAACAAGACGCACTGACCAGAACTACGGAGGCGAACTGTAGGCACTGCTGGAGTGTCTCGTGAATGAGTCTGAACACCGGGTAGTTGGTCAGCAGGCACAGGTTGACGAAAGAGTCTGTGAGCTGTGTGTGGAGCTCCAGGACCTCATCGATGGTCTGCACCTGCAAAAGCAGAGGTGGAAACAGAGGCATTGTCAGACAGGCTTTTCAAACATACCATACACCAGTTTACAGCCTGAAAGCAGAACAAAACAGCAATGTTTGCAATACCAAGAGAGCATCCCTCAAAGTGAACAAGACACTGGAGCTGTGGCCCATTAGCACTGGTTAGAGCAAAAGGTAATCAAGCTTTCGAAACATTGAAACAGGTGTAAGTCTAGACCAGGCTGTGTAGCCTCTCTAACTAATGAACATACTAGAGGAGAGTCCCTCCATGGCGATCAGTAGCTGGAATTTGTACTGAACTGACACAGAACTGTGCCCAGAGAAACTACACATGAGGACAACCTTTAGGCACAGCATCAAAGCTGTGAACCGTGACTGGTGTGTGCTGCTACAATGATATTGAAGCTCACTTTTGCGTCCTCAATATGCATGCTACCAGCCACCTGCTAGTAGCCTGTCACAGACTGCCCCAAATGGCACGATGCACGAAATGCACGCACCTTCTGCATGCGCTCTTGGAAGGCGTGCCAGCTGGGGTCGATGACCTCGGCGGTGACAAAATACTGCAGGCTCTTGACAAAGTGCAACATGCACTGCCGCAGCCCAAACGCCGCAACCGGATAAGCGGCCGACCGCAACTTGGCTCCCTTGTCGTGCACCCAGACCCTTCGGTGAGAAAGGAAAAAACAGATGAAGATAGATTTTTAATGCCTAAGGGCACCTGTCGCTAAAGAGCTCCAAGGCACAAGGTATTTTAGTCTACTAAAGGTGGGTTTGAAGACCCGACTCCTAAGCATATTTAAGCCCCGATTAGCCGAGCCAAGAACCAGGCCAGAGGAAAGCTTGTACCCACTGTATTACCGCTGGGTACCCATCGGCACTGGGGATCAAAACTCGCAAGTCCCGCATGCAACAGACACTAGCACATTTGGCGACACACCTGGATTTGACCCATAATGAAATTCAGCACTCCAACCGCCCTTCTCTCAAAAGAAACTCGACAACAAATTCAGGAGAAGCACTGCCTCAAACGGGACATTCAAAGGCAGCAGAATCTTCGTAAGCTTGTACTAACGATCGATAAGCACTCGACACACATTCTCCTTAGCGACCAGGCAAGAACAAAGGCCACTCATAGTAGCCCAATACTCATTACAAACGGTCAAAAACAATTCTGTCTGTTTAATCTTTTCTAACTACGTACAATGCAATCCCTTGCATAACCACAACAAAATCTAGTCAACCTACCATCTTCTGCACCTCGACACAAAACGACTGGTCTCGGTGTGTTTGACAGTTTATTTTACTGTGGTTCCCTGTGTGAGGGACTAATTTTACGTCCCCGAAATAGCATATCATCATGAGCAGATATGCTTTCAAGGTTGGGATTCCCTGACGCAGAACAGATTCTTTTTTGCAGCCATTTTTACCATAAACTTCCAATGAGTAGAGCCACCTTTTCACAAACACAGATTTCAGGGATTTGCAAGGAATATCGCTTTAAAGAACACCATGCCTTGTTGAATGAGTAGGTACCTAGCTGTGTTTCATGTTACTGTTTAATGCCCTTGAAATAATGCTGATTTTGAACTGCGCTGTAATTACTCAGAAAGGTGAGGGTGAGGGCTAGTGGGTAGTCAACATGAGGATCCATAGCGCACACAATTGAGGGGACACAACACGAGCGCTAAACTTCCACTGAATGAACTTTATTTGGCACTGACAGCCTTATAAATATCACGTAAGGCACAGGTATAACTTACTAACAATGATTATCTTGTCCAAGTCATGATGTGTCAAGGGAAGAGATCAACAAAGAACAATAAAAACCACCAATCAGTGAGCAAGTTTCACGCTATCGCCCACTCCTTGAATCTAAGAAAGCTATGTCTTTCCTTGATAATAACAGCGAAGGATCACTGATACAATTTTCCAATCCCCCTTTTCCCATCGCTACAGCTTCAATTATTTCCCTTGTAATTGAAGTAATGCCTTATATTCACAGGATTTCCCACGGCCTCAAAAAGATTGCAGAGAAAATTGGTGTTAAAATTTGCAAGTCAGCCCCAGAAATATTATCCCGCATGTGTGAGAACACATGTCCAGACAAGCAGGATAGGAAGGCTTGCTCTGTACGTCATCAGAACCCCTTTGTAACTTGCACCGATAACGTTATATATAAGTTGCCGCTTTCATGTGGCAAGTTGTATATAGGGCAGACAGGCCGGTGCCTGAATAAGCGACTCAGCGAGCACCACAGAAATGTTAGAGATCAGAGGCCAGGTAATTTGGCTCGTCACTGCCGTTGTCACAAGTGCACACCTAACTTCGAGGTGTGTTCACTATTAGGAAAAAATAGCGATCAGAAAACAAGGGAAATAATTGAAGCTGCAGCAATGGAAAAAGAGGGATTGGAAAATTGTATCAGTGATCCTTCACTGTTATTATCAAGGAAAGACATTGCTTTCTTAGATTCAAGGAGTGGGCGATAGCGTGAGACTTGCTCACTGATTGGTGGTTTTTATTGTTCTTTGTTGATCTCTTCCCTTGACACATCATGACTTTGACAAGATAATCATTGTTAGTAAGTTATACCTGTACCTTACATGATCTTATAAGGCTATCAGCACCAAATAAAGTCCATTCAGTGGAAGTTTAGCGCTCGTGTTGTGTCCCCTCAGTTGTGTGCGCTATAGTTCCTCATGTAATTACTCCCCTCTCTTATGCCAATGGGCCGATGGCCACGACTGGATTTGATCAGTGACAAAATGCACCACTCCAAGTACCTTCTCTCAAGAGAGTGTCAACAAAAAGTTTAGCGAGATCAGTGTCCATAACAAATCACTCAAACACCCCAGACTCTTCGTGGATGTGTGTATGTAGTCAATAAGCGATCACAGAGTAAAAGCTACCATGCTCAACATGCACCTATCGAAAGTAAAAAAAAAAGGGGGAACACTTAAGCTCTGCCTTGAAGGGTACGACGCGATAGCGTTAATGGGTCCCATCAGCAACTCTTTTTGCCAACGCAGACATGGACACTGCTTCCGTGCTATGTGAAAGACCACGTGACATATATGCGTAATGTAGGTACAGTAATCCCTCGCTATAACGAAATCGCTTTACCTGAAATAATGCTTTATTCGAAATTTCTACAGGTCCTGACCCAAACGCATGCATTTTAAGCCGCATTACTCGAAGCGCATTACTCGAAGAGCTTGACCCGCTTAGAGTGAAATGACGACCCTTTTGCACATGTAGTGTCAAATTAATACTGCCGACAAATTAGTCGCATGCAGGCACAGGACAGGCCATGAAAATACCAATCCTACGACGGATGACCTGCCTAGTAACGGGTACCAAGCGAGTGCCGAGTGCCCCCAGCTGTTTGCAGTGGCGCGAACGGAAGCTGTCAAATTCCATGGCGCAGCATGACCGAACCGTTAATCTCGGTCGCAATCGCATCACTGGTGTCCCCCGTGATAGAATCTACACGAAAATATAGTTTTCCTGACACTTAACGATGCCACAAAATTGTGGTCTCTTGAATGCCAAAAAGTGGCCAAAAGACCGCAGGCAGAGTTGCGCCTTAGCATTCCATAGGGTGCGCTCGATGAGAAAAGTTTTACTGCTCTAAATAGCACTTCTGGCACTGAAATGTGCCAAAGAGCACAATAGAAGTGTTCCTCTGATTATAACCCATTCACACTTGTGAGTCTCAGAGTTTGCAGCACGACTGTTTTGGTTGAAAAGTGACAGTCGCAAACGGTTGCATTGGTTGAAAAGTGGCAGTTACACGCCAGTCACTCGCTGCTCGATTTTCCAGAATTGCGACTGCGAGTCGCAAACCGCTGAACCAATCAGCAAGTGAGCAGAGATTTCGGCAACGACGCCGACCGCGGACACGCCGGGCAACGAACTGAGCTGCTCCCTGGCTGCCGTAGTCGTTGCTAAGCGTAACCATTTCACGTCGGCCAAAGCAGACGAAACACTAGGTCGCGCTTGAAAAAGTGAACAACAATGTTGTCTAGCTGCTGCCTGGTCACGACTGCTGGTCGCATGCCCTCTGCCATGTGTGACGTGAGGAGCTACGTTAACATATCGGGAAAACGACTTTGGGGAAGGTGGTTTAGAAATTTGCTCGCCGCTTGCCATAGCTGGCCTGCATCGCAATAAAACGCCGCCCCTAGTTTCATTGCACTTCTGACGGTGGCAAATCAACCGATAACTTGCCGAAAACACGAAAAATCCGAGAGTCGCCAGCGGCGAGTCAGGCTTTCAACATGGCCGGTCAACACAACCATGGCGTTTCCCCGGCGATTTTCTCGAGCCGGTGATGCTCGATTTGCGCCATCAGACTAGACAAAAGGCCTGAATGCGTGGTAGGGTTATTGAATTTTGTTCCTAGACATTTGTCAACAGCGCGGACGCGACGCTGCGCTAACACCGATACTCGCACCGTAGAATTATCACAGTGTCGTCAATAATGGTGCGGCAAAAAACTCTCGTTTTGCAAACTTCACGGCTGCACACCTTGGGAAGAAATTTCCCAGTAATCATGCAAAGCCTCCAGTGCCTCAGTTTTCACGATCATGCTGCATACGAACAATGAGCGACTAATCGTTTTTTGAGCACAAAAACACAGCCTCAGACTCCAGCCACAGGATTTGCGGCTCGTTGCAGCCCGATACTTCTGTAGTCTTCCATGACCCTCTCATAAGAGCTGCCACTGCCTTCGCAATTCGAAATACCCCGAAGGTTGAATGCATGGGCGGCGACCACGGCCTTGTGCAGTGCTTGGTCAGATTAGAGCAGGGGTTGCACGCGCCCGGTAATAACTTGAAACAGCCAAAGCTCATTGCCTTTTTTGCACCTGAATAAAGCTTTGCTTCCATGAATACACTGTATTTTGGAAGTCGAGAGTTCGACGAAAACTCATCTGGTCGGGGACAAACATGTTGACGAAGAAGAAGGAGCGCCGACCAAAGAAAACAAAAAACATAAACAGACGTTTCGGCTCCCGTACGGGAGTCTTGTTCACATTGAAATGAAGCAAGCAGCTCAGTGGCATTACATATGCTTGAAACGTCTGTTTATGTTTTTTGTTTTCTTTGGTCGGCGCTCCTTCTTCGTCAACACACTGTATTTTGGCTTCCACGCAGTTACGGCACAATTAAAGCTCGACTGCTTTAGATTTTCTCGGGTGGTCGCTTATATCGAATTACCACTTCTAACTGAATAAAGTTTTGCTTCAATGAATACACTGTATTTTGGCTTCCACGCAGTTGCGGCACAATTAAAGCTCGACTGCTTTAGATTTTCTCGGGTGGTCGCGTATATCGAATTACCACTTCTAACGAATTTTTTCGCCGTCTCGCTGACTCCGTTAATAACGAGGGATTACTGTATATATACCGTATTTACACGACTGTAAGTCGACCTATTTTTCAAAATTCGAAACCAAAGCATCGCACCATAAATAAAGGCGAGCCAAACGAGATATCAGGCATGCTACAGCGTGCTGCGCGGCTCCATCGCATCGCTCTCGGTGCTGGCCTTGCGCAGCTGCTATGTCAATGTGCAGAACCGGCATCCCCACCCCGCGTGAGGCAGCCGATGGTGGCTGTCAATAAGCAGCAAACCCACACCATGACACTCCCCACACGCGGCCGCAGATTGCGTCTGCTGATAAGCGACGGCGGTCCGATAATGCATTCGTGTTTTGGTCTTAATAGGCATCGTCCAGGTTTTTTTTGTTTACTTTGAAATGTGCACTCGGCGCTCTCCTTAAGCGCCGATAGTTGATGGAAGGGTTGCTGTTCCAATCGCGGCGGCATCCCCACTCGGGACCGCAGCGGCAGAGGGGAGTGTCGGTAGCCAACGGAAGAGCCGACGCTGCTCACGCGTAGTTTCTCTTTGGCTATGACACATTCGACTACTGCCGGCCGCGTTTCGCAAGTTTTTAATGTAGTGCTTCATCATTTGTGCTCCAGGTCCAGGACCGGCGCTCGTTCATGGCAACATTCAAGATGGCTGTCATTCTTTACGCCGAAGAAACAAACTGCGCACCGTGCCGCAAGTTCGACGTTCGCAACGGGTGATACAGGTGTGGCAGCTGCAGCGAGGCAAAATTTTCAGCTGTTCCACGAGATGTCGTAATGTGGCTGTTTGCAAAGTGCGGTGTTTCGCTGCATGACGATGTTAGAATGACGAGTTGTGGGGCAGCAGCAGCGATCACAACAGCAGCGCTAGTGAGGACGATGGCGCAAGCGTGGACGAGTAGTCCAGTGACTAATACATTTTCGTTTTGGAATGTGCCCACGGGCGCTCCTACGTGCGGCAGCCGATAGTGGCTGGCGATAAGCGGAGGCAGCAGAATAGTGCTATCGCGTTCTATTATTGAAGGCCAAGTGTAAACGATCTTCAAGTTTTTTTTTTTTTCGGAAATGTGATGTGGGGGGTCGACTTACAATCGTGTAAATACGGTATATAGGACATGCGGAACAGTTCCCCTATGGAAAACCAACCAAATGGTCCCACTAGTTCATCTTATCCGAGAATTCCCCTTAACCGAGTCTGTCTTTACGGGAGTCTATTGTATTGGGTTTTATGCCCAAAAGCGACATATGGGCTGTGAGAGATGCCACCTGGGCTCTCTTAATGCGCACTGACATAGCCCAGCATGCAGGTGCCTTAACAATCTCGCCTCCATTCAAACGCAGCCGCCACGGCTGGGATTGAGCGCGGGTCTTCAGACTCAGCAGCCAAGCACCCTGACCACTGAGCCTGTCTTGGGCATTTCTTGCCCTTTTTTTTTCTGACGCACAGTTTTATGCACAGGCACAAGTCAAACTCTAGTTTAGCGACTGCTCGCATGGGCACAACTATCTCTGAATGACATTTGGTTGGTGGTATGAAAACCCTTAAAATAGACAGAGGGACACGTAAAAAGACTCACTTAGAGAGCATGCGCTCAACATGCGTGCAGTAGAAGAGATACCGGAAGACCATCTGGTAACAGCCCAGGCTCTGAAAGAACACAAACACCATGCAACAAGGGATTCAAAGACGTGCTAGGCAATGGCACCTAGCCTGGGAAAACCAGTACACAGGCAGACACATTCAACAACACAACACAGGTCTAAAGTGTTCCTCATAGCTGTTAACTGCCCACAAATGCACTCAAAACTACGAAGTGAAAAAAAAAATCATTTCGTCAAAAAACATACGGTGCCACGAGATTTCGATTCCCAGTTTTGCCCTTCAAAAATATTCAGGTCTCCTCGATTTCATCAGAATAAGGTTTAGCCGGGGATACTATTACATGAATTAAATTATAATTTCCGAAAGCCTTTTGGTAGCTCATAGACAACTGAAATACTTTGTCAATGCATCACTACGGCCACCACTAAAAGAGTAGGGACACCAAATCTTGGCTGCCTGTTCTCTCTTCTAAAGTGATGCGCAAGGTATCAGTAAATATGGATAGCCGCATGTAATCTATACATGCAATAAGTGATTAGCGATTAAATTTTTTCTATCATGATTGTTTGGTGTTTGTTTCAACAGCCAAATGCTGGCTATGACGAATAAGGAGTAGCGGTCATGCGAAGCATACAAAAACTGCGGTACGGTCACTGTTTTCTTCATATTAATGCACTCCAGCTTTTACGCACGCCTGCCCACAGAAATGAAATGATATAAAATGAACAAGCAGCGGTTTTATCACAGTTTTTGTACGCCTCACCCAACCTCAAGGAAGTCTTGTCCTGGCCACTGTTCAGCTGTTGAAATTGAAACTGAACCAACACAAGAGAAAAAATTCAAACATGAAATTCAAGTGGGTGTAGACAAATTCAACGTGTGTGGCGCGTCAAGTGTAGTAATGTCTTGAGCACCATTCCAAAGGAGAAAAACATCTTAAAAACAAAATTTTGTTGTCCATGAGCAGCAGCAGACTGTCTCAAGTGACTGCTGTTGGGGTTATGTCCTCAATATACTCTCAATTATCTTTCAGAAGCAAGTACAGTGATTCGAAAGCTGCTATATGAAAAAAATTGCACAAAGCACATTAACAACAGAAGAGAGTACTCTACCGAGGTTGTGAGGACCAGGTTGAGAGGCCATTCAACGTCGTAGTTGAGCGTAAAAGCTTCGTAACCAGTGATAGCTTCCGGAGGTGGATGCTGGTCTGCGTTTGGCAGGGTAAAAGAAAAACAAAAAAAGCACAATACAGTGAAACCTCGTTTTAGTGACCCAATAAAAATCGTAAAATAGTTTGATATAGCCGAAATTCGTAACATAAGGTGTGGGTGCAGGCTAGTTGGTAATGCATTGTAAGACGAAAAGCGCGAAAAAAACACACGGACGCAAAGAAAGACGAAGGACAAGCGCTAACTTCCAACTGACGTTAATTGGAAACATCGAAAGATATATAGGCACATGAAAGGGGGAAGACAGAAACTAACAATGACAGCAGCATACAAAAAGTCATGTCACTCATACCTGCTCAGATACATCATCTCCTTTTTTGAAAGGCTGATTGATGGCGTGCTTACGCAACCACTGCCCGCCCTATCAATCTCTAGCGCCTCTAATGTCTACCTTGTGATTTGCGAAGGATGCCGGTCGATAATTACAGATTGTGGGAAGTCTGGAGCACAATGGCCACCACCCTAATATTCACAGTCACGGCAGTGAATTGCCAAAGTTTCCCGCATTTTTTTCACATTGTTGGCATGCGTGAATGAGCGTTTCTGAGAACATGCCAACAATGTGAAAAAAATGCGGGAAACTTTGGCAATTCACTGCCGTGACTGTGAATATGATATGGGTGGCGGCCATTGTGCTCCGGACTTCCCACAATCTAATTATTGACCGGCATCCTTCGCAAATCACAAGAGAGATATTAGAGGCGCTAGAGATTGATAGGACGGACAGTGGTTGCGTAAGCACGCCATCAATCGGCCTTTCAAAAAAGGAGATGATGTATCTGAGTGGGTATGAGTGACATGACTTTTTGTATGCTGCTGTCATTGTTAGTTTCTGTCTTGCCCCCTTTCATGTGCCTATATATCTTTCGATGTTTCCAATAAACGTCAGTTGGAAGTTAGCGCTTGTCCTTCGTCTTTCTTTGCGTCCGTGTGTTTTTTTCGCGCTTTTTGTCTATCGTAACATAAAAATTTCGCCAAAGAACGGCAACTGAAAAAGACCTCTCCCATAGTTTTAGCACTGTTTTGAGTACAGTAGAACCTCGGTGATACGAACGATTGGTACGAATTTCATGATGATATGAACTCATAGAACTCCCCAGCCGGAGAGCACTGTGCACAACATACGGAATTTCGGATGTTCTGAACTTTCTCCCGCGCCACATTTGCTGATATGAACACGCGAGCCGCAATCGCACCCTCGAGCACTAAGCACAGCCCTCACATCACCGAAATCGCAATCGCTAACCGTGCGGTACACACCACGAGCAGTGAGCGGCGGTGCGAGGCCCTCACATCACCGAAATCGCGATTGCTAATCGCGCGGTACACACCGCGAGCAGTGAGTGGCAATTCGAGGCCCTCACATCTCCGAAATCGCGTGGTACGCACCGCGAGGAGTGAGCGGTGATGTGAGGGCCTCACATCGCCGAAATCACAATCCCAAATCGTGCGGTACGCACCGCGAGCAGTGAGCGGCGATGCAAGGCCCTCATATCACCAAAATCGCGATCGCTAATTGCGCGGTACACACACCGACCAGTGAGCGGCGATGCGAGGCCCTCACATCTCCGAAATCGCAAACGATAATTGCGCGGTACACACACCGACCGGTGAGCAGCGGTGCGAGGCCCTCGCATTGCTGAAATCGCAATCGCTAATCGCGCGGTACACACACCGACCAGTGAGCAACGGTGCGAGGCTCTCACATCCCCGAAATTGTGATCGCTAATCGTGCGGTACACACCGCGAGCAGTGAGTGGCGGTGCGAGGCCATCACATCGCCGAAATCGCGATCGCTAATCGTGCAGTACGCACCGCAAGTAGCGTGGCCGCACAGCCGTGAATAAATCTCATCAGCCGTAAACAGATCTGCGTGCATGCATTTTCTATGCTTCTGCACATGAATTTTGTTCGTTTGAACGATACAAAATTTCGGATGATACGAATTTTTTCACGACCCCGTGAGATTCGTATCATCGAGATTCTACTGTATTAGCGAAGTCAGCGCAGCAAATACAGGGCACCGCGAACCATACTCCAGTGCTGTTAGCACCTGCTGTTGCTTCAAGTTGCAGGATACTACAGACAGAAAGTGCATTGACACTCTCATGCTTTCTAATAGACCTGCTCGGCATGATTTGCGCCGATGTCGCCTGTACTACCCCAGAAAAATGACAGGTGATCGTTGTTACATTTCCATTTGCCTACGCCCCATTTGGCTCCGCCAGCCATGCTACCACAGCTGTGCTGTGTCCATGTTCATGAGCGTGCTTTGGTTGGCACTGTGATAACTAGTCGAGTTGCAGGTACCCTTCAATTAAATTCTCCAGATTTGCTCTGAGCCAGCAAATAAAATTTCATTACATTGAAATTACGGCAAAATTTACTCCATTACGCAGAAGCTAAAAATACACAGCGTTCTATGGACATAAGTTATGGAGATTAAAATGCTTCATTACATCGGGGATTCCGTTACGTGGAAGTCCACTACACCAATGTTTAACTGTACTTTAGGACTCACTACTTCTCTTTACAAACCTCCCCCCTTAACAAAATACAAGAACTTACCAGGTGTATCACTAGCCATAATCTTTTCCATCTGGGAAACAAGGCTGCACTCCAGGATCTGGTGCCTGCATTGGAAATGAGCAGCGCTATCTTCTCCCTCACGAATGCTCTCTCCCCCTCATCAATGCAAAGAAAAACGCTGGCCACCGTGCATGCCACAAGCAAGACAGCACTGTGCCTGCCACCACTGCAACTGCACTGCAGTTCCACTTCGAACTCTGGTGTCAGTGCCATGAACAGATAATGTTAACTGAGCGCTGCATCTCTCTTTCAGGACATTACGTCAAGCCAAAGTGAGCAAGCTACATCCACCTGTGGGCAATGTCGGTGCGCTGTCGTAAAGCCATGTCTTGGAGGAGAACAGACAAAAATTTTGCTCGTGCACTCTATCTGTCTAAGAGCGCTCAAGATATTGGTAAGCACAAATTTCCCAGTAGAATTATCCTACACCAAATAAAAATTTACATATAGCAGAATTTTCTTTCATACGTTGGTGAGAGGAAATGTCAGGCGATGAACCATATACAGTCGCCGACCGATTTTTCGGACTCAAAGGGACCTAAAAAATGGTTCGAATAATCGAACAGTCCGAAAAATAAGTGAAGTACAAAAAATCACTTTATTTAGATGAAATCAGCTTTAAAAAGTCACTGATTTTACCTTGCGACAAATTTCTCTTGCTGGCAATGATATGCGCCTGTATTTTCACCAAAGTTGTGCTTTCACTGTACACGCTAGGCAGCAAGGTCACGGCGCTTAGCTGAATACTTTCCACGCTTCTTTGACAAACCCAGCGGCACCGGCGGCGCCATGTTGTTCACAGCCAGAGTGTGCACCACACCACTCGTCAAACACAGGCAAAGACAAGACACTTTTCGCTCAAAGCGGTGGAACCGCCGGATGCAATCACAAAATGCAGAACGGATGTAACTTCGCGAAGACGGAGCGCCACTCGACTCGGTCGGCGCTGTCAGAGAAACCCAAGTGACGAAACGGCGAATGGCGAACTTTACCCGCCGTGGTGGCTCAGTGGTTAGGGCGCTCGACTACTGATCCGGAGTCCCTGGGTTCGAACCCGACTGCGGCGGCAGCGTTTCGATGGAAGCGAAACGGCGAAACTCAAAGGCGCCTGTGTGCTGTGTGACATGTCAGTGCACATTAAAGATCCCCAGATGGTCGAAATTATTACGGAGAACTACAGCACCTCTTTCTTCTTTCACTCCCTCCTTTATTCCTTCCCTTATGGCGATAACCGCCGGCGACAACGTCGGCAACAAAAGCAAGTTGACAGCAATGACAATCCGACTGCCACCTCGAAGTGGCAGAGATCGCAGGGACCTCTACTTGCAAAAATGAAGTACCGAAAGTATGTCAAGCCAATCCTACTGCAGAGTAAATCCACCTCAATCCAAGATGGCGCCTTTTGCACCGGCGAAAAGACGATAAGATGGCCGATTTTGGCCCGCAGGCGACTGAAATTAGTCCGGAAAATCGAACTTTCGAACTTTTAAAGTCCGAAATATCCGTTGCGAATATGTATGCGCTTCTATGGGGTGACTGACGGTGCCTCATCGAAGTCCGAAATATCCTACAAGTCCGAATTATTGGAGACCGAATTACCCGTCAGCTACTGTATGTGGTAATATCTTACATAAGGTGAACAAGTTACGCATTAAACAGAACAAATATGCTACCCAAAATATGGCATCCACACGCACTTTAAATCAACTTCCTTAGAATTGGGATGCAAGTATTGAGGGGTCGACCTCCATGTGGAGCTGAACCATCTCGGGGTCCAAGGTAGTTTCAGCCGAGCTGCAGGTAGTATGCGCTCTGTGTCCATGCCCGTTGCAGGCAGGCTGCATGAAGCTCTATGCATCAACTTTATTTGCATAATACGAACTACTCATTTCAGCCTGCTCGCTCGTGCCGACAGTCAGTCACTTTCTGGTCAAGTGGGAAATTACGCGACAGCAAGCCCCCGGTAACTTATGAAGTGTGCATTGCACTGCAACCCGAAACAGTTTGCCGCATGCCAGGCAGTGAGTCGGCCCGCATGCTTGCACCCAAGTTTGGAAAGCTGTTTCTTTGAGCTACGCACACGCCGTAATGCCATTCCGCAGGAAATTAAACAACTAAGAATGCGCTACAGACGATGAGGGCCGTGAGCAGGGGGTATCGAGTTATATTCGGAGTCGACTTATACAAGGCAAAATAGCGTAGTTCATGCATGTTGTGAGAACTGTACTTTCTGGCCTCATTGTCAATAACGAAGACGGTCCCCATTATAAGCAGTACTTATTAATCAACTTGGGTGTGCACAAGCATCCATGTGCGTCCTAATGACAGCAATGTGACATCTCATCTCAATGGAATTTCAAAAAAATAAAAAAGTCAGCACTATAACTTTGGAGATCCTGTATTCAAACCTCAAGACCGGTACTTCCTTTGAATCTGCTCGGTTGTGTACACATGAGCAACTAGAGTGGCACGGCCGAAGAAAACCAAACAGCAGCCGCATCCTTCAGGCATATTTAGCACTTTTGCACTGATAAGAAGTGCAAGAGGGTTGAACGAAAAAGCCTTTTTTTTTTTTCTTTACAGGGCATGCAGTACTGAGCGAGCATGGTAATCCCTGTTCACTGCTGAAACCTCACCGCATGTTCTCTCCCTTGAGTTGGAAGTCGCAGCCATACTTATTTGGATTGCGCGGGCACTACTTACACTGTCCCTATCTTTTCAACCCGCATCTTATTAGCCACAGACTTGAGTAAAATTTCCTGCCAATATTCCATTCAGCGTTACATGATGCAGAGGTACCTTGGCCTGAGCAGAATATGATGCAACTGGTGCAACAATTACATCAGTGTTCCCTTTCCAGCCGGCAATTCTTAGGTGAGAATAAAATGCACAAGCGATCATGCGATGGGACATGACAATGTCAGCAGTACTGGTTGTCCATTCCACTGACCGCCTTCCCATTGTAGCTTTGAAGTTGATTTTGCCGTTACCATTTCGTTCAGCAGCACCCACCGGAGTGTGCTACATGCACACATGCATACACGCCGAGAAACCACCGGTTTTTTTTTTCGCCGCAAGAGGCCTGTACTGCTACTGCAGTAGAAAAAAAGAACTGGACCCAATGTGGCCGATGGCTGACAGGGGCAACCCACTTGACACAGTCCTTGTAGCGGTCGTTGCTGACGGAGCTCGTGGAGAGGGACAGTTGGAGCAGGAGCTCCAGGCGGGTGGGCACGATGTCGTCGATGTTTTGGCTCAGCTCCTCTTCCGCCATGTCCATGAATTGGACCACGAAGTCACCCTGGTCCATCAGGAAGAAGTGCTTCACCGACCTGCCAGGAAGACGACAAATTCAGGCAGGACAGGGGCTCGGCTTTAGCAGCAGAGACATAACACAAGGTGAATTTCTACAAAAACACTTTCTTTCACGCTTTCGGTGCCTCGACGGTGTCGACTAAGTCATTCCTGTGCTTTCACTTGATGACCACCTCCAGCTTAGGCAATACCGTATTTACTCGCGTAAATTGCGCACCCCTATTTTATTACCCGGTTTAAAAGAAAAAAAAAATTAACTCGCACACCTTATGCCCCCAGCTGCACCAGACCACCGGAATGCATGCAAGTGCACGCAAGGCAGGCTTGGGAAGATCAGCACGGCTGCGTCGCTATATGTGCGGCTGCGAAAGGTGCGATTTAAAGTAAACCTTTTTTTTTTGGCCAGCGAGGGGTGAAGTTGCGGGGTCGAAGTATAGGCGGCAATATACAGAGTATATTGCACATTATGGCCTTTGTAGAGATTTTTAGGACGTGTTAGCAAAATGTTTGTGAAATTTGCACACCCCCCTTTTGAAGCAATATATTAACGAAAAAAAGTGGGCAAATTAAACAAGTAAATACGGTACACTTGATGCGTATGGCATAAAACATATGGTTCGGATAAACTGGAATTTGGAAATATGAGACTTGGAGTTAACATAACTCAAAAGTAACTGGCTTTCTTGTTGAGACCCACATAGGCTATTTGAGTGCGAAAAAAAAATTTTTTTCTTGACCACAAATTTAACAAGACTCCACACTTATGGGCTTTCTTGTTGAGACCCGCACGGACTGTTTTAAGCGGAGAAAAATTTTTTTTTTTAACAGAAATGACAAGCAGTGCTTGATAGGACCAACGGGAAAAAAAGAAAATAGAAAATGAAAACGTCCTTGCAATTTGCTGCGCCGCGAAGGGGCAAGGCTCCCCGAGTCAGTTCCTACCTGAGGCGTCCCATGAGGTCCACCTTGTCCATGAGCAGGTTGAGCAGCATGCGGCTGGCCTTGTGGTACACCTCGTCGATCTTGTCCGAATATTCCCGCTCGACCGGGGAGTAGCAGAGCCGGTCATCTCCACTTCCGCACAAAGTGGGTCGCTGGCCTGCGCACACACATATGCGGGCCTGATTCTAACCACCACTGGCTACTACCACAACAAACCAGGACAGTAAGGGCAAACACAAATTAATTAGCAGAAAACTTTCCCAACTGTTCTTTCCTAGCTAGTTTTCTTCCAAACAAGATACTGCCCAGGCACACTCAAGCATCCCATTGTATGTACAATTAAACAGTCAAACTCCATCAGAGTACTTTCACTCAGAATGTTTTAAATGTGCCAAAAATTATGCACAACACACACACACACACAAAAAAAGGATGCAGAAATGGAAACTCTGCTAGGTGATCATAACGAAAGTGCTTGAGCAGCTTGAGGGGAAGATGCAAACACTGGCACTAAGTGGCAGCCAGAAAGACAACTGTCTCTGCACAGCTCTTGCACAAAAGAGGATCTCACACAAGCTAGAACCTTACCAAATTCGAACATTAATCATAAGCTTGAATCTTACCAAGCACAACCGGTGGCCGAATACAGCCCGACAATAAATCAATTTACAGAAACCTTGTGTCCCACACAATAAACGTACCTAGATACAACACTGACACGCGTGAATATCATGGGGTGGCTAAAATATTCGCACCATCCAAAATGAACGAAATCCATACCCAGGAGCACAGGAAATACATTCACGCAGACCTGTTTGCGGCCGACAGGATTTATTTATGGCTGTGCGCCATGCTCACTTCTCGTGGTGCCTGCCACGTGTTATCAACATGACGCAGTGCTTAGTGCTCTGGTCGAAGGGCAGTGGCAGGCGAGACATCTCTTAAAAAAAATGTGCACGGCCTGGCAGGGAGGGATGCTTGTGTGACCTGCACTCGAGGTCAGACTCACCGCACTGGAGGATGACGTTCTGGTATTTGCCCGTGGCAAAGATGCGGTCCTTGATGGGCTTCATAAAGGAGGGGACCATGTCGGGACGCAGCGTGTACCTGCTGTTCCAGTAGCTGGCGCCACGCGTTCGTCAAGGAGGAGACACACAAAGCGGAGACGGCGACAGTTCACATATGCCAGGAGACACAAAGACCACAGCAAGACACAACACGTACAGCTATCTCCGACATAAAAAGGAATAGACAGTTTCCAAAAAAGAACAAATTCTATTACTACCACAATGAGGAACATGAATATGTCTCATGGTGAAAATGTCTTTTAAGTTTTATCTGACCTGTTGTCCAGAAGTAAGCTATTTATAACAAAGAGAAAAAAATGCGCTTTTAAATAATGGTTATGAAGGAATGGGTCAAATGGGAATAATGCATTCTCTTTCATATTGCGGCTACGTGTAGGCAGACCACTTATTATAAGAAATT
Organism: Amblyomma americanum; assembly: GCF_052857255.1. Classification (NCBI taxonomy): domain Eukaryota; kingdom Metazoa; phylum Arthropoda; class Arachnida; order Ixodida; family Ixodidae; genus Amblyomma; species Amblyomma americanum. Next base: position 100,034,836 of record NC_135505.1, read on the forward strand.
CAATCACAACAACAAGAAAGCTTCAGTGCCAACTCATTTATAAAATGCACTCCAGGGTTTGACTAGCACTTGAAACATACACACGCACTTTCGCAGTCCCGTTCACCATCTAAGTGTAATGTACAACAATGAAAACTCTCATACCTCATTTTTTCTTAACAAAATTCAGAGATGATGTGGTATGTGGTGCTTTGGAGCTTAATGTCTAAAGGTGAACATAGGCTGTGAAGGAGTCAGTCCATAGTGGATGGCTCCAGATTAGATTAGACCACCAGGTTTTTTTTTTTTTAAAGTGCAAAGACATCACACTGCACAAAGGCTAGAGAAAAAAAGAAGAATCTCAAGTTAGACCAGTGTGCAACCAACCTCCATGCAGCGAATTCCTTGATATTACAAAGTTTCTCAATCCCCCAGTGCTGTCCCCATTTAAGTGTGTGTATTCATGAACTCCATGTAACGGAAGTATTGTGGCAGTTGACCTTCATATATGTAATGAACTCATTATGGCAACAATAGCTAGATATAACTTAACTCTACCACCAAGCTCTGGCTACATTCAGAACCGGTACACAGAATTCCCCCATGACAATAATGTAGCCCGATGCTGAAGTTTTTTTTGTTACCTAAAAAAGAAGCTAACATGAGACAAAATTGTAAGCACAAGAATTTGACACCTTTGGCTTGTCTGATATAGCCAAACCATTTACTGTTGTGATTGGTCAGCAGAGTAATGCAAGACGCCATGGACTATGACCCATAGTTACCAACGCCTGTTTTTTAATGATGACGATAGTGAACTTTTATGCCACAAGGGCATCTGTGGCCAAAGAGTGCCATGGCACTAGGCATTTTCGTTTTGCTCAAGGTGGGGTCGAAGACCCATTTCCCAAGCATTTCAACCTGAATAAGCTGAGCACCAAGCCAGGGGAAGCTTGTACCCATTGCATCACCAGTGGGTAGCCGGCCGCACTGGGGACTGAACCCCGCACATCCCACATGCGAGGCTGAAGGTGGGGTCAATTCAGTAGAAGAAAAATACCTTGAGCCATGGAGCTTTTTGGCTACAGATGAACTTGCGTCATAAAAATCCATCATATCAGCATCAATTTCACTACCGCCTTTTTTCCTCCTCCACTGTGTTCCGCGCTTGGTTACGACGAGGCACGCCGCACAACCCAAGGAACGACGCCTAAGAGCTACACTTTACAGAAAACTCTTCTGAATGCATTAGAATCTAAGATATGAATCTCACGGAGTCACAAAAATAATCATATCATCTGAAATTTCGTATCAACCAAACAAGCAAATATGTATACAGAAGCATGGGAAATTATCGATGCAGGTCTGTTCACGGCTGACGAGATTTGTTTACACCCACGCGGCCACATCTCACTAGTGCTTGGGGTGCACACAACTGGCAAATGCAACATTGACAATGTATGGGCCACGCACCACAACTCAGTACTCATGGCACGCACCGCATTACTAGCGATGGCAGCGTCATCAATGTACTGGAAACAATTATCAAGAATGCGGTCACGGCTCCCGAATTTGAATCCTCTGCAGCGGTGCGGAAGAGTGCTTGGAACATCCGAATACTGCACACAGCGCACTCTAGCAGAGAAATTTTATAAATTCGTATCACCCAGAAATTCATATCAGCTGTGTTCATGTCAACGAGATTGTACTACTGTGCCAGACAGCACTTGACCTTCTATTTTCCTGTAAGAGCGAAATTTCCTTTAAGGCCTTGCTCATTCTCAAACTAGGCCCGACAGTTGACTCCAAAAGCACACGCAAGAGAAGGATACTTGTCGCTGCTGTCGATGGACATGTCCTCCTTCTTGATCAGGGTCTTGTCTCCCACAAGGAACTGCGCAAGACAGAAGATGTTGGTTTTTTTTTTTTTAGATGCCAAAGCAATTGAGAAAATTCAGTATCTGCCACACTGGCCCCCCCACTCCCCTTTTTGTTGAGACTGAAAAAAAAGATCAACTGCACAAAAGGTATGAAAGACGGCACCGTCAGCTCAGAGGAAGCAGGAAATACCATAAAGGTGTGTATCAGTGTCGATGGTAATGGCTTCCGCTAATCAAATAAACATTTCCACATCTAAGCTTCCTTTTGAAAACATTCATTAATACTTCTTCACAATGTGGGTCACAAAATGGTCACAAATTGCAGTAAAACCAAGTCAACTGCAATCTTCTTAATGAACGAGCATGCAAAATCTGGTGAGACCGATTCACGTCCAGCGGGAAACTTTCTATCAGATCCACAATCATAGAAGCCAATAAAAAAAAGTAATAAAATTCTCTTTCATTGCGCACAAACACATATTACTGTACACATGCTGGTAACGGCCATACTTATACAGGCGCCAGGTATAAAGCGTCAGACTATATGGGGCAATAAGGCAGTTTCCCCAGACTATGGCTTCAAAATTAAACTGTGAAATTCCGCTTTAGGATGAAACCCCGCCAAAATTGCAGAAAAAAAAGTGCGGCCCTTAACTGCAGGTTATGAAGTCAGAACGTCGGACCAATGCGACAACGTTAAATAAAAAGTAAACCTGTTGGCTCAATCATCTAGCATCAGGATATTTCACTTGTCTACTTTGCAGACAATTATACTTCACTATCATTCATATTTATAGAACCCACTCTGGTGGGGTCTTTGGCAGGGGGGGGGAAGCAGCTTTACCATGAAACAAAACCTCGGCATTCATGGTGGGTGAACAGCGCAACAAAGGCGGGACAGAGGCAAGACAAGCGCTGACTAGTAACTGAGTTTATTGAAGAACGAAAAGTGGTAATATGTAGTGAACGCCAACAATCAAATATAACAACAGAAAAACCGACAAAAGGGTAAACAACCTATGCCACGTGCAAGTCAAGATATTCCATTTCCTTGTCACTTTATGTAACGGAAGGATCGCTGTGGCATTTTTCTCCAAGATTATGGATGAGATATGCTTCCATGATTTCGCGTGTCGCCTTGTTCTTATGGTAGAACAGCAGTGCTGTCTTCTTGTACAACGGTTCGCATTTGCATTGTTTGCAGCGAAACTTTTTCCTACGAACCCGGCCATCTTTTTCTGGTTTTCTTTCATGTTCTTTTTCGTGTTTGCACCTACAACTAGCACAATGAGCGGCAACATGGCAAAGAGGGTCATTTTTTATTGCACATTCATGCCGCCTCTTATTCAGGCATCTGCCTGTTTGTCCAACATAGGCGGCACCGCACTTAAAAGGGTATCAGGTATACCACGTTTTCTTTGCAGACAGCAGGGGACGACACATGCCGTAAATGGCAACTGACCTTCTTTGTTGGTTGCGCCTGCGAAACTTGTTTGCACATGGCACCCAGTTTGCTAGGGGCAGAAAATATGACATCGACGTCGTACCTGCTTGCAACCTTCTTGAGGCCGTGCGACATGCCATGCTTGTAAAGGACTACAGCCAGTCTTCTTTTCTCTCATTGGAGTGATGGCTCTTAACACTTTTAAGCAGCTTTTCCGAAGCCGTAGAGATGACATGATCTGGGTAACCCTTAGCGCGTAATCTGCACACTTGAGCAGTAATGCCGCCAGCAATACTTTCGTGACGCGACTTTTTCAGAGCAGATTTCAGGCACGATATGGCTATGCCTACTTTGACTAGCTTGGAGTGACCGATGAAAAGTTCAACAACGGTTTTGCAGACCTCGCTCAATAACTCCAGCAAACATGTTCACATTCGATAAACAAAGCCACATCTAAAAACTGAAGCTAATTATCACTGGGATTCTTCGTTATGAACTTGAGGCCATGTCTATCATTTTTGAAAACCTTCAAAACATCAACCAGACTTTTTGGGAAGCTGCCTGCACGGATGATCACCAAGTAGTCATCTACGTACTTGAAAATACGAGTCACCAAGTCTTTTGACGCATTGTTTATGCCAGTGTCAACACCGCTAAGGAAGACATCAGCCAGAATCGGTGCAACTCTAGATCCGATGCAAACACCGGCTGCTTGTACATATGATGATCCTTGCCATTCCACCACTGTCGCAGACAACTAAAATGACAGAATTTCTAAAAAAGCTTTCAATGGATACTCCGCATTGGTCAATAAAGGCACATTCACCGTTATCCTAAGTAATGCACCTCTTCGCAGCATTCATCAGTTCACGGTGTGGCAAAGAATAATATAAGCCCACCACGTCTATGCTGAACAACGAGCAGGTTCCCGGATTATCTAGTTTGAGGTAATCCACCAGGCTTCAGAATTTGGTATCAAAGACGGGTCGTGCACAACCAAGGAGGCCAGGTGTTTTTGAAGGTAGCCCAACACAGCATACTGCCATGTGTCACGTTCAAAAACTAAAGAGCTGAAAGGGATACCCGGTTTGTGTGTTTTTACTTGCACATGGCATAGGTTGTTTACCCCCTTTTGTCGGTTTTTCAGTTTTTATATTTGATGTTGGCGTTCACTATATATTACCACTTTTCGTTCTTTAATAAACTCGGTTGCTAGTCAGCGCTTGTCTTGCCTTTGTCCCGCCTTTGTTGCGCTGTTCACCCACCAGGAATGCTTACCGACTCGCTCAAGCTTCTCAAGAAAAAAAACAAACAGAGAAGTCAAAACAAAGATGCCCCACAATTTAAAGAAACACCCATGAGCACGGATCGCAAGCATGACACTGCAAAGAAAAATCACGCACCTCCTTGAAAGGGTCCTCGATGCGTCCCCTGTAGACCCAGCTTTCTAGCATGGCAAAATAGGGCTCTGCAGCCTGGAGAATCGGAATGCAGCTTATTTGACAACAAATGTAGACCAAATGGAAGCAGCACTCAAATGTACCAACAAACAACCAACATATCGAACACAGCTGACACTTATTAAAATACTATAGTAAAACCTCATTTATGTCTCTTTTTTTTAATTGCGGGAAGAAAATGTATTACTCGGGAAAACGTATAATCCAAACCCCCTGATTTTGAGATTTTGATTGTTCGTTGACTGAGGTAAAAAGGCATTTATTGACAATTTCACTTTACAAAAACGTCGATTGGCATTTCTTGGCTCAAGAGCTGAATAGATCCTATTCCAGAGCTCGCTGAATTCAGTCCGCGTTCGCGCTTTCTTTAGCGCGGAAGAAAATTCATAATGCATCCGGTCCGTCGACGGTAGTGACGAAAGTAACCAATCTCTCTTCCTTGTCATTTTCGAATGCTTCGCCCCATTGTTCCCAAGTGCAGTGGGAAAGCCACCGTGGTGGCCGACTATCGCTGTGTTTCTGCTTTTTAAGCTGCGTTTCCTAGCCGTAGCCCGTTCGTACATAAGCGCATCGCTGCAGTTCCTAGAAGCTTCGCCTCCTTTCCCTTATGCACCACGAAGAAACCTCAGCTTTTCCACCTCTCCATATCGCGTCCCCACAGAAACGGCCGTCCCGAATGCTAGCGCGCCATTTTTATTTTTTTGTTCTTGGAGATCGTGATGGTGCTCCGCCTCTTTGCATCGAGACACTGCAGAGAAGCCACCACAGAGAGTGACTGCCGCAGAAAATGTCGCGTGCCCTCTCGTTCGGCTCACTTGTACGTTGGCACACGTGCGGTTGGTCAATAAGCGTATTATACGACCACAATTTTCCGAAATTTTAAACGTAGTAGCCGGGAAATCGTGTTTTCCGGGAACATATTAACCGGGAAAAATATAGTGGAACTCTATGGGGCATTTTTAATGTCACACAATTTTGATCGTACGAACCGGGAATGCATCAACGAGGTTTCACGAATCTACTAGACTGATAAAAGTCCCACTGATTCTTCTGGGCACAAGAACATTCTGTAAAGGAAATACCAGCACAAACTTCCCCATAACGGTCGAGACTAGTCTATCACATGACTCAGGTCGACTTTTCAAGAACAAGGATTTCAAGTTGTGCCAAAGAGGCTGAACTGCTAACAAAATTACAATCAGCTATTACAATCGACCACAACAATGCACAACCGTCAACAGAAGTTGACACATGCCCACCTTTTTGGTGAGGTAGAGGCAAATTTCCTTTGCCTTTGTATCCCTGCAAAAGAGCAGAAAGGGTGAGACAATGTAAAAAAATGGGGCGCAGACTGGTTTGTGAAAACTTTTTTTTTTCCCTGAGAACGTCACGTGGCCCCACAGCACGACGCCTGATAACCACAGTCGCAACGACAGCAACACAAATGAAGCAGAGAGACCTAATTTTATTGGGGCACACCAAATACAAAAAAATTTAGCACCATAATAAAATCCTCAATGCTTTTAAATGTCACAGACTCATTCCAATGCTGGCTAGAACAAAACACACACACTCAACAGCACACAATGAAATGCTAAACGCTGAATTCCGAGTGGTGTCACCTGCCTGTATAGAAGACTGGGGAGGCTGTGAACAGGCATTCCACGAAAAGAGTGCCTTCATTAAGAACATTCAATGCTTTAGCTTATAATTATGACCTGCGCAATAAATGGCCCCCGAGGGCACCGCACAGTTTTCAACTTTACCTTGAAAGGGGACTTTCATAATCATCAGCCTGACTATGTCCACTGCGGGCCAAAGACCTCTCCTGTACAGACTGTACAGCACACAAAAAAGAAAGCTCACCCTGTTAACGATGTGGCCTGTTCGTGCAACACTCCGAGAGTCTTGCCACCGTGGCAGTTACCCTGGAAAAAAAACAGGAAATAATTTATGAGGCTAAAAAACGCAGCAATCAAGTCACTAACTATGAACACTTCCCAAACTCTGTTGGCACTAAAATAAAATTACTTAAAGTACCTACCCTCAAATATCCAAAAATTTATATGTCCAGGGCCTGAGATAACCCTAAGTACTTCATCATATTTCTAAATGAAATTGTTGCTAGTATTCGATATTCGAAACGATACAGGTTTTCGTCATTTGATTCAATATTCAATCCGAGAGAGACTATTCAGTATTCACACACACCTCAACATCTTACCGTATTTACACGGTTGTAGGTCGACCCCGCCAAATAAAATTTCCGAAAAATAAAAAAAAGAACTTCAGAGGTTGTTTAAGCTTGGCCTTGAATAGTTGAACGGGATAGCATTATCCAGCGGCAGCCGCTTATCGCCAGCTGCTATCGGCTGCCGTGCGCGGGCATGCCCGTGGGCACATTCCAAAATGATAATGTATTAGTCACTCGACTACTCGTCCACACTTGCGCCATCATCCTCACTAGCGCTGCCGTCGTGATCGCTGCTGCGGTCCCACAGCACGTCGTTCTAACGTCGTCGTCCAGAGAAGTCCCGCACTTCGCAAACAGCCACATCACCACATCGCGTGGAACAGCTGGTAATTTTCCTCGCTGCAGCTTCCACACCTGTATCACCCGTTGCGAACGTCGAATTTGCGGCCCGGCACGCGGTTGTTCGTTTCTTCGGCGTAAAAAATCGCACCCATCATGAATGTAGCCGTGAACGAGCGCCGGTCGCTTGCCGGACCTGGAGCACAAATGATGACTGGCGAAGCACTACATTAAAAACTTGTGAAACGCAGCCGGCAGTAGTCAAATGCACCAGAGCCAAAGAGAAACTACGCGTGGATGGCGTCGGCTCTTCCGTCGGCTATCGACACTCCCCAGCACCGCTGCCGTTCCGAGCGCGGGTGCCGCCTCAATTGAAACAGCAGCCCTTCCATCAACTATCAACGCTCCCTTGAGCACCAAGCGCGCATTTGAAAGTAAAGAGAAAACTTGTAGGTCGCTTGAGCTTCCCTTAGAACGCGATTGTGGTATCGGGTCGCCGCCGCTTATCAGCAACTGATGTCTGTTTGGGGAGTATGGGGTGCCAGTTTGCTGTTTATCGATAGCTGCCAACGGCTGCCTCCCGCGCGCACGGGGAGGGGATGCTAGTTTTGCGCGTTGACATAGCAGCTGCTCAAGGCCAGAACCAAGAGTGATGCGACGGAGCCACGCAGCAAAAATGCAACCACACTGTAGCATGCCTGATATCTCGTTTGTCTGACCTTTACTTATGGTGCGACATTTTCGTTTCGATTGTAAGCCGACCCCCCAGTTCAGATTCTCAAATTTTAAAAAATATGTCGACTTACAATCGTGTAAATACAGTATGTGGGTCAATGATTTGGTTTTGGTTTTATGGGGTTTAACATCCCCAAAGTGACTCAGGCGATAAGGGCGCCGTAGTGGAGGGCTCCGGATAATTTCCACCACCTGAGGTTCTTTAACGTGCACTGACCTCACACAGTACACGAGCCTCTAGCATATCGCCTCCATCGAAATTGGACTGCCGCAGCTGAGATCAAACCACCGTCTTTCGGATCAGCAGCCAAGCACCATAATCACTGAGGCACCGTCTGGTTTGATGGGTTTCAAGTGAATGACACTTTACTGTGCCACTGCGATGGGGTCGAAAAATATGCGACTGCATGTTCACAGAATATAGATGAGTCTAAATAGAGTAGACTCCCTGCATCATTAAAGTATCGTGGGCAAACTGCATGTTTACAGTAACAGCAATGAACCCATAAAGAAGAGACTCACTGCCCAGACGGCATTGGCGCAGGTGGCCAACACGGCCATGTAAGCCAGGGCGGGCTGCACGTAGAACCAGGCCTTGGGCAGGGTCAGCGACCGCTCGTGGAGCAGCTTGTGTTCCAGCTGGATCACCAGGGTGAAGTAGTCGTCTAGGAGATTGTGCAGGGCAGCGGCCAGCGCCTGGTTCACCATGCCCTGGCCGCGCTCCCGCTTCTCTGCACACACACAGAGACCGGCGCCACATGCGGTGAGCGGCATGCATGAGCAATAAAGAGTTCGACAGCTCTTAACTGAAAAGAAGTGTCTATTCACCTGTCACAGTGTTTCTGTTGCTTGGTTATGTGCAGTCGTGAGCAATATAAGAGGGAACACCGGAAAAACTCTGCCTGTCACACATAATTATGGATTAATTGACAAATAGGGGCCTAAACTTCGTTCTAACTGGTTTTCCTCTTGGTGTATGTTATTTCAAAGTAAAAACTTAGCAAATTTCACGCGGAAAATAGTGGTTGCGGCAGCTGCAGTGAGCTCAAACTCGTTCCGCGGAAGTCAAGGATGCCGCGTGTTCTCCAATTACAGAGATTCAGCATAACGTAACCTGCTTCCACAGGAAGCCGCTGCGCACACCCACAAGGTGCCAGGCACCGGCCAGCTGTTTGTACGCCGGCCTGTTGGAACCAACCAGTGCATGCACATTGGCGGCATGCAAAAGCGGATCGTGTGGTGTTAAATCTTGCTACTGATGCAAGCCGCCGCGCCAGTTACAGCACGTGCGTGGCCACAGAAATCTGTTGATAAGAGTGCAGAGGGCTGGGAAAAGCCTAGGCCATGACGCCCATGAAACACCAAGGAACATGCAGAGTGGCTGAGCCGCCAACCTAAAACGAACCAAACTTTATTTCCTCTCGCACCGCTGCTTCAGTCGCCAGGCGCAGCACAGCTAACACAAACTATATAAAGCGCCACGTGGGGGTACTGTAACATAACCACTCCAGACTGTTTTAAGATGGCAAACTGGGCAAGTTGATAATGAGCCACAATTTAGCAGCAACAAATAGGCCAAGGCAAATAAAAAACATCAGTGACGTGCCCCATTTTCTTCTCTGCATTTCTGTCTGCCAGGTGCCATTAAATTGTAGAGGTTTCTTTTGCTGGAGCACCAGTAGCCCAAATTTGGTAGAAGCTCTCACCTTCAGTGAAACGCATCACCGTCGAGTAGTGACTGCACAGCGGAAGAATCTTCTTCACCATGTCCCGCAGGGAAGGGTCTGCGCACAAAATCAGGATAGAAGAAAAAAAATAACAAGCATAGAGACCAATCCAAATTAGCCACCAGGCAGAAGTTCCCAAGTCCCTCTCAAAATTTTTCCCGTCTTCTACGAAAAGCCCCGACGCTCTGACAATGGGGGAGAAGTCACAATGCGTTGCCCACCTAGGAGTTTTCCAATGCTTGCATTTACACAAACGCAACATTACACCTTTTAAAATGCATTTCAACGGCACTTTCTCTCTTGTTCTTCTTAGCAGAGGGCAAGTTCATCATTACAAAATACTACAAACTAAACGTTAAAACTCCAACGCACACATGAGGTACCTGTAGGCCTCCGAGGTTGTGGGCTAAGTAGAGTCGATCACATTTGTCCAGAGTGCTTGAGCGGTGTGCTGCGCGGAGCAAATTAAGTTTAATCGTATCGCAGCTGCTTTGCTGGGGGTAAGATAGTGCTGCCTGTGCAGTTCCCATGTCTTAGGCTGCTCTCCAGCGCAGGTATTATCAGTGAAAGTCGCAACCTATTTTAGCATTTAGCTTTATTTCCACCGGACGGCACCACTCGAGCACACTAGGCAAGTGATCGACAGCGTACACCAAAGGTGAAATTGTAAACATACGGTATTTCTTTAAAAATGCGACAAGAAGCTTCCTCACAATGCACACTGATGCGTGCTGTTGCCTTTGGAAAAATGTTAGCAAAATGACATCAAGATTTTGCTGGGTACTTATTTCTGTATTCAACAACGAAACATACTTCGCGCAAGGCCAGTTGTTATGTGAAGTACAGTCTTTGTGTAAAGTAGCCTTCTAAGCCAAAATGGGTGAGGACCAGAATTACTGTTACCTTCAAAATATCTGTAATACTGGCGATGTATAACAAGCCACAATGCACAGCCCAGAAGCTTACACATTTTACAGAGAATTTGTACGTGGCGACAAAAAACCAAAAAGGACAGAGCAAAACACACTTGTTTTCTTAGAGAAAACAATGCCTTTGTACAGGCCATGCCTTGCTCTGTTCCCAAGACGAAAGCACAATGCACCGGATGCTCAGAGATCAAAGTCGGCAGTGGCGGCCAGGGCTCTCACCCGCTGTCTCATCGATCTTGAAGGTCCGCTCGCCGTGAGGATTCAAGAGCGGCTGGGAACGAACATATGCTCCGTCCACACCCTTCACCAAGAACCAGAGAAAAATGAGAGAAAGAAAAAAAGAAAATGAATTCGAAGTTCACCACAAAGAAACACTTGTTGCCAGCTCGTGTCAATAACTGAAACAGAACAAAAATTTGAGAGTCTAGCTTTTTCACATCAATTCACTGCACATATTGCAATTTATGAAAAATATGAACCATCAGTGTAAGTGGAGAATGCACAGGATTTTTTGTCCTTACCAGTTCATACTCCTGTCCCTAGACATTTTAATTTCGCATACATCTGCACAAGGTCTGACATTATTACTCTGAGAATCGCTTACAGATATCATCAGACCAACACAAAAAAAAACTAAGTTATCCATTTTAACCGGTCCCACTCGCCTACTCTAATGTTCATTGTTCAAACTGAAAGAACACAGTGCATTTACATATAACGTGCATGAATTGCAACACTGCTGTTATGTGTAAAGCGCTAACATATCCTAATTTTCCCACAACATCAATTTACTGATTGTAATTATTAAAACAAACGTACTGCAAGCCACCCGTTTACTCATGAACACTGGGAAGAAAAACACTGAAAGTCGTGGCAGTGGAATTAAAAAAATCCACGGCCCAGTGCCAAGAAGTGGGTGCACAGCCGTCACGGTGACTTAGGGGCTATGGCATTCAACTGCAGAGCCCAAGGTACAATGCTGGACCCAACAGCCGCTTCTCAACGGAGGCAGAATGCAAAAAAAAGACTGTCGTGCTGTGCAATTTCAGTGCATCTTGAAGACAAGTCCTCAAAGCTGATCTCAAGGTCTACACTACTTTACTTTTCATCAAACACGCCTGTGCAGCTCCAGGACGTTGAACACCACATACCATACCATGCACAATGTCATTCCCTGCTCTACCCTACCATTCCTAACCCTACCCTACCATACCCAAGGTGATCTCAAAGATGTAACCAACAAACGTGATACTTATAAGCTATGACCACAAACAATGCTGACTGCTTGTCATTATGAGCCACAAGCAAGCATCAAGGATGCACGCATACACACCATCATGACATCGAGCAAATCCTCCAGAAGCTTGTACTCCTGCGTCGAGACAGGCAGGGCTCCAATTGGCTCTACCTGGAACACAACAGAGGAAACACAAACTGCATACATTGATTGCTATGTCAGCACAAAGGGCACAAACAGCGTCATTGCAACTCAGGTTACTACCAGCAGGGTAAATGAAACTTGAAAGCAAATTTGTAATGTTTTATTAGAGCACAACTGAGCATTGTAGGCAGTAATTGCTATACACCATGTTTGCCATCTACCAACAGAGAAAACTGTTACTGCCACACCAGGTTTCAAGAAAAAAAAAAACTTTGAACCCAATAATCCACTTTGTTTGCTTTTCTTGCTGATGGTGCTCAACAGGTGGCAAAAAGCTGCTCTTGCCTCAAAGGGCATCTCCTGAATGACTGCTTTAGGGGGGAGATGTGACATTCAGAAAAAAATGTTTTTATTTGTTGGCGTATTTACATGGAATTTTTCTACCGTATTACAAATTTCATGGCTACTCTCACAAAATTTCAGTTATGTCTCGAGAAAATTGCTTTC